>NC_036875.1:38130743-38179949 GCF_002910315.2 Salvelinus sp. IW2-2015 | reverse complement strand
CATCTACTGCATCTGCCATGCCGTTCTGTACCACCACTCATCCATATATCTTTATGTACATATTCTTTATCCCTTCACACTTGTGTGTGTGTGTAAGGTAGTAGCGTGGAATTGTTAGGTTAGATTACTGTTGGTTATTACTGCATTGTCGGAACTAGAAGCACAAGCATTTCGCTACACTCGCATTAACATCTGCTAACCATGTGTATGTGACTAATAAAATTTGATTTGATTTGATTTGATATTAAGCATCTCCAATCCAAAATTAAATATTGAATCGGCTTCCTATTTTGCAACAAAGCCTCCTTCAATCACGCTGCCAAACATACCCTCGTAAAACTGACTATCCTACCGATCCATGACTTCGGCGATGTCATTAACAAAATAGCTTCCAACACTCTACTCAGCAAACTGGATGCAGTCTATCACAGTGCCATCCGTTTTGTCACCAAAGCCCAATGTACCACCCACCACTGCGACCTGTATGCTCTAATAGGCTGGCCCTTGCTACATATTCATCGCCAGACCCACTGGCTCCAGGTCATCTATAAGTCTTTGGTAGGTAAAGTTCAGCCTTATCTCAGCTCACTGGTCACCATAACAACACCCACCCGTAGCACGCGCTCCAGCAGGTATATCTCACTGGTCATCCCCAAAGCCAACACCTCCTTTGGCCGCCTTTCCTTCCAGTTCTCTGTTGCCAATGACTGGAACAAATTGCAAAAATCGCTGAAGTTGGAGACATATATCTCCTTCACTAACTTTAAGCACCAGCTGTCAGAGCAACTTACCGATCACTGCAGCTGTACACAACCCAATCCAACTCCCTACCTTATCCCCATATTGTTTTTCTAAACTTTCTTTGCTCTTTTGCACACCAGTATCTCTAACTGCACATCATCATCTGCACATCTATCACTCCAGTGTTAATTTGCTAAATTGTAATTACTTCGCTAATTTGGCCTATTTATTGCCTTACCTCCTTATGCATTTGCACACATTGTATATAGATTTTTCTATTGTGTTATTGACTGACTGTTGTTTATCCCACGTGTAACTCTGTGTTGTTGTTTTTTGTCGCACTGCTTTGCTTTATCTTGGCCAGGTCGCAGTTGTAAATGAGAACCTGTTCTCAAATGGTCTACCTGGTTAAATAAAGGTGAATATATACACTGCTCAAAAAAATAAAGGGAACTCTTAAACAACACAATGTAACTCCAAGTCAATCACACTTCTGTGAAATCAAACTGTCCACTTAGGAAGCAACACTGATTGACAATACATTTCACATGCTGTTGTGCAAATGGAATAGACAACAGGTGGGAATTATAGGCAATTAGCAAGACACCCCCAATAAAGGAGTGGGTCTGCAGGTGGTGACCACAGACCACTTCTCAGTTCCTATGCTTCATGGCTGATGTTTTGGTCACTTTTGAATGCTGCCGGTGCTTTCACTCTAGTGGTAGCATGAGACGGAGTCTACAACCCACACAAGTGGCTCAGGTAGTGCAGCTCATCCAGGATGGCACATCAATGCGAGCTGTGGCAAGAAGTTGCGGGTTCGTCAGCGTAGTGTCCAGAGCATGGAAGCGCTACCAGGAGACAGGCCAGTACATCAGGAGACGTTGAGGAGGCCGTAGGAGCAACAACCCAGCAGCAGGACCGCTACCTCCGCCTTTGTGCAAGGAGAGCAGGAGGACACTGCCAGAGCCCTGCAAAATGACTTCCAGCAGCCACAAATGTACATGTGTCTGCTCAAACAGTCAAAACAACTCCATGAGGGTGGTAAGGCCTGAGGTCCACAGGTGGGGTTGTGCTTACAGCCCAACACTGTGCAGGACGTTACATTTGCCAGAGAACACCAAGATTGGCAAATTCGCCACTGCGCCCTGTGCTCTCACAGATGAAAGCAGGTTCACACTGAGCACATGAGCACATGTGAACAGATGTGACAGAGTCTGGAGACGCCGTGGAGAAACTTCTGCTGCCTGCAACATCCTCCAGCATGCCCGGTTTGGCTGTGGGTCAGTCATGGTGTGGGTGGCATTTCTTTGGGGGCCGCACAGCCCTCCATGTGCTCGCCAGAGGTAGCCTGACTGCCATTAGGACCGAGATGAGATCCTCAGACCCCTTGTGAGACCATATGCTGTGGCGTTGCCCTGGGTTCCTCCTAATGCAAACAACGCTAGACCTCATGTGGCTGGAGTGTGTCAGCAGTTCTGCAAGAGGAAACATTGATGCTATGGACTCCCGCCCGTTCCCCAGACCTGAATCCAATTGAGCACATCTGGACATCATTGTCTCGCTCCATCCACCAACGCCACGTTGCACCACAGACTGTCCAGGAGTTGTCTGATGCTTTAGTCCAGGTCTAGGAGATCCACCTCATCAGAGCATGCCCAGCTGGTATTGAGGTCATACAGGCACGTGGAGGCCACACACACTACTGAGCTCATTTTGACTGTTTTAAAACATTACATCAAAGTTGGTCAGCCTGTAGTGTGGTTTTCCACTTTAATTTTGAGTGTGACTCCAAAATCCAGACCTCCATTGATACATTTGATTTCCATATAATTTTTGGTTTGATTTGTTGTCAGAACATTCAAACTATATAAAGAAAAAGTATTTAATAAGAATATGTCATCATTCAATCCAGGATGTGTTATTTTAGTGTTCCCTTAATTTTTTGAGCAGTGTATATATATTTTTAAGGTAGATCAACTGCCATTTCAGTGTATGTACACATAGTATTTACGTCTGTAAATGCCTCCTAGACGTATTGCGTAACATTACAAAATGCATTTACTTACATATAATGGAGCAAGCTCCAAACCGATACAATGGCTAGGACCACTCTCAATTTTTCTATATCACTTGATTTGCCAACATGTATTTTCCCATTTAATGCTGACCTGTCATGGCTGGTTGAGCAATACTCCAGATTCCTTGTTGAGGTTCAGCTCAAAGATATAGATTTAGCCCGAAGCTATGTAGCCAGAGCTAGGGTTCAGCCCAAACTATAGTTCAGCCCAGAGCTATAGGTTCAGCCCAGAGCTATAGTTCAGCCCAGAGCTAAAGATCCTCCAATAACATAGGTCCACCGACTATAGGTCAGCCCAGAGCTAAAGATTCCTCAAAACTATAGTTCAGCGCCAGAGCTATAGGTTCAGCCCAAAGTAAAGATTCCTCCAATAACTATAGTTCAGCCCAAGCTATAAGGTTCAGCCCAGAGCTATAGGTTCAGCCCAGAGCTAAAGATTCCTCCAATAACTATAGGTTCAGCCCAGAGCTATAGATTAAGCCCAGATTTACAGGTCCATCCCAGAGCTATACTGCCCAGAGCTACAGGTTCAACCCAGAGCGATGTTAAACCCAGAGCTACAGGTTCAACCCAGAACTATAGGTTAAGCCCAGAGCTATAGATTCAACCCAGAACTATAGGTTAAGCCCAGAGCTTTAGTTTCAACCCAGAACTATAGGTTAAGCCCAGAGCTATGGTTTCAACCCAGAGCTATAGGTTAAGCCCAGAGCTATGGTTTCAACCCAGAACTATAGGTTAAGCCCAGAGCTATAGGTTAAGCCCAGAGCTATAAGTTCTGCCCAGAGCTATAGGTTCAGCCCAGAGCTATTGTGTCTCACCAGACTCTGAGATGTGTTCTCTATATTATGTATATCTTGGGAAACTTACATAAACCCCCCATCCACCCCCATTATACACTGAGTGTACCTAATATTGAGTTGCACCCACTTTTGTCCTCAGAAAAACCTAAATTCGCTGGGGAATGGACTCTACATTGTGTCGAAAACATTCCATAGGGATGCTGGCCCACATTGACTCCACAGTTGAGTCAAGTTGGCTGGATGTCCTTTGGGTGGTGGAGCGTTCTTTATGTACAAGGGAAACTGTTGACCATTAAAAACCCAGCAGCGTTGCAGTTCTTGACACACTCAAACCGGTGTGCCTGGCACCTACTACCATACCCCGTTCAAAGGCACTTAAATATTTTGTCTTGTCCATTCACCCTTTTAATGGCACATAATCCACGTCTCAATTGTCTCAAGGCTTAAAAATCCTTCTTTAACCTGTCTCCTCCCTTTCATCTACACTAATTGAAGTTGATTTAACAAGTGAATAAGCGATCATAGCTTTCACCTGGATTCACCTGGTCAGTCTATGTTATGGAAAAAGCCTAATGTTTTATACACTCACTGTAGATCACATCCTACATGTCTGAGGTGCCATCGGGAGGAAGTTAACATTGACATTATGAGCTATTTGATTAGTTAAGAGCAGGGCCAGATGGCCAGAAAATGATACTTGAACATCTTGGACTGGACATCCTGGCAATTACTCATAGGAATAGTGTAATTTTAATGTCTGGGGATAGTACCAACATTAACCCCTCAGTCTCTGGGGTGTCAAGAAACACCATTCAACTCATAGGCAAGATAACAGAGTTCTATGTGGCATCATTATGTCATGATGATCTTGTGTAGCAGTTGCAGTAGGTACCGTGTGTCATATGAGGTGTAGCAACATTTTCCAGCTCTGCTAGCAGATAGAATGTTGCCTCTCCAAAAACTGTCATTCCTGGAGCTGTTGTCTCATAATGGGCTTCCTGGATCCCCTGTTTCTTGTCTCTAAAGGCCCATTAGCGTTTGCTGGACGAGAACACTTAGCAGCTCTGAACATCATTTTGAGAACCGAGTGCGAACCAATTTTACATGTAGAATAACTTGAAATATGTTGGCAGTCAGACGTCTATGGCGGGTGGTCCCTAAAACACAGCAGGCTGAAAGATTGCCAGACAAACTCTGGATTCACATTCGGTGCGATGTATGCGACCCTTACTGATCCCTCTCTAGACTCACATAGAGGAAACTCTTACCTTACCAACCACAAGGCCGTTTTACTACAGACAGACTTTTGTGTTGTTTCGGCGTTACTCATAAGGGAAAACTCTTAACTGCTTTGGTAAGATATTGATAAATCCAAGATGTTCTAACCGTCCACTACTCACATCACATATCATTCTATTCCAGCATCTTGTTCACAAATCTCTGTGTGGTGTGGACGAGTGGTAGTTTTAATGCTGTATCACCAGCATCTTCCATTGGTTTCCAAGACGACGTCATGCCTCTACACACCACAACACAGCACTATCTCCAGTGTAATTTGATTAGCAGGCTTTCGCACCCCCACAGAGTTTTCTGAACTCACCGCATGCTGAGGTTTGATGGACAGCCAGTCGACTATGAGCAGAGAGGTATAGGAAAAATCTAACCAACAAAACTCTTGACTTTTCCATCGTAATCACTTGCTGTGCCAAGAAGTGTTTATGATTATAATGTCATGCACTCACATCATAATAAACAAGATACAGTGCTTTGACATGAGTTCAGAACAACAGAATAATGAATAATAAMAAGAAGAAGAAGAAGAGGTATAATATGTCAATCATCCTACAAAATACAAAATAATCATGAATTTGCAGATATCAAACACTGATGTAGAGTTTCGATCGTTAGGTATATCAGTACATATAAAATGATACTTGCTTAATGCAACTGCCATACAGACAGACAGGACCGTTTGAGTACAAAGAACCTGCTGCAAGCAGCATAATTAAGCATGTAAGGTCATGAAAAAATGATGGAGCAGCAATTCTCTCTGCACCCAGAGGACAGACGGAGCCTCCTGGCACATCTATCATGACTAGAACTGCTGAGACTGTGAATGCTGCCAATAACCAATCTTCACAAAATGGAGGACGTTCAAAATTCCCTTACATGGCGAGAATGATTATATTCCGTGCTGTGAAATTGCATGCATTAGTGAAATTAATTCTCTATGAGGCTGCATTTACACAGGTAACCAAATTCTGATCCTTTGCCTAATGATTGGCAAAAGATCTGATCGGATTGGTCAGAAGACCAATTCGTGGAAAAATATCAGAATTGGGTTCCCTGTGTAAGAAGCTTGCAATGATTGGTGAATATTTCACACATATTTGAGAATAATCCGTAGATTCTGTAAAGAACAGTAATTACTATTCACAAAGCAATGAGTTACATTGTATCGACACACAATAACACTTACTTTAGAATTGCTTAGGAATGAATGATTGACAGGTTGATCAGGAGTATACATACGTCATTGTCTCAGCAATCATTGTTATGATAATGTCACCGTCGTTGTTTTAAGGTACATGCAATACACGACTATAAGAGGTAATGTACCATCTACAAACAATGTAACATATGTATACAATATTGGAACTTATGGAGTAAATGTGTCAATAGTTTTTTGAACTTTGACTTCCGTGGCTTTAGTATACAGGTCAGATGTTTCTCTACAGCCTTTAAGACTGGTCTCCATCATTTTCTCCATACATTTTTCATTATGCTGCTAATGTTGTATACAATGAAACTATTGAGGAAAGACAAACATTTAATGAAGCTCTCAAAGTGGACTTAATGAAGGCCTGTCTTGATTTTTAATGATTTATAACCAAAGTGAGATTGCAGTGCCAAATTCTTTGAGTTTTTGTAAGCTTCAAAGGCTTATAACATCACTTGCATGAAGGATTGGGTGGCTTAGGGTCAAAATTAAATCTAAAGGGTTTCAATATGTCAAAAATTCAAGATGTCTTTTTCCGACAACTCTCAGAGATTTAGTACTTTACCATCAAAGTAGAAGGGCCGCAGGTAGCCTAGCGATTAAGAGCGTTGGGCCAGTAACTGAAAGGTTGGTGGTAAATCAGGACATAAAAAAGGCAGGACATTTAAATAAGAAATGATGATCAACACTTTGAAGAGGATAGTAACACATTAGAAAGCAAAGAGATGTATTTTATTCACTAATACAAAACATGTACATAGAAACATCTGTTTTTTAAAGATGTTGATATTGAACAATGTTTATTAGAGATATGGGTAGCGCCATCTTGAATTGCCATACTATCGACTGACGCCAATGTGTCATTGGCCGGATTGCATGGCGTCACTTCCATCTCACATTTCAAAGAAGCAGTGGGGCACGTCGAGAAATCAGAGAATAATGTTGAGCGTGAATGGAGAGAGTGCAGATAAAAGAATAGTTGAAGGCGCATAGGATCATATTGAGGAGCTGAGAGAGAGTGTTGCATGCACAGAAAGTGGAATCGACAGCAAGAAATTACAAGCACCCTTCTTCCTGCTCATGGTATACTTGCCTGTGCCCTCTCGAAATTCACCTATGCTTACGCGATATGATCTCTGTGTGCTCGCAAATCTACAATGACATGTTCCTCAAATATAACTGGCAGCCTTATTGAGCAATCATAGCACTTCTTTTTTATTACAATGCAATTGATTGGCTAGCTAAATGGAAGGTGGGGCCCAAACAATGTGACCAATTACCATTTGTACGTGTTTTTGATGACGTCAAGATTTGCCAGTGGATATCTGTATAGTAAACTCAGTAATTCCAGTTTAGCTATAAGCCTTTTTCTGGTGTGATGTCATTCCTTTGGATTTCATCTCACTCAATTATCTAATGTCGTCCGGCCATATAGCCACAGAACAGGGAGCTAAAACTCTTTGATATACTGTAGCTACTAATGTCACACATTGCATTGCATCCAAGCTACTGTACTATCAACTGGTTTGCTATATTAGGCAGCTCCAGATTCGAGGGGATAACATATACATTTATATTTCTATGAAGATTATAAAAAGGCCATTAGGTATCTAGGTAGCTAGCTAGAGTAAACTGTCTGGTCAGGCTGTCTGGTCTGGTCTAGGTTGAAACTGCTGGGGAAGAGCTAACTCCCACCGTCAGCTGAGTTCATCAATGTAGCTAGCTAATGATTTTAGAAAATACAAACTATATTTGCTAACTATGTTTAAAGACTTGCTACTGACTATTGAACACTTTTTGCCAAACGAGTTAGCTAGTTCCCCTGACTGTTTATTGATGAATTGGCAACGAAAAAGTGGCAACGAGGCTCTTTTGGTACAATGTGGCTGATAAAGAATAGACTTGTACATGTATGGTCTAAGAGGTCTAAGACACTGCATCTCAGTGCAAGATGTGTCATTACAGTCCCTGGTTCGATTCCAGGCTGTATCACATCCGTCCATGATTGGGAGTCCCATAGGGCGGCGCACAACTGGCCCAGCGTCATCCGGGGTAGGGGAGGCCGGGGTAGGTCATCATTGTAAATAATTATTTGTTCTTAACTGACTTGCCTAGGTAAATAAACATTGCAGGGGGAGAGAGAAGGGATGTCAAGTTCAATGTTTCAGGGAGAGAAGTGACGTCAAGATGAATGTTTCAGGGAGCGAGAGAGAAGTGACGTCATGTTGAATGTTTCAGGGGGAGAGAGAAGGGTTAAATAATAAAAGGTTAAATAATCTTTTTTTTAATATACATTAGTGTTTCATTAGTTAGCTAAGTTACTGAGTAGGCATGTTGTTATTCAAATATATATTTTTATTGTATTGTTGTTGTTTTGTTGTTATTGCATTTCAGGTGGCGAGAGAGTAAGATCCCCAGAAAGGAGCATGCTGACAGACCAGGAAGAAAGTGGTTGCTGCACAGCAAAGGTATTACAGTCAATGCAATGTTGTGTGAATTGCCCATCTATTTAATCGGCTCTGACAAAAGGGTTAGATTGTTCAGCAACATGAATAGTAAATGCTAACAGAGCTTTGGTGATGAATGGTGATGTCACATAGATCACTATGTATCTATTAGAAGTTGCCCACCATACATTGTATTATATGCCCAGAACCTAACTCAGCTGGTATGGATTTCACCCAGACAAATATAAGGTGTGCACCTCTTTTGCCCCTGGTAACTCTTCCCCCGGTTGATCACGGGAGTAATCAATTGATGTGTCACTAATTTGGACCTGGGAGTTGCTTGCACCTGCTCTTTATTTAAGGTGAACGCCAGAAGCAGCACTCTGTCTATGTGAGCTGGGAGCAGCTTGTTGCAGAGCCGGAGCCTAGGCGACTGAGGTGCTGTTGCTGGAGCAGACCAACCAGTTTCCGTTTCGAGGAGACCTTTATGGAAATTAGGAGGGTGAATGGGTCACCGTTTCCAAAGCTAAGTACCTCTTCATAGTTAATTTCCAACATTTCACTTGATAGCACTCCCTGCCAAAACTCTCCACTGCTTTGTGCTGCACACTCATTAAGGCACCTTCAACCTTCCCTAAGTTAAGAAGTCTACCCCCCTTCCATCTGCACCAGTATAGACTCACAACCGAGGCAAATTCCTTTCGATCTCACTTGACAAGTCATTGTAGATTATAGCAACTTTTCTGCCTAAACACTCCCAGCTCACTTCTGAACTATTTGAGTCACTATTCTGAAAAAAAAACGGAACTTTCCTGAATAGACATTGGCCTTTATTGATAACAGATAACATTACTTGAGCCACAATCCCCTGCCTCTCCATTTTTATTTTGGTTTAAATTACTCTATTAAGCCGTGTCGATTTTCCCATTAAGTTTGTTTAAATCTATTTACCATTTCCTCATTATCGTGATATTTTTATACTCCTTTCCTTAGTTCTATTGTGGCTTCACTGTGATTTAGTTTCATCATTTTTGGAGAGGTATTGTGGCTTATTGTACTTGGCCCTCAGCGCAACCTAACAATCTTAGTCTTTTACTCAGATTAACACCACCCAGGAGAGGCCTGCTTCGAACATTGGATCGGATACCTCAAAACGTGCCTGCCGTGGGGGGATGACGGAACGTTCCTCAAGGACCATTAAAAGAGGAGTTTTAAATGTATTTTCAGTGTGCTTTTTATCTGACGCATGTGTGATGTTTGATATACATGAATAAAAACACATTCACCCTGAACATGAGACTTGATTTTTAGAACTTTTGAATCATAAACTCGATTAACTTGATTAATACAGTCTGCATGTTTGCTTAAGTTACCATAGTAGTTAGTAGAAATGTGAAAACCGACAGGCTATGAAAGTTATTATTTTGTAACCTAACTATTAAAAATTAGCATGCGTTGTTTACACAGCTTTATTGCATTTAATTTGGCCATTGCATCCTTCCACGGCCTGCTGACAGCTGACAACATGGTTTTTGATGTGCTGCTCTAGAGTTCCATTGCTCAGCAGACTCACCTGGGAACAGGAAGAAAGATACATGTTCGTTTTTATTAAAGACTGGGAGACTTGGAGGGAGAGAGCATGAGTTCAGTAAATCTAACCAGAGACCCTTGATTATCTGCTAAATCAAAGACACGTGGACAGCAATAGTGAAGGCCTTGATGATCTGCTATATCACAAGGACAGCACTAGTGATGGTGCATACGTATACTATTATGAGTGGAGCCTACCTCTTTGTGCTCTGGCAGGTAGTTGGTCAGAAAGCTCTGGAGGTCCTTGGAATATTCTGTCTCTGTAGCACCTGGAGAGAGATGGATAGAAGTACTGTGTGCTTGAATGAAATACCAAGATAGTTACAATGTAACAAGTATTACATTGTTTGTGGCCTTTAAATCAGACAAATGGATGTGTAAAAGACGCAGCAACACAATGTGTGGAGTGTGTTGGGGAGCTTACAAGAAATCCCGCTATGCCCTGCGACGAACCATCAAACAGGCAACGCGTCAATACAGGGCTAAGATTGAATCATACTACACCGGCTCCGACGCTCGTCTTATGTGGCAGGGCTTGCAAACTATTACAGACTACAGAGGGAAGCACAGCCGCGAGCTGCCCAGGGACACGAGCCTACCAGAAAAGCGAAATCACTTCTATGCTCGCTTCGAGGCAAGCAACACTGAGGCATGCATGAGAGCATCAGCTGTTCCGGACGACTGTGTGATCACGCTCTCCGTAGCCGACGTGAGTAAGACCTTTCAACAGGTCGACATACACAAGGCTGCGGGGCCAGACGGATTACCAGGACGTGTGCTACGGGCATGTGCTGACCAACTGGCAGGTGTCTTCACTGACATTTTCAACATGTCCCTGATTGAGTCTGTAATACCAAAATGTTTCAAGCAGACCCCCATAGTCCCTGTGCCCAAGAACACAAAGGCAACCTGCCTAAATGACTACAGTCCGTAGCCATGAAGTGCTTTGAAAGGCTGGTAATGGCTCACATCAACACCATTATCCCAGAAACCCTAGACCCACTCCAATTTGCATACTGCCCAAACAGATCCACAGATGATGCAATCTCTATTGCACTCCACACTGCCCTTTCCCACCTGGACAAAAGGAACACCTATGTGAGAATGCTATTCATTGACTACAGCTCATCGTTCAACACCATAGTACCCTCAAAGCTCATCACTAAGCTAAGGAACCTACGACTAAACACCTCCCTCTGCAACTGGATCCTGGACTTCCTGACAGGCCGCCCCCAGGTGGTGAGGGTAGGTAGCAACACATCTGTCACGCTGATCCTCAACACTGGAGCTCCCCAGGGGTGCGTGCTAAGTACCCTCCTGTACTACCTGTTCACCCACGACTGCATTGCCAGGCACGACTCCAACAGCATCATTAAGTTTGCAGATGACACAACAGTGGTAGGCCTGATCACCGAAAACGACGAGACAGCCTATAGGGAGGAGGGCTGTTACGTTCCCCAGTTTCTGTGTTGTGGTTTTGTATGTGTGTTTCAGGATGGCTTCCTGAAATTTCCCCAAACAGCTGATTGGTCGGCCCCATTGCTAATTGGAGCTGACTCCGCCCCCTCATCAGGATACAGCTGTATCCCATTACAGACTCCTTTCCAGCTATAAAAGCGAGTGTTCCTTTGTAAGAGAGAGAGAGCTGAGGGTTATACAGTAGGGAGAACAAGTATTTGATACACTGCCGATTTTGCAGGTTTTCCTACTTGTAGAGGTCTGTAATTTTTATCAAAGGTACACATCAACTGTGAGAGACGGAATCTAAAACAAAAATCCGGAAAATCACATTGTATGATTTTTAAGTAATTAATTTACATTTTATTGCATGACATAAGTATTTGATACATCAGAAAAGCAGCACTTAATATTTGGTACAGAAACCTTTGTTTGCAATTACAGAGATCATACGTTTCCTGTAGTTCTTGACCAGGTTTGCACACACTGCAGCAGGGATTTTGGCCCACTCCTCCATACAGAACTTCTCCAGATCCTTCAGGTTTCGGGGCTGTCGCTGGGCAATACGGACTTTCAGCTCCCTTAGAAAAAACATATGTTGGTTGTTTCTCAGAAAGAGATTTGGTATGTACTATGTTAGTTGTTGCTGAGAGAGCTGATTGTTATGTTCTGTGTTAGTTTGTTGCTCAGAGAGAGATTTGGTATGTACTATGTTAGTTGTTGCTGAGAGAGCTGATTGTTATGTTCTGTGTTAGTTTGTTGCTCAGAGAGAGAGAGCTTCTTTAATGTCCTGAGTTAGGTTTTTCAAATTTTTTGTTGTGAAGAAGTTTGTATTATTCTGTTTCATTTGTTCCCAGGGGGGAAGGGGAAGGCACCTAGGGAGTGCTTAGGCAAGAGGCCTGCGGGAATATATAACCCGTACTATTCACTGTCTATGCACACTAGGTAAGACCTGGGCGGACCACCCCCTGTATTTTAGTAGTGGGTAGGCAGGTAAGGTAGGAGAGGGGGCTTTGATATTTACTTTCTTTGCTTTGGTTCCTTCCAGCCCCTTTTCCCCAAAATTACCGTGCGATGGAATAAATTCCCTGTAAATGGTACCATTCTCTGCCTTTGTCATCCTTATACGCACCTACAGTCCCATACCTATTTCACTCCACGGGGAGTTGCGTTGTAGCAGGGTGTTGCGTTCCCTCTTCCTAGAGGCGTACGTAACAAGGTCAGAGACCTGGCCGTGTGGTGCCAGAATAACAACCTATCCCTCAACGTAACCAAGACTCAGGAGATGATTGTGGACTGCAGGAAAATGAGCACCGAGCACGCCCCCATTCTCATCGACGGGGCTGTAGTGGAGCAGGTTGAGAGCTTCATGTTCCTTGGTGTCCACATCAACAACAAACTATCATGGTCCAAACACACCAAGACAGTCGTGAAGAGGGCACGACAAAGCCTATTCCCCCTCAGGAAACTAAAAAGATTTGGCATGGGTCCTAAGATCCTCAAAAGTTTCTACAGCTGCAACATCGAGAGCATCATGACTGGTTGCATCACTGCCTGGTATGGCAATTGCTTGGCCTCCGACCGCAAGGCACTACAGAGGGTAGTGCGTACGGCCCAGTACATCACTGGGGCTAAGCTGCCTGCCATCCAGGACCTCTAACCCAGGCGGTGTCAGAGGAAGGCCCTAAAAATTGTCAAAGTCTCCAGCCACCCTAGTCATAGACTGTTCTCTCTACTACCGCATGGCAAGCGGTACCGGAGTGCCAAGTCTAGGACAAAAAGGCTTCTCAACAGTTTTTACCCCCAAGCCATAAGACTCCTGAACAGGTAACCAAATGGTTACCCGGACTATTTGTATTGTGTGCCCCCCCCCCCCAACCCCTTTTTTACGCTGCTGCTACTCTCTGTTTATCATATATGCATAGTCACTAACTATACATTCATGTGCATACTACCTCAATTGGCCCGACCAACCAGTGCTCCCGCACATTGGCTAACCAGGCTATCTGCATTGTGTCCCACCACCCGCCAACCCCTATTTTTACGCTACTGCTACTCTCTGTTCATCATATATGCATAGTCACTTTCACCATACCTACATGTACATACTACCTCAATAAGCCTGACTAACCGGTGTCTGTATGTAGCCTTGCTACTGTTATTTTACTGTTTTATTTCTTTACTTACCCACACACACACACACACACACACTTTTTCCGCACTATTGGTTAGAGCCTGTAAGTAAGCATTTCTGTTGTATTTGGCGCAAATGACAAATAAACTCTGATTTGTTTGGGAATCCGCCATGTTGCAATGTGGCTACTGGTTAGGTACCAACCTGGGGATGTTAACATCACGTTGTATGAGTCCTGCCTTCCATTTAGCTAGCCAATTAATGGCACTATCAACATGATCCTCTCCACCCTCAACATTTTTCATCTCAACTCTTTCCACGCATGCACCTTGCCTCCACTGGACCTGAAAGTTTTCTAACAACTTTTACACTGCTCTGTTATTGAGATCAGGACAACAATATTAAGCTAAGAAACTGTATACAATTTGTTTTTATCTTTGAAATTATAATATTGTCATATTAAAGATTTTTTTTCTCATTGATAAAATGAGTCTATGGAATAAACCTTTGATAACATGCCGAGTATATAGTCAGCCAAAGAATGAGACAAGGTAGAATACCACAGATGTGGAAGGCCGATGTTGTGGATTGAGATGCAGCCCCTGCAAAAAAAAACATATATCTAGCTTACTGTAACCCCAACGGAAATCGAATTCGCATAATACAAAAATCCCCATAAAAATCTGTCAATTTAATCTTGATGTTGCACTTCCGCATCTGCGATGAAAGGTGACAGAGCTAGAGCAGTGTTTGAAACATCCTGAAAATAGGTATTCTCACAAAATTGCCTCTAGATTCTAAACGGTTTGGCCTGCAAACTATTATGACCGCTCTATGGAAAGATGAGACTCTCCCGAACATGAAAGCGTTCTCTGTCTTGGGACTCGTCTGAAGTCGGTACAGCTGATCTGCCAACTACTGTCTCTAGCATCCAAACAGTTTGGGCTACACAATAATATAATGCCTATGTGGAAAGGTTGAGACTCTCACTAACACCACATGTCGTCGGCTCTAGGGCGCCCACAGGCCACACAAGACTCATCTGAATGTCCAGTATCAGTTGAATATTTCAAAAACAATGTCTCTCTCTCAGTCTCTCTCACTCTCTCTCTCTCTCTCTCTCTCTCACTGTGTGTCTCTGTCTCTCTCTGTGTGTCTCTGTCTCTACCCCTATCTCTGTCTCTCACTCTCTCTCTGTCTCTCCCCCTCTCTCTGTCTCTCTCTCTCTGTCTCTCTCTTTCCTGTCTCTCTCTCTCTGTCTCTCTCTGTCTCTCTCTGTCTCTCCCCCTCTCTCTGTCTCTCTCTGTCTCTCTCTGTCTCTCCCCCTCTCTCTGTCTCTCTCTGTCTCTCTCTGTCTCTCTCAATTCAATTCAAAAGGCTTTATTGGCATGGGGAACATATGTTTGCTAAACACAGTGCTAAAGCAAGTGAAATAGAAAAGAAACAAAAGGGAAATAAACAATACAAAATGAACAGTAAACATAACACTCACAAAGGTTTTAAAAGAATATAGACATTTAAAATGGTATATTATTGACAATGTAACAATGTGAAAATAGTTGAAGTATGAAAGTGAAAATAAATAACAATATAAATATAGGTTGTCTTTACAGTGGTGTTTGTGCTCCACTGGTTGCCCTTTTCTTGAGGCAACAGGTCACAAATCTTTCTGCTGTTGTGGCACAATGTGTTATTCCACTTAATAGATATGGGAGTTGATCAAGATTGGATTTGTTTTCAAATTCTTTATGGGTCTGTGTAATCTGAGATAAATATGTGTCTCTGATAGGGTCATACAGTTGTCAGGAGGTTAGGAAGTGCAGCTCGGTTTCCACCTCGTTTTGATTTCTAATCTATTACCTTCACATAAAAGTTTTAAAAAACATATAAAAATAGCCATGATTTTAAAAACCAGGTCTGCCAATACCAGATTCTCTCGATAGCAAGGTCATGCTCACTGAGTCTGTACATAGTCAAAGCTTCCCTTAATCCCTTAATTCTGGGTCAGTCACAGTGGTCAGGTATTCTGCTACTCTGTACTCTCTGTTTAGGGCCAAATAACATTCTAGTTTGCTCAGTTTGTTTGTTGGTTCTTTCCAAAGTGTCAAGTAATTATCTTTTGGTTTTCTCATGGTTGGGTCTAATTGTGTTGCGGTCCTGGTGCTCTGTGCGGTCTGTCTGTGAGTGGAGTTCCCGTACCAGCTAGCAGAGGGGACTCTTCTCCAGGTTCATCTCTCTGTAGGTGAGGGCTTATTATGGAAGGTTTGATAATCACTTATTTTGAGGTTGTTGAAAAATGTAATTGCTCTTTTCTGGATTTGGATAATTAGTGGGAATCGTCCTAATTCTGCTCTGCATGCATTATTTGGTGTTTTTGCTGAATTCTGCATGTGGGATCTCAATCATTTTCTGAATTCTTGGTTGGTGAGTGACCCCAGACGTCACAACCATAAAGGGCAATGGGTTCTATAGATGATTCAAGTATTTTAACCCAGATCCTAATTGGGATGTCAAATTTTATGTTCCTTTTGATGGTCTATCAGATCTTTCACAGCTTTGTTGAAGTTACCTGTGGTGCTGATGCTTTGGCCAAAGTAGGTATAGTTTTTTGTGTGCTCTAAGGCAACAGTGTTACATTTCCACACACTGTATATAGATTTTTCCATTGTGTTATTGACTGTACGTTTGTTTATCCAATGTGTAACTCTGTGCGGTTGTTTTTGTCGCACTGCTTTGCTTTATCTTGGCCCGGTCGCAGTTGTAAATGACAACTTGTTCTAAACTGGCCTACCTGGTTAAATAAAGGTGAATATATACAATGCTATGGACTGGCCCGCCCGTGAAATAAACCAAATCAAAATCATTAAAATATATTTTTTAAAGTGTCTCGGTGGAATTTGTATTTCTGGTCCTGGCAACTGGACCTTTTTTGGAACACCAGTATATTTGTCTTAATGAGATGAACTGTCAGAATCTGTTTTAGGTGCTGCTGTAGGCCCTCCTTGGTTGGGGATAGAAGCACCAGATCATGAGCAAACAGTAAACATTTCACTTCAGAGTCTATTAGGGTGAGTCCAGGTGATGCAGACTGTTCTAGTGCCCTCGTCAATTCATTGGTATATACCAGGCCTGGGCAATTCCAGTCCTCAGGGGCCTGATTGGTGTCACACTTTTCCACCATCACTAGCAAACGGATTTACACTAATTGCATTTTTAACTGAAGATCATGAATTGTTGATTATTGGAGTCAGCTGTGTTAGCTGGGGCTGGGGAAAAAATGTGACACCAATCAGGCCCCCGAGGACTGGAGTTGCCCAGGCCTGGTATATACAGTATGTTGAAGAGGGTGGGGCTCAAGCTGCATCCCTGTCTCACCTCCCAGCCCTGAGGAAATAAATCTGTGTTTTTTGCACATTTTTACCACAGACTTGTTGTTTGTGTATATGGATTTTATAATGTTGTATGCTTTCCCCCAACACTGCTTTCCATCAATTTATATAGCAGACCCTCATGCCAAATTTGTTTGAAATCAACAAAGCATGAAGACTTTGCTTTTGTTTTGTTTGTCAATAAGGGTGTGCAGTGTGAATGCGTGGTCTGTCGTATGGTAATTTGTTAAGCCAATTTAACATTTGCTCAGGACATTTTTTTCACTGAGGAAATGTAGGAGTCTGCTGTTAATGATAATGCAGAGGATTTTCCCAAGGTTGCTGCTCACGCATATCCTAAGGTTAGTTATTGGGGTCGAATTTGTCTCCACTTTTGCAGATTGGGGTGATCAGACCTTGCTTCCAAATATTAGGGAAAATATCAGAGCTAAGGATGAAATTAAAGAGTTTAAGTATAGCCAATTGGAGTTTGCGGTCTGTATATTTTATATTTTAATTTACAGGCCTTTTTGGGTTGAAAGGTTTGTATTTTTCCTTGTAGTTCATTCAATGTAATTGGAGAATAGTGGGTTCTGGTAGTCTTTAATAGCTGACTCTATGGTTTGTAATTGATAATGTATCATGTTTTTGCTGTTTTATCTTTGTTATAGGGCCCAAAAAATTTGAGAAGGGATGTATCCATACATATCTAGTTTGGATAGATAGCTCTTCGTGTTGTTGTGTGTTTAGTGTGTTCCAATTTTCCCAGAAGTGGTTCGGTGAAATGGATTCTTCAATTACATGAGCTGATTCTGACGTGCTGTTCCTTCTTGTTCCGTAGTGTATTTCTGTATTGTTTTAGTGAGTCACCATAGTGAAGGCGTAGGCTCAGGTTTTCTGTATTGTTTTAGTGAGTCACCATAGTGAAGGCGTAGGCTCAGGTTTTCTGTATTGTTTTAGTGAGTCACCATAGTGAAGGCGTAGGCTCAGGTTTTCTGGGGCTCTGTGTTTTTGTTTGGACAGGTTCCTCTATTCCTTTCTTATTTTTTTTGCATTCTTCATCAAACCATTTGTCATTGTTGTTCTTTTTCTTAGGTTGTCTGTTTTGATTTTTTTTTATTTGATATGGAAGCTGAGAGATCAAATATACTATTTAGGCTTTCTACTGCCAAGTTTACAACTTCACTATTGCAGTGAAACGTTTTGTCCAGGAAGTTGTCTAAAAGGGATTGAATTTGTTGTTGGCTAATTGTATTTTGGTAAGTTTCTACACTACTTTCCTTCCATCTATAGCATTTCTTAATAGTCTGCAGTTTGACTCTGGGTTGAGGTTGGTGATAACGTAGTCTACAATACTGATGCCAAGTGATGAGCTGTAGGTGTTCCTACCGAATCCCCTCTAAGCCTACAATTTACTATGTACAAATACATCAAACACATGGTTTCCAGGTGTTTGATGCGATTCCATTTGCTCCGTTCCGGCCCCCTCAGAAGCCGGCCGTGGTACGGACCCACATGCAACAGAGCTGCAGGAGTTCTGACCTGTTTTTGGTGGTTGTTTTGTCATAGTTGTGTCTAGCGGGGAATATTGGGGAGAGAATGCTGTCACCTCCAGGTAGGTGTTTACCCCCCTGTGTGCTGAGGGTGTCAGGTTCTTGTCCAGTTCTGGCATTTAGGTTGCCACAGACTAGTACATCTCCCTGGGCCTGGAAATTATTGATCTCCCACTCTAGGATGGAGAAGCTGTCATCGTTAAAGTATGGGGATTCTATTGGAGGGATATAGGTAGCACACATGAGGACATATTTCTCTGTTGAGAATTTCCTTATTAATTTGCAGACATATTTAAAATGTTCCTGTTTTGATTAATTTAATAGAGTAGGTTAGGTTAGGTCTGCTCTATACCAAATTAATATACTTCCTGAGTCTCTTCATTGTTTCACATCTGGTATTTTGGTGGATGGGACTACCAGCTCTCTGTAACCTACAGGGCAAACAGTGGGTCCATCTCCTCTATACCATGTTTCTTGTAGGATGACAATGTCTGTTTTTCCAATTTCTTTGGTGAAGTCTGGGTTCTTGCTCTTTAGTCTAAAGGCAGATGACCTCAGACCTTGTATATTCCAGGATGAGATGGTAAAAGCTTTGTGTTCCATAGTGTCCAGAATCCATAGTCAATAGAATCTTAAGGATTAAATACTCTCTCTCTCTCTCTCTTTCTCTCTCGCTCTCTCTCTACAGTATTTTCCACAAAAACACTGTAGTAAATAATATAGTAATGTTTGCAAAAACACTACAGTCCACATATACCCTGCCCATTGCCCTCACCAATATTTCAATATTTGCTTCCCATAAGTGAGAAACGTACATGCCAACTATAGACCATATATTGTGTTCCCTACGGGTTATAGAACATGGCAGAAGCTCTGAGCTTGTCACGTTCTGACCATAGTTCTTGTGTGTTTTGCTTGTTTTAGTGTTGGTCAGGACGTGAGCTGGGTGGGCATTCTATGTTGTGTGTCTAGTTTGTCTGTTTCTATGTTTGGCCTAATATGGTTCTCAATCAGAGGCAGGTGTTTTGTGTTGTCTCTGATTGGGAATCATATATAGGTGGCTTGTTTTGTGTTGGGGTTTGTGGGTGGTTGTTTCCTGTCTTTGTGTTTTCTCTGCACCAGATAGGGCTGTATCGGTTTGCCACATTTGTTATTTCGTATCGTGTTATTAAACATGTTGAGCACTGGCTACGCTGCGTGTTGGTCCGATCCCTGTTACACCCTCTCTTCTCGTGAAGAGAGGGAAGGCTGCCGTTACAGAGCTATCCGTTCAGACCCCAATCATTCCTACCTACCTACAAGTTATAGAAAATGTATAGTATTTCTCCAATTGGTTTCCTGAAGTAGAAATCCTCCACTTCTACTGTTTGTCAAAGATAATAAAATAACAACACTATAATAAATACTACAGTTATTTCTGCAAAAACACTACATTAAATACTACCGTATACTACAATCTGCAAAAAAACGGTGCATTAATTACTATAGTGTATACTACAGTTTTATTTTGCTACAGTATTTATAATATAGTTAACTGTAAATACTAAAGTGAATACTACAGTAAAGTTTTCAAAAACACTACAGTGAATACTATAGTATTTCACTATAATATAGTATTTTTCATGTGAGTTTGTGAGGAGGACGACACTGTAGACATGTCTCTTGTGCACCAGGCAGTCAAGAGAAGCTGTCCCCATGGTGTCAAGGACAAACAGAGGCTGTTGAGCCTAGGTGAACGTCAATGTACTGGAGGTCTACTCTAGAAATTGTTGGCTTTGTTACAGGAAATATAGAAAAGAATATGAGGTCATTTGTTTATGCAAGGGAAAGCAATTATGCATTGTAGTGGATTGAAATTGTGTTAGGTTGTGTGACTCATTGCAGACATACAGTGCCTTCAGAAAGTATTCACACCCCTTGAATTTTTAAACATTTTGCTGTGTTACAGCCTGAATTGAAAATGTGTTAAATGTAGATGTTTTTGTCACTGGCCTACACGCAATACCCCACAATGTCAAAGTGGAATTATGTTTTTCTATTTTTTGGGAAATTCATTAATAATGAAAAGCTGATATGTCTTGAGTCAATAAGTATTTAACCCCTTTGTTATTTTAAGTCTAAATAAATTCAGGAGTAAAATGTCACATAATACGTTGCATGGGACTTACTCTGTGTGCAATAATCGTCTTTAACATTTTAGAATGCCTACCTCATCTCCGTACAGAATTATCTGTAAGGTCCCTCAGTTGAGCAGTGAATTTACATCACAGATTCTACCACAAAGACCAGGGAAGTTTTCCAATGCCTCGCAAAGAAGGGCAGATATTGGTAGATTGGTAAAACAAAACAAAAACAATCTGACATTGAATATCCCTTTGAGCATGGTAACATTTTAACTTACACTTGGTATATCAATATACCCAGTCAGTACAAAGATGCAGGTGTCCTTCCTAACTCAGTTGCCGAAGAGGAAGGAAACCACTCAGGGATTTCCCCATGAGGCCAATGGTGACTTTCAAACAGTTACAGAGTTCAATGGCTGTGATATTAGAAAATTGATGATGGATCAACAACATGTTAGTTACTCCGCAATACTAACCTGATTGACAGAGTGAAAAGAAAGAAGCCTGTGCAGAATAACATTTTTCCAAAACATGCATCCTGTTTGCCACAAATAAATAATGCAAAAACTGTGGCAAAGCAATTAACTTTTTGTCCTGAATAAAATCTAATCCAACACATTACTCTGTACCACTCTCCATATTTTCAAGTATAGTGGTGGCTGCATCATGGTATGGGTATGCTTGTAATTGTTAAAGACTGGGGAGTTTTTAAGGATTTGCACATGCAAAAAGCTAGAGGAAAACCTGGTTCAGTCTGTTTTCCACCAGACACTGGGAGATGAATTCACCTTTCACCAGGACAATAACCTAAAACACATGGTCAAATCCATTACACTGGAGTTGCTTACCAAGACAATGAATGTCCCCGGCCGAGTTACAGTTTTGACTTAAATCTACTTGACAATCTATGGCAAGACCTGAAAATGTTTGTATAGCAATGATCAACAACCAATTTGACAGAGCTTGAAGAATTTAGAAAATAATAATGCGCTAATGTTGCACCATCCAGTATAGCTCTTAGAGATTTACCCAGAAATGCTGTAATTGTTGCTGAAGGTGCTTCTACAAAGTATTGACTCAGGGGTGTGAATACTTATGTAAATTTGATATTTTTGTATTTAATTAGCAAAAAAAACATGGGGTATTGTGTAGATGGGTGAGATAAAAAAAAATATATTTAGTACATTTTGAATTCAGGCTGAAACACAACAAAATGTGGAATTCGTCAAGGGGTGTGAATAGTTTCTGAGAGCACTGTAGGCACTAGTAAAGGAACACCAAGTAACTCAGATCGGCAGTGGTGATCGTGCAAAGAAATGTACATTTTAAAAGCCAATTATTGTTATTATATGCATTATTCTTCTATTTTGTCATTCCAATGTTCGTGTAGCTTGCACTTTGTTTTCAGGTTTGAATGAGACAATGTATTCCCCTCAATTAAGTTATTTCAATAAAGTTATTCATTTATTAATATTATATTACTTCTGTATATCATTCCTTATCATATGTAAGACTAAATGCCATTTGTAATATGTTATGGTGAACATACAGTATGCGTTTAATATACAATCCAGATAAGAGTGTCTGATAAGTGAATTATAGAAAAGCACCACTGTTCACTAAAACGTTCGTAACGCATTCACAGTAAAAGTTATTATTACTATTCTGATTTCAGCTTTGTAATCCTTACAAAATAAGAAAGGCTCAATATGCTCTAAGTCTTTCTCTAGCTCATTAGGAAGTTGTGTAAATCACAGCTTTCAAAATATGTCATGTTTTCATACACTACCATTCAAAAGTTTGGGGTTACTTAGAAATGTCCATGTTTTTGATTTTTTTGTCCATTAAAATAACATAAAATTCATCAAAAATACAGAGTAGATATTGTTAATGTTGTAAATGACTATTGTAGCTGGAAACGGCAGATTTTTAAAAATGGAATATCTACATAGGCCCATTGTCAGCAACCATTACTCTTTTGTTCCAATGGCACGTTGTGTTAGCTAATCCAAGTTTAGCATTTTAAAGGCTAATTGATCATTAGAAAACCCTTTTGCAATTATGTTAGCACAGCTGAAAACTGTTGTCCTGATTTAAAGAAGCAATAAAACTGTCCTAAAACTGAGCATCAGCTTTTGTGGGTTCGATTTCAGGCTCAAAATGGCCAGAAACAAATAACTTTCTTCTGAAACTCGTCAGTCTATTCTTGCTCTGAGAAATGAAGGCTATTCCATGCAAGAAATTGCCAAGAAACTGAAGATCTCATACAACGCTGTGTACTACTCTCTTCACAGAACAGCGCAAACTGGCTCTAACCAGAATAAAAAGAGTGGGAGGCCCCGGTGCACAACTGAGCAAGAGGACAAGTACATTAGAGGGTATAGTTTGAGAAACAGACGCCTCACAAGTCCTCAACTGCCAGCTTCATTAAATAGTACCCGCAAAACACCAGTCAAAGAAAAAGCCATATCTCAGACTGGCCAATAAAAATAAAAGATTAAGATGGACAAATGAACACAGACACTGGACAGAGGAACTCTGCCTAGAAGGCCAGCATCCCGGAGTTGCCTCTTCACTGTTGACGTTGAGACTGGTGTTTTGCCAGTTGTATTGCTTCTTTAATAAGCACAACAGTTTTCAGCTGTGCTAACATAGGGGTTTCTAATGATCAATTAGCCTTTTCAATGATAAACTTAGATTACCTAACGCAACGTGCCATTGGAACACAAGAGTGTTGTTGCTGATAATGGGCCTCTGTTCGCCTATGTAGATATTCCATTAAAAATCGGTCTTTTCCAGCTACAATAGTCATTTACAACATTAACAATGTCTATATTTGTATTTCTGATCAATTTTATGTTATTTTAATGGACCAAAAATGTGCTTTTCTTTAAAAAAAAAGGAAAGTTCTAAGTGACCCCAAACTTTTGAACGGTAGTGTGAATGGTTTGACACCAGCAGATTTTGCTCACATAGTTCATGGTCTTTCAGACAGGTTTGGGATTCAGCCATGTTTGGGAAATCTTGCCAGTGATGCAACAATGTCAATATAGTGATTTACAGATCCAGTTAGCTAATGTTCTAAAGCCAAGTGTTTCCATTCCCCTTTAAAAGCCCAGAACTGTCCATGAAAAGGATTAGGTCATAGTGTAAATGTCTATATTTGCTTCACTCTGAGGTATCACGTGCATATAGTACTAAAGTGTCTGCTTTATTGGTGACAAGAACTGCACATCATTGATTTATTGATTGATTATAATGTGAGTTTAATTGATTCTATGTATCAATACTTTTGTCAATGGTAATAGAACTCCATTAATTGACATGATTACAGTAGATGGCATGGTACTCTCGTGTGAGCTAAGAACATCAATATGTAGGTATCAATACCGACAGGATGAAGGCTATAGTCCCTTTTCTAATTTACTTTTCTTAAGACAATTGGCGTTTCATTACAACTAAATCCAAGATATCAGACCTGTTATCTCCAACCAATTTATAGACCAACACCGCATCACCAAGCCTCTAGTAAGTCCTTTAATTTCAAATGCAAAGCATAGACTCGATGTCGATACATCGCCCGGTCATTTGAGTCATTCTGTGGTCTGGGGAACAACGTAATCGCGAGTCTTTGTAGTTCATCAAATGGAGGCAATCTCTGTAAAAGCACTCTGTCACTCATCAGGGGGGAAGAGACCAAAACAAACCTTTAAGTTTGATGGCTTCAGTGAAGGCTGATTGTGATCAATATGTTTGGACTTAAGAGGCAAGCTAAAAAGCAGGAGAAATGAAACCCTTAGCTCTGTTATCGCATTTTCATTGTAGCTCAAGGAACCTTTAACCCATTCATGTCCATAAATGTCCTTTAGTGCACATGTTCTCTGAGATTACTAATGGAAAAATCTGTTGACAAGTTAATAAGCTATATATTGTACTTCAAAGGTGACATTGAATTGTGTTTGGTTGTCAACGAAACCAAATATCAACATTTTAAGGAGATTTATCTTCTGCTTGGATAGTTCCATTTGTGCCACTGACTTAGTCTGGCTTTGATTCCAGTTTGTCCACAATTAATAATGTATATGTTGGATTGTAACGGTGGTCCTCCTCCTCTTCAACCGAAAAGGAGGAGTATTGAGGGAACCAAGGCGCAGCGGGTTGTGAACACATAATATTTATTAAAGACAAGACGAAAACACGAACTTCACTATAAACTAACAAAACAACAAACGGAGTAGACAGACCTGAACGACGAACTTACATTAAACACGAGAACGCACGAACAGGGAAAATAGCCTACACATAAAAATGACAATGTACAACACAAACCGAACAGTCCCGTATGGTGCGACAAACACTGACACAGGAGACAACCACCCACAACGAACACTGTGAAACAACCTACCTAAATTGCACCTCTCAATTAGAGGAACCCAAACACCTGCCTCTAATTGAGAGCCATACCAGGCACCCTTAAACCAACATAGAAACAGACAACATAGAATGCCCACCCAAACTCACGTCCTGACCAACTAACACATACAAAAACTAACAGAAATACTGGGGAGAACAAGTATTTGATACACTGCCGATTTTGCAGGTTTTCCTACTTACAAAGCATGTAGAGGTCTGTCATTTTTATCATAGGTACACTTCAACTGTGAGAGACGGAATCTAAACAAAAATCCAGAAAATCACATTGTATGATTTTTAAGTAATTAATTTGCATTTTATTGCATGACATAGTATTTGATCACCTACCAACCAGTAAGAATTCCGGCTCTCACAGACCTGTTAGTTTTTCTTTAAGAAGCCCTCCTGTTCTCCACTCATTACCTGTATTAACTGCACCTGTTTGAACTCGTTACCTGTATAAAAAGACACCTGTCCACACACTCAATCAAACAGACTCCAACATCTCCACAATGGCCAAGACCAGAGAGCTGTGTAAGGACATCAGGGTAAATTGTAGACTGTACAAGGCTGGGATGGGCACAGGACAATAAGCCAAGCAGCTTGGTGAGAAGGCAACAACTGTTGGCACATTATTAGAAATGGAAGAAGTTCAAGATGACGGTCAATCACCTCGGTCTGGGGCTCCATGCAAGATTCTACCTCGTGGGGCATCAATGATCATGAGGAATGTGAGGGATCAGCAAGAACTACACGGCAGAGGACTGGTCAAGTGACCTGAAGAGAGCTGGGACCACAGTCTCAAAGAAAACCATTAGTAACACACTACGCCGTCATGATTAAAATCCTGCAGCGCACGCAAGGTCCCCCTGCTCAAGCCAGCGCATGTCCAGGCCCGTCTGAAGTTTTGCAATGACCAATCTGGATGATCCAGAGGAGGAATGGGAGACGGTCATGTGGTCTGATGAGACAAAAAATAGAGCTTTTTGCTCTAACTCCCTCGCGCGTGTTTGGAGGAATAGAAGGATGAGTACAACCCCAAGAACACCATCCCAACCGTGAGCATGGAGGTGGAAACATCATTCTTTGGGGATGCTTTTCTGCAAAGGGACAGGACGACTGCACCGTATTGAGGGGAGGATGGATGGGCATGTATCGCGAGATTCTTGACCAACAACCTCCTTCCCTCAGTAAGAGCATTGAAGATGGGTCGTGGCTGGGTCTTCCAGCATGACAACGACCCGAAACACACAGCCAGGGCAACTAAGGAGTGGCTCCGTAAGAAGCATCTCAAGGTCCTGGAGTGCCTTTCCAGTCTCCAGACCTGAAACCCATAGAAAATCTTTGGAGGGAGCCGAAAGTCCGTATTGCCAGTGACAGCCCCGAAACCTGAAGGATCTGGAGAAGGTCTGTATGGAGGAGTGGGCCAAAATCCCTGCTGCAGTGTGTGCAAACCTGGTCAAGAACTACAGGAAACGTATGATCTCTGTAATTGCAAACTAAGGTTTCTGTACCAAATATTCAGTTGCTGCTTTTCTGATGTATCAAATACTTATGTCATGCAATAAAATGCAAATTAATTACTTAAAAATCATACAATGTGATTTTCTGGATTTTTGTTTTAGATTCCTTCTCTCACAGTTGAAGTGTACCTATGATAAAAATTACAGACCTCTACATGCTTTGTAAGTAGGAAAACCTGCAAAATTGTCAGTGTATCAAATACTTGTTCTCCCCACTTTAGGTCAGGAACGTGACATGGATTCACGTCTCCATCTCAACAAAAAATATCAGTTGAAGAATAGGACTAAATCAAATCAACCTTTAAATGCACTTCAAATTGTTTTTATTTTTATTTGATTTAGTCTTACTCTTTTAACTTTGATTTTTGGTTGACATGTACAGTAGATGTGAATTCAACATATAAACTATTAATTCGTATACAATCTGCAATTAAAGCCAGACTAAATCAATGGCAGAGATGGAACTGTCCAAGCACAGGGTTCTTCCCAGGACTCAGAGATTTTTTTATTTTTTAACACCTGAAACGGCCATTTCCTGCAATCTAGAGCATAGAAAACATGTTAGGGTGTAGTGCCTGGACTTAAATGATAACAAATACAGTTTGTTTTTGTACAACATATTTTTTAACATAGTGGCGCGGCTAGTCCACTAGGTCCACAGTGTCCCTTCTACATTCGTTATAGAGAACACTGCAAGCAGAAGATAAATCTCCTTCAAATGTTGATATTTGGTCATGTTAACAACCAAACACAATTCAATATCATTACAATTCAACTCAACTAGAGCTTGAAACCTAGGCCTATTGTATTGTCTATTTTTTGTTGAATTCTGGGTTGAAGTGAAACCAAAGCTGTTGATGACCTAGCTAATGCTATATAGGCCTAAATAACATCATTGATTATACATGTTTTTTTTTTTTAATTATTTCACCTTTATTTAACCAGGTAGGCCAGTTGAAAACAATTCTCATTTATAACTGCGACCTGGCTATTTATAAATTAGTGAGCTGCTCAGATAGATGATGCTTAAAGTTAGTGAGGGAGATATAAGTCTCCAACTTCAGCGATTTTTGCAAATCGTTCCAGTCATTGGCAGCAGAGAACTGGAAAGAAAGATCATTGTCATTGTGGTGGGTGGTAAATGGGGATATGGTGCTGAGTGTTGGAAGCTATTTTGTAAACGACATCGCCGAAGTCGAGGATTGGTAGGATTTACATGGGTATGTTTGGCACCGTGAGTGAAGGAGGCTTTGTTGCGAAATAGGAAGCATATTCTAGCTTTAATTTTGGATTGGAGATGCTTAATATGAGTAGTGATGCTAGTCGGGCGAGCAGGTGCAGGCAGCGATCGGTTGAAGTGCATGCATTTACTTTTACTAGCATTCAAGAGCAGTTGGAGGCCATGGAAGGAGTGTTGTATGGCATTGATGCTTGTTTAGAGGTTTGTTAACACAGTGTCCAAAGAAGAGCCAGATGTATACAGAATGGTGTCGTCTGCGTAGAGGTGGATCAAGGAATCACCCGCAGCAAGAGCAACATCATTGATATAGAAAATGCTCTGCCTGAAAATTGATCCCTGTGATACCTCCATAGAGACTGCCAGAGGTTCGGACAACAGGCCCTCAGATTTGACACACTGAACTCTATCTGAGAAGTAGTTGGTGAACCAGGCGAGGCAGTCAGTTGAGAAACCAAGGCTGTTGAGTCTGCCGATAACAATACGGTGATTGAGAGTCGAAAGCCTTGGCCAGGTCGATGAATACGGCTGCACTGTATTGTCTTTTATCGATGGCGGTTATGATATCGTTTAGTACCTTGAGCGTAGCTGAGGTGCACCCGTGACCAGCTCGGAAACCGGATTGTACAGCAGAAAAGTACAGTGGGATTCGAAATCGTCAGTGATCTGTTTGTTAACTTGGCTTTCGAAGACCTTGGAAAGGCAGGGCAGGATGGATATAGGTATGTAACAGTTTGGGTCTAGAGTGTCACTCCCTTTGAAGAGGAGGATGACCGCGGCAGCTTTCCAATCTTTAGGAATCTCGGACGATACGAAAGAGAGGTTGAACAGACTAGTAATAGTGGTTGCATCAATGGCGGTGGATAATTTTAGAAAGAGAGGGTCCAGATTGTCTAGCCCAGCTGATTTGTACAGGTCCAAGTTTTGCAGCTCTTTCAGAACATCTGCTATCTGGATTTGGGCGAAGGAGAAGCTGGGGAGGCTTGGGCAAGTAGCTGCGAGTGCTGTGGAGCTGTTGGCCGGGGTTGGGGTTGCCAGGAGGAAAGCATGGCCAGCCATAGAAAAATGTTTATTGAAATTCTCGATTATCGTAGATTTATCGGTGGTGACAATGTTTCCTAGCCTCAGTGCAGTGGGCAGCTGGGAGGAGGTGCTCTTATTCTCCAAGGACTTTACAGTGTCCCAGAAACTTTTGGAGTTAGAGCTGCAGGATGCAAATTTCTATTTGAAAAAGCTAACCTTTTCTTCCTAACTTACTGTGTGTATTGGTTCCTGACTTCCCTGAAAAGTTGCTTATCGCGGGGACTATGCGATGCTAATGCAGTACGACACAGGATGTTTTTAAGCTGGTCAAGGGCAGTCAGGTCTGGAGTGAACCAAGGGCTCTATCTGTTCTTAGTTCACATGTTTTTGAAAGGGGCATGCTTATTTAAGATGGTGATGAAATTACCTTTAAAACTTCTTATGGCTGCAATCCCGTCACCGGGATCGATATGACAGCAGCCAGTGACAGTGCAGGGCGCCAAATTCAAAAAACAGAAATCTCATAATTAAAATTCCTCAGACATTCATGTGTCTTATATCATTTTAAAGGTAATCTTGTTGTTAATCCCACCAAAGTGTCCGATTTCAAATAGGCTTTTCAGCGAAAGCACTACAAACGATTATGATAGGTCACCACAAAACCACAATAAGCACAGCCATTTTTCCAGCGAAAGATAGCTTTCACAAAAAGCAGAAATAGAGATAATATGAATCACTAACCTTTGATTATCTTAATCAGATGACACTCATAGGACTTCATGTTACACAATACATGCATTGATAAAGTTCATATTTATTTAAAAAAACTGAGTTTACATTGGCGCGTTAGATTCACTAGTTGCAAAAACATCAAGTGATTTTGCATAGCCACATCGTTTCAACAGAAATACTCATCATAAATGTAGATGATAATACAAGTTATACACATGGAATTATAGATATACCTCTCCTTAATGCAACCACTGTGTCAGATTTCAAAAAAACTTTACGGAAAAATAAACCATGCAATATTCTGATACGGAGCTCAGAACAATAGCCAAATTAGCCGCCATGTTAGACTCAACAGAAACCAGAAAATACATGATAAATGTTTCCTTACCTTTGATGAACTTCATCAGAATGCAGTCCTAGGAATCCCAGGTCCACAATAAATGCTTGATTTGTTCGATAATGTCCGTTATTTATGTCCAATTAGCTACTTTCGAATTGTTTACCAAARMCCCTAACCAAAGTCTCAAAGCGRGTCCACTATAACBTGARGAAATGTCCAAAAGTTCCGTTACAGTCAGTAGAAACATGTCAAACGATGTACTGAATCAATCTTTAGAATGTTGTTAACATACATCTTGAATAWCGTTCCAACCAGAGAATTACATCGACTTCAATTGACCGATGGAACGGAGCTCACTCTCACGTGAACGCGCCAGTTCAATGCGTGGGCACCTCATGGAAGTGATTACTCATTCCTGTCTCCTTCGGCCCCKKTTCACATTYGKGTCATRAYACWAAGTTCTATTGACTGTTGACATCTAGTGGAAGCCGTAMGAAGTGAAAACCCATCCATATCTCTCTGTATTTTCAATGAGAGCTTGGTTGAAAATCTGGCACTCCCAGAAAATATCCAAACAGGAAGTGGAACTTCTCAGGTTTTCGCCTGCCATATGAGTTCTGTTATACTCACAGACATAATTCAAACCGTTTTAGAACTTCAGAGTGTTTTCTATCCAATACTAATAATAATATAACATAGGAGCAGGCCATTTACTCTTGGCACCTCTGTGCACCTTTCATCCAAGCTACTCAATACTGCCCCTTCAGCCATAAGAAGTTAAAAAACAACCAGGCATCCTCTACTGACGGGATGAGGTCAATATCCTTCCAGGATACCTTGGCCAGGTCGATTAGAAAGGCCTGTTCACAGAAGTGTTTTAAGAAGCGTTTGACAGTGATGAGGGGTGGTCGTTGGCCCGGGGACCCATACTGGATGCATGCAATGAAGCAGGGATCGCTGAGATCCTGATTGAAAACAGCAGAGTTGTATTTGGAGAGCATGTTGGTCAGGATAATATCTAAGAGGGTGCCCATGTTTACTGATTTAGGGTTGTACCTGGTGGGTTCCTTCATAACTTGTGTGAGATTGAGGGCATCTAGTTTAGATTGTAGGACGGCAGGGGTGTTAAGCATATCCCAGTTTAGGTCACATAGAAGAACAAACTATGAAGATAGATGGGGGCAATCAATTCACATATGGTGTCCAGGGCACAGTTGGGAGCTGAGGGGGGTCTATAACAGGCGGCAACAGTGAGAGACTTATTTCTGGGGAGATTAATTTTTAAAATTAGAAGTTCGAACTGTTTGGGCATAGACCTGGAAAGTATAACAGAACTTTGCAGGCTATCTCTGCAGTAGATTGCAACTCCTCCCCCTTTGGCAGTTCTATCTTGACGGAAAATGCTGTAGTTGGGAATGGAAATCTCAGAATTTTTGGTGGCCTTCCTAAGCCAGGATTCAGACATGGCAAGGACATCAGGGTTGGCGGAGTGTGCTAAAGCAGTGAGTAAAACAAACTTAGGGAGGAGGCTTCTGATGTTAACATGCATAAAACCAAGGCTTTTACGGTTACAGAAGTCAACAAATTAGAGCGCCTGGGGTCACACAGGGCCTGGGTTAACCTCCACATCACCCAAGGAACAGAGGAGGAGAAGGATGAGGGTACAGCAAAAGGCTATCAAATCTGGTTGTCTAGTGCATTGGGGACAGAGAATAAAAGGAGCAGATTTCTGGGTGTGGTAGAATGGATTCAGGGCAAAATGTACAGACAAGGGTATGGTAGTGGAGGTAAACCCAGGCATTCAGTGACAATGAAAGAGGTTGCATCTCTGGAGGCACGAGTCATGCTAGGTGAGTTCACCGCATGTGTGGGAGGTTGGACAAAAGAGGTATCTGAGGCATGTTGAGTGGGACTAGGGGCTCCGCAGTAAAATAAAACAATGATAACTACCCTAAACAACAGTATACAAGGCATATTGACATTAGAGAGAGACATAAAGCGATGCATAAAGCAATCACAGGTGTTGATTGGGAGAGCTTACACAACAACGGGTAAGATGACAACAACAGCTAATCAGCTAAGACAACAACAACAGGTAAAATGGCGATGAATGGGCAGAGACTACACACAGGGCCTGAGTTCGAGGCTGGGGCCGACAGATAAACAAAATAAACAAAATGGAGTACTGTGATTAATGAACAGTCCAGCAGGCATCAGCAATGTAGCCAGGTGATCATAGGGTCCAGTGAACAGCAATAGATGAAACAGGGAATCCGTTAGGGAGTCGTTACTATGCTAGCAAGCGGGAGACACGGCGTACATAAAGATAGCACCTAGCAGAAGCGTCTTCAGCAAAGACGTCCAGCAAAGGCCGGTTGAGGGCACAACGGATGGAATTACGTCGGCAGACCAGTCGTGATGGAACGGCGGGGCTCCGTGTCAACAAAGGGCCGAGGCCAATTGGCAAAAGAGGTATTGTAGCTGGAGTAATTTTGTTTGCTAGCCGGGAGATGCGGCTGGCTCAAGGCTAACTGGTGCTAGCTTCGGGACAAGGGCGTTAGCCACTATAGCCACTCGGTAGCAACTAGCTAGCTGCGATGATTTGATGCAAAGTTCCAGAGCTTACGGCAGGAATCCGGTAATGTAGTGGCTTCTAGTCGTGTTAGTGAAGAGTCCGGGAGGTATCAGCTGTGTAGCCGACTGATCATAGGGTCCACTGAGCAGGCTGGGAGATGGGCCGATTTCTTATGGTCGGAACCGGTACCAGAACCACGCAGGTCTCCTAATCATGGGACTTTACATTTATACTGACACAATTGAACAAAAGGTCAAAGAGAATTGTCTCAAAGAACACGTTTAAGGAAACCTTCAGATATCATACTCTATCCCCAATGGAAAAATGACAAGGAGCCACAATTTGCATCGTGATTGTCAGAAATCTAAATGTATTTGTCACATGCTTCGTTAACAACAGGTATAGAATAACTGCGAAATGCTTCCATTTGGACCCTTCCCAACAATACAGAGAGGAAAATATAATTAGGAGATTTTTATTTTATTTTTTATAATATCACAAGGAATAAATACACAATCAGTAATGCTAACTTGGCTACATACTGTACACAGGGTACCAGTACCGAGTTGATGTGCAGAGGTAGAAGGGAATTTAGGTAGATGTGTATAGTTGAAGTCGGAAGTTTACATACACTTAGGTCGGAGTCATTAACTCATTTTTCAACAACTCCACAAATGTCTTTTTAACAAACTATAGTTTTGGCAAGTCGGTTAGGACATCTAGTTTGTGCATGACACAAGTCATTTTTCCAACAATTGTTTACAGACAGATTATTTCACTTATAATTCACTGTATTACAATTCCAGTGGGTCAGAAGATCACATACACTAAGTTGACTGTGCCTTTAAACAGCTTTGAAAATTCCAGAAAATGATGTCATGGCTTAAGAAACTTCTGATAGGCTAATTGACATAATTTGAGTTATTTGGAGGTATAACTGTGGGTGTATGTCAAGGCCTACCTTCAAACAGTGCCTTGGTATCATGCAGCCGTCATACCGCTCAGGAAGGAGACCCGTTCTGTCTCCTAGAGATGAAGGTACTTTGGTGTGAAAAGTGCAAATCAATCCCAGAACAACAGCAAAGGACCATGTGAAGATGCTGGAAGAAAACAGGTACAAATGTATCTATATCCACAGTAAAACGAGTCCCATATTGACATAGCCTGAAAGGCCACTCAGCAAGGAAGAAGCCACTGCTCCAAAACCGCCATAAAAAAGCCAGACTACGGTTTGCAACTGCACATGGGGACAAAGATCGTACTTTTTGGAGAAATACCTCTGGTCTGATGGAACAAAAATAGAACTGTTTGGCCATAATGACCATCGTTATGTTTGGAGGAAAAAGGGGGATGCTTGCAAGCCGAAGAACACCATCCCAACCATGAAGCACTGGGGGTGGCAGCATCATGTTGAGGGGGTGCTTTGCTACAGGAGGGACTGGTGCTCTTCACAAAATAGATGACATCATGATGCAGGAAAATTATGTGGATATATTGAAGAAACATCTCAAGACATCAGTCAGGAAGTTAAAGCTTGGTCGCAAATGGGTCTTCCAAATGGACAATGACCCCAAGCATACTTTCAAAGTTGTGGCAAAATGGCTTAAAGACAACAAAGTCAAGGTATTGGAGTGGCCATCACAAAGCCTTGACCTCAATCCCATAGAAAATGTGTGGGCAGAACTGAAAATGCATGTGTGAGCAAGGAGGTCTACAAACCTGACTTAGTTACACCAGCTCTGTCAGGAGGAATGGGCCAAAATTTGCACAACTTATTGCGGGAAGCTTGTGGAAGGATACCAGAAACGTTTGACCCAAGTTAAACAATTTATAGGCAATGCTACCAAATACTAATTGAGTCTATGTGAACTTTTGACCCACTGGGAATGTGATGAAAGAAATAAAAGCTGAAGGAAATTATTCTCTCTACTATTATTCTGACATTTCACATTCTTAAAATAATGTGGTGATCCTAACTGACCTAGGACAGGGAATTTTTTACTAGGGTTAAATGTCAGGAATTGTGAAAACCTGAGTTGAAATGTATTTGGCTAAGGTGTATGTAAACTTCTGACTTCAACTGTAGGTAGGGATATAGTGACTAGGCAATGGGATAGATAATACACAGTAACAGCAGCATACTGTATGTGATGAGTCAAAGAGGTTAGTGCAAAAATGGTCAATGAAAATATTCGGTGTAGCTATTGGTTCACTTTTTAACAAAGTATTTAGCAGTCTCATAGCTTGGGGGTAGAAGCTGTTCAGGGTCCTGTTGGTTCCAGACTTGGTGCATCAGTACCGCTTGCTGTGCAGTAGAGGAGCGCGCAGTCTATAACTTGGGGGGCTGGGATCTTTGACAAATGTTAGGCCCTTCTTCTGACACCTCCTGGTATACAACGCCTGGATGGCAGGGAGCTCTGCCCCAGTGATGTACTGGGCCGTACATACAAACCTCTGAAACGCCTTGTGTTTGGATGCCAAACAGTTGCCATACCAAGCGGTGATGCAGCCAGTCAAGATGCTCTCAGTCTTGTAGCTGTAGAACTTTTTGAGGATCTGAGGGCCCATGCCAATCTTTTCAGCCTCTTGAGGGGGCTCTTCACGACTGTGTTGATGTGTGTGGACCATGATAGTTCCTTAGTGATGTGGACACAGAGGAACTTGAGGCTCGCGACCTGTTCTACAACAGCTCCGTCAATGTGGATGGGGGAGTGCTCGGCCCTCTGTTTCCTGTAGTCCACTATCAGCTCCTTTGTCTTGCTGACATTGAGGGAGATGTTGTTGTCTTGGTACCGCGGCTGCCAGGTCTCTGACCTCTTCACTGTAGGCTGTATCATCGTTGTTGGAGTCGTGCACGGCCATGCAGTCATGGGTGAACAGGGAGTACAGGAGACTCTTGCCAGCTGGTCAGCGCATGCTCTGAGTACACGTACTGGTAATGTGTCTAGCCCTGCAGCCTTGTGAATGTTAACCTGTTTGAAGGTCTCACATCGGCTACGGAGAGCGTGATCACACAGTCGTCCAGAACAGCTGAAACACTCAAACATAGTTCAGTGTTTCTAGTCTCGAACCGGGCATAGAAGGTCATTAGCTCATCTGGTAGGCTGGCTTCACTGGACACTTAGTGGCTGGGTTTCCCTTTGTAACTCGTTCATCCGCTACATTGGACCACTTCCGTATTGAGTGTGTCACTAGTACTTCCTGTTTTTGTTTTTGCTCTTAAGCAGGTATCATGAGGATAGATGTATGGTCAGATTTGCCAAATGGAGGGCAAGGGAGAGCTTTGTATGTGTTTCTATGTGTGTGGAGTCAAGGTGTTCTAGATAAAATAAAATAAATGTAGGCACTGATTGCAGAATAGAACGGAGGGTCGAGGAAATGTATCCACTCTCCCATGTGCCGAGTCTATAGCGCTGTCTCCTCCTTCGTGTCGGTGATTTGGTCCTCGATCAATATGTCTTCCGCCACTGACTCATTGAAGTAGACGTCTTCGTCCAAATGGAGGTTGGTGATAGCTATTCTGATGTCCAGAAGCCATTTTTGGTTATAGTAAACGATGGCTGAAACATTACGTACAAAAAAAGTTAAGATCAAAGCCAAGAAATACACAAAATACACAATTGATCAGGAGCCCGGTAAACGTCCGCCATTCCCTCCGGCGCCATTATATGATATGACATGCTTTTCACACACAATGCAAGATGAGTCTTCTGGCAATTAGCAAAGCTGCTGCTCCAAATCAATACTCTTAAATTATAGATGACCTCGTTAATTGATTTTGCTGCAGTGTAAGGAGTGTGTCTAGTTACGTTGGATATGCAGGTGTCTAGGACTGCATTGAGGTCTCATGTCTGATGTCCTTGGGATATCTTCTCAGTGCCAATGACGTGATACTATGTCTATGCTAATCATATGGTGTCTGGGTCTATCATGGTCCGTGGGTATTAGAAGAAGACAACGGAAGATAAGATGACAATCTTACAATCCGTCTGGAGCAACATAGAATGTTGCTCTCTCTCTCTTTCTATCTTTTCTCCCCTTTCCTCTTTCTTTGACTAGACGGTTGATCTTACTAGTTTGTTCAAAAGTGAATCCCACCCTTTTGCTCTTTAATGGATGTTGTGTGTCAAATGTTTTGACATGTCTCCAGCTCTCCTCCTCCTCTCTCACTCGTCATCCGGTTTGGTTCTCCCCATGGGCAGATCTGTTCATCCAGCCATCCACACGAATCACCTGATGCTTCCTCCTCGTCTCACTGCAGAGACCAGCTCTCTCGGCCAAGCCCCAACGGAAAGCATCTCAAGTTTCTCAGACTGCCTTCTATCCTCGATAAGCTAGCCCATGATCACAACCTGACCTTTGAGTCAAAAGAGCCATTTGGGGCTTGTACAGCTCACTCTGGTACATCATGCCCTGTCACAACCAGTCGGCTCTCACTCTATCCTCTCAACAGTATCATACCACTCATAGCCATGAGGGGAATCCGGAGGCAGTACATAGATTCGACTAGCATCCGTATACTCAGCTGAGTGCACAGCCACTGTGCACTGTGAGGTTTCTACTACCATGTGGGGGATCTATCATTTCCTCCTTCAAGTTGCCAAGATGCTGAGTCTGTCCAGTAAGAGGTGGCTTGTTAAAAGCATTTCTATCCCGCTATTTGTTCAAATCCCTTGCTGGAACCACATACATTGGGGATTTGATGGTGGTCTTGGCACCTCTCCTCAACAAGCCTAATGCCAGGTGTTTCATCTCACCCCTCATGTGGCATCAGAGGAGGATAAAAGCAGTCTTTCCGGCCATTCCACTGTGCCGCTGGGAGTGCAGAAAACCAGCCAGGAAATGGAGCAGAAGTGAGGACAGAGGGTGAAAGAGTACCCCACTGACTACTCCAGCTGTGATGAGCCCCTGTTTGTAATAGTGGCCCAGGGGACAGATTATGCCATTTTCTACCTTCCCAACGGCCCTTCCCCCACCCCAAATCAGCATGTCCATGTCCTTAGTAAAGAGGAACTAAATTGACATGGGTCCTGCAGAAGAGTAAAAAGCTAAGGAAACATACAATTTGACTGCCCTGGAGAGCTGCTATGAATGCTACTGTCAGCCACAGTGAAGGGATAACAACAGTTCTGCTCCAGTTCAACTCTATTGGATTAATGTTATACGTAACACTGTGGGTCCTCAGTGAAATAGCTAGTGGACTTTGTGAGTTGAATCAAATCAAAGCATACTGTGCGATAGAATGCACTCGGAGACTTCTTGCATAATTAGGTGGTATTAACAGCCAGCAAATTTCCAAAAACAAACCAATTGATCTAGAATTTTCATCAAAGCTACGTTTCTAAAGCTGTGAGCCTAGCACAACTTATGCCCCACTTTCACAGTTGGAAATATATTTCAGTTACACAGTTGCTTCTTAAATTTGTTATATTTTAGTCACACAGTCACTCCTTACATTAGTTATATCTCAGTCACAGTCATTCTTTACATTGGTTATATTTCAGTCAGTTACACAATCACTCCTTGCTTTAGTTGTATTTCAGCAATTTACACAGTCACTCCTTACATTAGTTTTATTTCACTCAGTTACAGTCACTCCTTACATTAGTTATATTTCAGTCAGTTTACACAGTCACTCCTTACATTAATTATATTTCAGTCAGTTACACAGTCACTCCTTACATTAGATATATTTCATTCAGTTACACAGTCACTCCTTACATTAGTTATATTTCAGTCAGTTACACAGTCCACTCCTTACATTAGTTATATTTCAGTCAGTTACACAGTCACTCCTTACATTAGTTATATTTCAGTCAGTTACACAGTCACTCCTTACATTAGTTATATTTCACTCAGTTACAGTCACTCCTTACATTAGTTTTCACTCTTTTCATCTTAGCAAGTTGCATTTGACATTTTTCTGATGATATTTGATGACAGTTATAGCATTCTGTGAAGTTATTATTTCTGAAATATCAATCGTTTCAAAGGGATATCCTATGAAAATGGAAACTGGACAATCCGTTTGGAGAGTCTGTTTGTCTCTACATAAGACTGTCATTTGGTTAGAGAAAATTCAGGAAGCCTTAACTGAAGCCGGTGCTAAAATCCTTGCCATTCAAACACAGCACTACAATTTACCTTGCAACCTTCCTCTCTGTGAAGTTTGTTTGACGGAGATCAGATCAACATTGTTGCTAATGTTCTAATTTACTCCTATTCCAATTATTCCCATCGGGACATCATGTTAATGAACACGGCCCAGTCAATACAGAGATTGCAGGACTCCTGCCTGTTCCACGGCTAATTAAAGGAGCTCTCTGTACTTAATGAGAAACATGTCCTTCACCCAGTCAGTAAACAAGACAAACAGCCAGGACTAGACAATGCACAGACACTGTGTTACGTGGTTGACCATTCTGAGGGTTCTACACAACACTATGATGTGGTTGACCATTCAAATGGAACTGTAACAAACTTGCATAAACCACACAAACTTGTCGGAAATAACTTGGTGGGTGTATTGACAGCAAAATCATGAACAACAAAGCAACACACTAATGATTAAATAATTATTAAATGTATGGTACTGTCAGAGCCAATGTCCAAAAAGTTAATCTACTAAGTATTTTATTTTTTAAATGCTATGTCTACTCTCCACTAAAGCAGTGTGAGATACGGGAGAAAAAATGACTGAGGCCTCGAAGCAAATGCTAGGGTCGTCATTAGTTACCACAGCCACAAGGTCATAAAGCCCACCTATTTCCACAATTTCTCTTCTTAAAATGTGATTTAAACCTAACATTAACCCTAACCTTAACCATACTGCTAAACTTATGTCTGACCCTAACCTTAAATTAAGACCAAAAAAGCTACTTTTTGTTTTCATTAATTTTTACGATATTGCCAAATTCAAGATGGCTCCTGTGGGATGGACATGCTTCCTACCACGCCCACGCCTACAAAATTAAAAAAAATACTGCCTCATAGGCACCTTTATTAATCCAGGTTAGTCTCATTGATACAGTGCCTTGCAAAAGTATTCACCCCCTTGGCGGTTTTCCTATTTTGGTGCATTACAACTTGTATTGTAAGGAGTTCTTGTAATGGACATACACAAAATAGTCCAAATTGGTGAAGTGAAATTTAAAAAATTACTTGTTTGAAAAAATGGTATAAATTTAAAAAAACGGAAAGTGGTGCGTGCATATGTATTCACCCCCTTTGCTATGAAGCCCCTAAATACGATCTGGTGCAACCAATTACCTACAGAAGTCAAATCAAATCAGAGTTTATTTGTCACGTGCGCCGAATACAACAGGTATAACAGTGAAATGCTTACTTACTAACCAACAGTGCAAAAAAGGTATTAGGTGAACAATAGTTAAGTAAAGAAATAAAAATAACAGTAAAAAGACAGTGAAAAATAACAGTAGCAAGGCTATAAACAGTAGCAAAGCTATAACAGTAGCGAAACTATATACAGTAGCTAAGCTATATACAGTAGCAAAGCTATAACAGTAGCGAAACTATATACAGTAGCTAAGCTATATACAGTAGCAAAGCTATAACAGTAGCGAAACTATATACAGTAGCTAAGCTATATACAGTAGCAAAGCTATAACAGTTGTGAGATTACATACAGGCACTGGTTAGTCGGGCTGATTGAGGTAGTATGTACATGTAGATATGGTTAAAGTGACTATGCATATATGATAAACAGAGAGTAGCAGCAGTGTAAAAGAGGGGCTGGGGGGGCACACAATGCAAATAGTCCAGGTAGCCATTTGATTACCTGTTCAGGAGTCTTATGGCTTGGGGGTAAAAACTGTTGAGAAGCCTTTTTGTCCTAGACTTGGCACTCCGGTACCTCTTGCCATGCGGTAGTAGAGGGAACAGTCTATGACTGGGGTGGCTGGGGTCTTTGACAATTTTTAGGGCCTTCCTCTGACACCGCCTGGTGTAGAGATCCTGGATGGCAGGCAGCTTAGCCCTAGTCATATACTCGGCCGTACGCACTACCCTCTGTAGTGCCTTGCGGTCGGAGGCCGAGCAACTGCCGTACCAGGCAGTGATGCAACCAGTCAGGATGCTCTCGATGTTGCAGCTGTAGAACCTTTTGAGGATCTTAGGACCCATGCCAAATCTTTTTAGTTTCCTGAGGGGGAATAGGCTTTGTCGTGCCCTCTTCACGACTGCCTTGGTGTGTTTGGACCATTCTAGTTTGTTGGTGATGTGTACACCAAGGAACTTGAAGCCCGCAACCTGCTCCACTACAGCCCCGTCGATGAGAATGGGGACGTGCTCGGTCCTCCTCTTCCTGTAGTCCATAATCATCTCCTTAGTCTTGGTTACGTTGAAGGATAGGTTGTTATTCTGGCACCACCCGACAAGGTCTCTGACCTCCTCCCTATAGGCTGTCTCGTCGTTGTCTGTCAACAGGCCTCCCACTGTTGTGCCATCTGCAAACTTAATGATGGTGTTGGAGTCGTGCCTGGCCATTCAGTCATGGGTGAACAGGGAGTACAGGAGGGGACTGAGCACACACCCCTGGGGGGCTCCAGTGTCGAGGATCAGCGTGGAAGATGTGTTGCTACCTACCCTCACCAACTGGGGGCGGCCCGTCAGGAAGTCCAGGATCCAGTTGCAGAGGGAGGTGTTTAGTCCCAAGATCCTTAGCTTAGTGATGGGCTTTGAGGGTACTATGGTGGTGAACGCTGAGCTGTAGTCAATGAATAACATTCTCACATAGGTGTTCCTTTTGTCCAGGTGGGAAAGGGCAGTGTGGAGTGCAATAGAGATAGTGTCATCTGTGGATCTGTTTGGGCGGTATGCAAATTAGTGGGTCTAGGGTTTCTGGGATAATGGTGTTGATGTGAGTCATTACCAGCCTTTCAAAGCACTTCATGGCTACGGACGTGAGTGATAAGTCACATAATTATTTAGATTGCACACAGGTGGACTTTATTTAAGTGTCACATGATCTGTCACATGATCTCAGTATATTTACACCTGTTTTGAAAGGCCCCAGAGTCTGCAACACCACTAAGTAAGGGGCACCACCAAGCAAGTGGCACCATGAAGACCAAGGAGCTCTCCAAACAGGTCAGGGACAAAGTTGTGGAGAAGTACTATGGATTATATTATAGAAAATATCAGAAACCTTGAACATCCCACGGAGCACCATTAAATCCATTATTAAAAAATGTAAAGAATATGGCACCACAACAAACCTGCCAAGAGAGGTGCGCCCACCAAAACTCACGGACCAGGCAAGGAGGGCATTAATCAGAGAGGCAACAAAGATACCAAAGATAACCCTGAAGGAGCTGCAAAGCTCACACAGCGGAGATTGGAGTATCTGTCCATAGCACCACTTGAAGCCATACACTCCACAGAGCTGGGCTTTATGGAAGAGTGGCCAGAAAAAATCCATACCATAAAGAAAAAAATAAGCAAACACGTTTGGTGTTCTCCAAAAGGCATGTGAGAGACTCCCCAAACATTTGGAAGAAGGTACTCTGGTCAGATGAGACAAAAATTGAGCTTTTTGGCCATCAAGGAAAACGTTATGTCTGGCGCAAACCCAACACCTCTCATAACCCCGAGAATACCATCCCCACAGTGAAGCATGGTGGTGGCAGCATCATGCTGTGGGGGTGTTTTTTATCGGCAGGCACTGGGAAACTGGTCAGAATTGAAGGAATGATGGATGGCGCTAAATACAGGGAAATTCTTGAGAGAAACCTGTTTCAGTCTTCCAGAGATTTGAGACTGGGACCGAGGTTCACCTTCCAGCAGGAAAATGACCCTAAGCAGACTGCTAAAGCAACACTCGAATGGTTTAAGGGGAAACATTTAAATGTCTAGGAATGGCCTAGTCAAAGCCCAGACCTCAATCCAATTGAGAATCTGTGGTATGACTTAAAGATTGCTTTACACCAGTGCAACCCATCCAAATTGAAGGAGCTGGAGCAGTTTTGCCTTGAAGAATGGGAAAAAATCCCAGTGGCTAGATGTGCCAAGCTTATAGAGACATATCCCAAGAGACTTGCAGCTGTAATTGCTGCAAAAGGCGGCTCTTCAAAGTTTTGACTTTGGGGGGGTAAATAGTTATGCACGCTCAAGTTTTCTGTTTTTTTGTCTTATTTCTTGTCTGTTTCACAATGAAAAATATTTTGCATCTTCAAAGTGGTAGGCATGTTGTGTAAATCAAATGATACAAAGCCCCCAAAAATAAATTTAAATTCCAGGTTGTAAGGCAAAAAAACTGGAAAAATGCCAAGGGGGTGAATACTTTCGCAAGCTACTATATAAAATCTATTTTTCAAGAGATAGTGTTTCATAGTGACAGCTTCTTGGCAATAATGAGAGAGTTTTATTAACTGGAGCCGTGGAGCACCGGTTTATGGCCTGTGGCGTGAACGGGCAAAAACGGGGAGGGAGGAGCGCCCTTCTCAAATGGAACAGTAATCTGTGCCATTCGGTCATGGTGTCAACAAAGCAGCATGGTGCATCGTTCAGAAACATAACATCTCTTCTACATAGAATATACTGTATGTTTAAATTTTCTAACTAGTTCTCATTGGGAAGGCAGATAAAAAGCTTTTTATCAAAAGCAATCACTTTTGCATGTGAAAACATGGAATCCTACTCATTACTCCACGTGCTTATTCTAGCCTAGGCTACGTAACTTTTACTTTCAGCCGACTTCGCCGTGGGCTTTGAGCGCAGAACCTTGCTCATGCCCAGGAGGCAGCCTCAATATGAAATCTGGATCAGAAGCTCATAGCAGTGAAGCATGACTTTTTTTTCCCCAGTGAGTTTACTTCATCTTCAAAGTTCAATCTTTAAAGTTTAATGTTTTAAGACAAAAGCATAACTTTCCATCATTAAATCAACTTTATTCATTTATTTCTCAAATAAAATGAGAATCACATCCATAAATCATGAGATTTACTCTAATACCATATTTTACAACTATATTGTAGATCTTAACAGCTGGCTAACTACAATATCGTAATACGTTTGAAAGTAATAAATTATATTCTTTATTCGTGAATCAGGAAATTGTAATTGATTCAAGGTTTGTTATACCTTATCACAGGGATTAACAGGCCCTGTAAAGTTGCAGATATGGCTGCTTTTGTGTGTGGTATCTACACACATGTGATATCTACACACATGATGAGGGTAGTAAGGTGCCTTAGCAAGTGAAATGTTTAATTATAGATATATTTTCACTGAGTGATTCCCTCTGGCTTTTTTCATGAGTCAGCATCCTCTCAAAATGTAGATGAATAACAACATGAAGTTATCTGCAAATGTTTGTTACCACATTAAATATGGACCTAAACATCTTCAGGTGAGCAACAAGAGTGGGCACACATTGCATTTCCATCAATGCGCTGACACATTCCTAAATCAAAGAAAAGGTGGGCAATCTCCCAGGGCCCTGAGACTTGGTTGTAAAGTAGTGTTTTGTGCAGTGTGGCTATTGGACCTGATTCTAGAGATTGGTTTTACTCTTGAGCAGTCCAGAGCAGAGCTGCATCCTGGGACTTTTTCCTAGTTGACTGACACCCCCATCCATTGTCTGGTTTATCGTAGTCCAATCTTGGCACAACTTTGAGTATCCTACAGCTGTCTGTGATGTACAGAATTATCCTTCAGACCAGTGATAGTGGAACAGAACATCCCCAGTAACATAGCAACTGATGACCTTTGAAAGAGCCCAACTTCATTGTGGGAATCTGTTTTCAGAGGTGCATAGAAATATGTCGATGTGCCCTTGAGCAAGGCACTGAACTCTAATTTCTCCTGTATGTCGCTCTGGATAACAGTGTCAGTACATGTAATCTTTTAGGGAAGAGGGACAATTTCTATGACTGGTGAAAAAAAATATTTATAACAGAATAAATGTAAAGTATGTAAAAGGAACAGGAAATACAGCTGATATCACAAAAGAGACAAGGTTAAAATATGCCAATTCTAACTGTACGTATGTAGAGCAACATGGATAACGTGGAAGCATTTAATGTGCTTTTTGGCAGCATTTTCCATAAGTACACATTGTGTTACATTGTGAAGATTTGGGCTTGCTGCACAAAGGTTTGGGAAAGTTGTGGTGGAATGTAAAAAAAACAAAAAAACAACAGACATCAATCTTTCACCTGGCATCACCCTTTGGTAATAATGTTTTTGTCCTAGGGCAGTAGCAGGCCTGATTGATGATCCAGGGTGATTGTTTTCATCCATCATGTCTTGAGAGGCCAGGTAAGGAGCCAGGCAGGGGGGAACTAAGAAATCACAGGCTAACTCGTGATTGAACGTTGTGGGGGGGAGCAAATGTCAAGCCGCCCCTCTCTGTCTGGAGCCTGGTTTGATATGGTTTTGTTATACAAAAAAACTATACATTGATGTGCATTGGCTTTCCAATCTTAATCTCTTTTTTGTCTTTGTTTTTTTCACTGGCTGCTTATATATTGATATATTTTCTAAATCGTCCCCAAGTTCAATTCCAACAGGAGTTGTTCCTCAATCATTAGTGAATGATGACAATCAGTTGATAATTTGATGGGCATGCTCAGTAAAAGTGGTCATTCTTAGACATACTGTGATAACCTGGTCTCAGAGCATTTTGTATTATTCTGTACGTAAATCTGAAACACTCCATTTAGTATTCTATGTTATATGGTATGTATTCATTTGTGGATGTCCATCACCCATTTCGTATATGATGTGTTACAAATTACAATTTCTGTTATATTTTATGAATTTGTCAAAAACGTACAATATGTTACGAATTTTGAAAAATGTACAATATGTTACGTATTTGCTAAATGTATGATATGTTATGATATGTTAATTCTAGCTAGGTGGCTAACATTAGCTAGGCTAGGGCTTTGGGCTAGGGTTTAGGGTTAAGTTTAGATTTAAGTTTAGGAATTAGGTTAGGGGAAGGGTTAGCTAAAAGTGTTAGGGCAAGGGGAAGGGCTCGCTAACATGCAGAGTAGATGCAAAATAACTGAAAAGTAGTAAGTAGTTGAAAAGTTGCTAAAATGCTAAAGTTGTCCATGATGACCTTTGGGTTGCGAGATGTTCGCGTTATACACAAACCCATCCTCCCCATCCAATTAGCATAATAAAAAAATCCCCATCAAAATCTGTCCGTTTAAGCTAAAACTCAGTTTTTTTGCATTGGATGCGTCAAAGCATCCACCTAAGGTGACAGACTTAGAGCAGGCTTTTGTCAGACCATGAGTCATCCTGAAAATCGGTCTTCTCACAAAATCCTCTGTAGCATCTGAACGGTTTGGCCTACAAGTGTCTTGGGAATCTGTCTGAAGTCGGTACGGCTGATCTGCCAACTTCTATCTGTGGTGTCCACACAGTTTGGGCTATGCACAAATATGACCCCTCTGTGGAAAGGTGAGACTCTCGCAGTTGTTTTTCTTTAGGACACTAACACAGGTCTCACAAGAGTCGTCTGAAGATCCCCTGGTACCTGTTTAAAAAATGAATGGAAGTATATATGGAGAATGTTTACTGCCAAAAATAAAGGGTTAAATAAACTCAGCAAAAAAGAAACATCCTCTCACTGTCAATTGTTTATTTTCGGCAAAGATTCAACAACTGAGACATAAACTGAACAAGTTCTACAGACATGTGACTAACAGAAATGGAATAATGTATCCCTGAACAAAGGGGGGTCAAAATCAAAAGCAACAGTCAGTATCTGGTGTGGCCACCAGCTGCATTAAGTGCTGTTGTGCATCTCCTCCTCATGGACTGCAACAGATTTGCCAGTTCTTGCTGTGAGATGCTACCCCACTCTTCCACCAAGGCACCTGCAAGTTCCCGGACATTTCTGGCGGGAATGGCCATAGCCCTCAACCTCCGATCCAACAGTGCTCAATGGGATTGAGATCCGGGCTCTTCGCTGGCCATGGCAGAACACTGACATACCTGTCTTGCAGGAAATAACGCACAGAACAAGCAGTATGGCTGGTGGCATTGTCATGCTGAAGGGTCATATCAGGATGAGCCTGCAGGAAGGGTACCTGATGAGGGAGGAGGATGTCTTCCCTGTAACGCACAGTGTTGAGATTGCCTGCAATGACAACACGCTCAGTCCGATGATGCTGTGACACACCACCCCAGACCATGACGGACCCTCCACCTCCAAATTGATCCCGCTTCAGAGTATAGGCCTCGGTGTAATGCTCTTTCCTTTAAAGATTAATGCAAATCCGACCATCACCCATGGTGTGACAAAACCCTGACTCGTCAGTGAAGAGCACTTTTTGCCAGTCCTGTCTGGTCCAGCGACGATTGGTTTGTGCCCATAGGCGACGCTGTTGCCGGTGATGTCTGGTGAGGACCTGCCTTACAACAAGCCTACAAGCCCTCAGTCCAGCCTCTCTCAGCCTATTGCGGTAAGTCTGAGCATTGATGGAGGGATAGTGCATTGCTGGTGTAACTCAGGCAGTTGTTGTTGCCATCCTGTACCTGTCCCACAGGTGTAATGTTCGAATATACCGATCCTGTGAAGGTGTTGTTACACGTGGTCTGTCACTGCGAGGACGATCAGCTGTCCGTCCTGTCTCCCTGTAGCGCTGTCTTAGCCGTCTCACAGTACAGACATGGCAATTTATTGCCCTAGCCACATCTGCAGTCCTCATGTCTCTTTGCAGCATGCCTAAGGCAATTTCACGCAGATGAGCAGGGACCCTGGGCATCTTTCTTTTGGTGTTTTTCAGAGTCAGTAAAAAGGCCTCTTTAGTGTCCTACGTTTTCATAACTGTGACCTTAATTGCCTACCGTCTGTAAGCTGTTAATGTCTTAACGGCCGTTCCACAGGTGCATGTTCATTAATTGTTTATGGTTCATTGAACAAGCATGGGAAACAGTGTTTTTAAACCCTTTACAATAAAGATCTATGAAGTCATATGGATTTTACCAATTATCTTTGAAAGACAGGGTCCTGAAAAAGGGATGTTTCTTTTTTTGCTGAGTTTACATGTATTTAATATATATATATAAAAGTAATAATAAGATATAGGACAGACATTTCAGAGCAAACTTCCTTCCTGAAGCTCTTATTCAAGGTTTTGTATGTGCTAATACCAGTAAGGCCAAATACATATTGTCACGATCGTCTATAGTAGAGAGTGAGGACCAACATGCAGCGCGTGGAAAGTAAGTCATCTTCCTTTTATTTGAAGAGAACGAACACCAAACGAAACCACTTTACAAAATAACAAAACAGACGAACGTGAAGCTAAACATGAACTAGTGCCMACAAGCAACATAGAACATCGACATAGACAATACCCCACAAACAGCTAAAGCCTATGGTTACCTTAAATATGGCTCCCAATCAGAGACAACAATAACCAGCTGTCTCTAATTGAGAACCCATTCAGGCAACCATAGACTTCCCTAGACAACTACACACAACCATAGACACAGCTAGATACCTATACTAAACATAAACCCAACTACTCTAATAAACCCCCTAAACCTTACAACCACCCTAGACACTACAAAAACACATACACTCCCCATGTCACACCCTGACCTAACTAAAATAATAAATAAAACAAAGAATACTAAGGCCAGGGCGTGACATAACCCCCCCCTTAAGGTGCGAACTCCGGACGCACCAGCACATAGTCTAGGGGAGGGTCTGGGTGGGCTTCCCTCCACGGCGGCGGCTCCGGCACAGGTCGTGGTCCCCACCCCACCATAGTCACTACCCGCTTACGTAGCCTCCTCCAAATGGCCACCCTCCACATTAACCCCACTGGATTAAGGGGCAGCACCGGACTAAGGGGCAGCACCGGACTAAGGGGCAGCACCGGACTAAGGGGCAGCACCGGACTAAGGGGCAGCACCGGACTAAGGGGCAGCACCGGGATAAGGGCAAGAGAGGATGCTGGCTCGGCACTCGCCTGTCGATCGCCCACACTGTGCGTTCCTCACGTAGTGTAGTAGATTAGCTCCATTTCATGATTCTTGCAGCTGTTCCTCAGTTTGCCGTTTTCCGCGGCTGATCGCCGCTTGTGATTCTGTCAGATCGTCTATAGTAGAGAGTGAGGACCAACATGCAGCGCGTGGAAAGTAAGTCATCTTCCTTTTATTTGAAGAGAACGAACACCAAACGAAACCACTTTACAAAATAACAAAACAGACGAACGTGAAGCTAAACATGAACTAGTGCCTACAAGCAACATAGAACATCGACATAGACAATACCCACAACAGCTAAGCCTATGGTTACCTTAAATATGGCTCCCAATCAGAGACAACAATAACCAGCTGTCTCTAATTGAGAACCCATTCAGGCAACCATAGACTTCCCTAGACAACTACACACAACCATAAGCACAGCTAGATACCTATACTAAACATAAACCAACTACTCTAATAAACCCCCTAAACCTTACAACCACCCTAGACACTACAAAACACATACACTCCCCATGTCACACCCTGACCTAACTAAAATAATAATAAAACAAAGAATACTAAGGCCAGGCGCGTGCACATATATGTATATAT
>NC_036875.1:38001082-38129209 GCF_002910315.2 Salvelinus sp. IW2-2015 | reverse complement strand
GGCAGCACCAGGAATAGGGCAGCACCAGGATAAGGGGCAGCACCAGGATAAGGGCAGCACCAGGATAAGGGGCAGCTCCGGACTGAGGGACGGCAGCTCCGGACTGAGGGACGGATCCTGGCTGGACGGCTCTGGCGGATCCTGGCTGGACGGCTCATGGCTGTACATACATACATACATACATACATACATACATACATACATACATACATACATACATACATACATACATACATACATACATACATACATACTTCAAAGTGTCTTAAAATCAAAATCAAATTGCTAATTGATCCTTGGTATGACCTTCTTAAAACAATTCCATACAGCTTAGTAGAGCCCCTCCTCCCCCGCCTCAGACAGGGCTTAGACTTTTACGGGTTAACTGCATGCTGATGTACAGAGGGGAATCCTACGAAGCAAGCTTGATCGACTCAGGGTTTTTTAAAGCTTCAGTTAGCTTCACTTTCCAGGTCAGGTTTCATCCGTACTACAACGGTGGATATTGCTTGTCCACCTGCCACTAACTCTAGCAGGCTTGTAACTGTCCATGCATTGTCGCACATGGCTAGTCGAGAAAGCTAAACTCTTCATTGAGACAATGCTGAAACATCAATCTATGGGTGAATCTGTGACACATTTTTATTTGTTCTGAAATCCAAATTAAATAAAATGTATCTTCAGCAGGATATGAAATAGGCTTTTAGAAGTGCCATGTTAATTGTATTACTTATTGTTAATGCCAACTTTTGTTTTATTACCTATATTTAATTAGGCAAGTCAGTTAAAGAACAAATTCTTATTTTCAATGACGGCCTAGGAACAGTGGGTAGATGGGTAGATGGGTAGATGGGCCTTGTTCAGGGGCAGAACGACAGATTTGTACCTTGTCAGCTCGGGGATTCAACCTTGCAACCTTTCGGTTACTAGTCCAATGCTCTAACCACTAGGCTGCGCTGCCGCCCCAAACATGTGTAAATATATAACTTTGGTGTGCTTTGGTGTGCTTATCAATGCAAGAGCACTCCTATCGATAAAAATAATTGAATTAAGTCATAGAAAAGTGTTACTGTGTGTGAGGTTTAAAATGCATTCTGTTATTACTAAATGTTTTATATGATATATATTAACATTACTGTAAAGAAATAACGGATTAATAAAATATTTAATCAGTAGTCTTCCTCAAATGAAGGGGATGAAGCAATCTTCGCAAGAGGGAAGGAATCGAATTTCATTGGCCCTCAACTAGAGTTCAACCGATTAATCGGCAAGTTTTCATAACATTTTTGGACGCCGATTACATGGCATTCCACGAGGAAACTGTGTGGCAAGCTGACCACCTGTTACGCGAGTGCAGCAAGGAGCCAAAGTAAGTTGTGAGCTAGCATTAAATTGACCTTATAAAAAACAATCAATCTTTATATAATCACTAGTTAACTACACATGGTTGATGATATTACTAGGTTAACTAGCTTGTCCTGTGTTACATATAATCAATGCAGTGCCTGTTAATTTATCATCGAATCACAGTACTTCGCCAAACAGGTGATGTTTTAACAAAAGCGCATTCGCGAAAAAACCACAATCATTGTACGAATGTACTTAACCATAAACATCAATGCCTTTCTTAAAATCAATACACAGAAGTATATATTTTTTAAACCTGCATATTTAGTTAAAATAAATTCATGTTAGCAGGTAATATTAACTATGGAAATTGTGTCACTTCTCTTGCGTTTATTGCACACAGAGTCAGGGTATATGCAACAGTTTGGGCCGCCTGGCTCGTTGTGAACTAATTTACCAGAATTTTACATAATTATGACATAACATTGAAGGTTGTGCAATGTAACAGCAATATTTAGACTTAGGGTTGTCAAACGTTCGATAAAATACAGACGGTTCCGTATTTCACTGAAAGAATAAACATTTGTTTTCGATATTATCATTTCCTGATTTGACCATATTAATGACCAATGGCTCGTATTTCTGTGTTTATTATATTATAATTAAGTATATGATTTGATATTTGTTAGAGCAGTCTACCTGAGCGGTGGTAGGCAGCAGCAATAATCAGTATCGGTATCGGCGTTGGAAAGTAATAATCGGTTGACCTCTATCCTCAACTCATGGCTCAGTTATTTAATTCAGGGTAAGTGGAGGTAGCCGTGAGTTAGCCTGTCATGGAGTAGGTTAGTTCTGAAGGATTAGTTGCCAAACAAATGTACCTGGCTAAAAGGTGAGTCACTTTCGTATGACCAGTTATTCCAAGGTGAACCAATTGACTTCCCCAAAATTACCTCGTTAACTCCTCAAACCTGCTTCGTGGGATTCCCCTCAAGCCGGTGCTGAATCAATATTCAAAATAATTCACAGCTAATCTCTGTCAAAATGATTGATGCTGGCTGTATCATTTTGCACATGTTAAGAACACTCCATTCCAATGTCGTTAGAAATTTGAGTAGGATTTGAAAATGGCACACATTTTAGAGTTGTAGGAAACCCCAACAAAACATATACAACCAACACAAGACTATCCAGTTATGGAAATGACAATAGGTAATGGAATGGTGCACATGTCTTAGTGTGTAGTGGACCTGAAGCTTCCCATCCACTCTTCTGCTTGCTCTACTAAACCAATAGTTCTATTATTTGAAAAAGGCACTTAAGATTGAATTAACACACAAGGAAATGCATACCAGCAAGCTGAGAACTATACTGCCCATTTAACAGGCTTTTATCACATTACATAGTCATTGCAGCATGAGGATGGGTAGATAATTGCACAATGAATCAATTGCAATCCTTTACTTTCTGGATGCAGGATTGTAATGAAAACCAAGCCAAATGAGGACCTGTCAAATGGTTTGTGTACACAAACAACACGATTAATTGCCCTCTTTTCTGCAACAAGGGCATTCGTAACTCAAATTGAGTAATGCTTAGATATTGAAAATGTAATGTTGCTTTGGCCTTGCTCAATCAATGTAACTTAAAATTGAGTGCAAAAAAAGAAGTCAATAAATACCAGAAATTAATATCTGACTGATTGACGTTGTGTTAAACCAGCTGGGAGCTAGTTTTTTTCCACGTGTGGCAGGTTTTATTATCGACAAGTAACTGATATTTATACCCATACTACAGTGTGAGCACATCTGAAACACAATAGCCGTACTAGGACCATATGGAAAGAGCTATATGAGGATGGGCTCATATAGCTGGAATAGATTCAATGGAATGGAGTCAAACACGTGGTATCCATATGTTTGATGTGTTTAATACTGTTCCATGTATTCCATTCCAGCCTTTCCAATGAGCCCATCCTCCTATAGGTCCTCCCACCAGCCTCCTCCGATTCCAACCGGTTTCCCCTCTGTGTGTTGCTGCAATAAATCATGTTTTGACAGCAACTCTTGAATTTAACAGTGCAACGTTGTTACTTCTGTCCCTCTCCTCGCCCAAACCTGGGCTTGAACCAGAGACCCTCTGAACACATTGACAAAAGTCAACCTCGAAGCATCGTTACCTTTCGCTCCATAAAAACGGCAGCCCCCGCACAGCAAGGGAAACAACTACATCAAGGTCTCAGAGTGAGTGACGTCATCCATTGACACGTTATTAGCGCGTACTGCTAACTAGCTTTCACACAGGTTAAAATGGCATGGCGGGCGGTGTATCTGGTATAGTGAAAGAGCTTCCCACTGGGCACGCACTGGTTGAATCAACAACAAAAATCACGTCATTTCAATGAAATTACGTTGAACCAACGTGGAATAGACGTTGAATTGACGTCTGTGCTCAGTTGGTTGTGTTAGAGTAATCCGTCAGAGACCATGACATTCGAGAGTTCAACGATCAAAATGATCTTATCCAAGAACCAGGGGATTGTGTCTCACATTTTTTTTTAATTATCAAGACAAAGCTGAACAAATGATGTTGAGATCTTATCCATTGCTTGCTTTGCTAAGGTGAAATGTATCATATTTTCCTGGATTGTGGTTACTGCAGTGACCTCTTTTTGGCATCTACTTCAGACATTCAAGTTTCAAACTGTAACCTGGTAGCAGTGTTAGACTTGGCCTTAGGAAACACTCTTTGGAAATCAAATAGGCAGACATTTGATGGATACCATCATTCTCTTCCATTCTCTTAAAATGTGTTATGCTGGTTTACCATTTGCCAGTAAATGTAATTTTTTTTGCTTCAGTGATTACCTGAGGAGACAAAAGAGGAGACAAAAACATTAGTAAATTGCTGATGCTTGTGGTTAGGTACCATGCATTATGTTAGTGGCACAGTATCCGTAACAACTATTATTTAAATGGGGATGTGACACCATAAATCAATAGTCTGATAATGCAGAAATTCAAGGTTTTAAAGGATTTACACAGACATGCTTGCCTTTAGAATATATTATAGAAGCAGTGTTTTAGCAATATGTGGCTAGGTAAGACTGGAAATTGTTATTTGTCTTTCAACTTTATTTAACTAGGCAAGAACAAATTCTGATTTTCAATGACAGCCTAGGAACAGTGGGTTAACTGCCTTGTTCAGGGGCAGAACAACAGTTTTTTACTTGTCAGCTCTGGGATTTGATCATGCAATCTTTCGGTTACTAGTCCAATGCTCTAACCAATAGCCTACATACCGCCCCAAATTAAGGTAGAGATAGTACAAAACACAAGCTATCATATTCAAGGTGAGGCCATAAATGAATACTGGGTAGATCACACAATCAATTTCATGTAGATGGTGCCAATCAGTCCTATTGATTTCTGATTGAGGCCTAACATGTATAGTAGGAGACAGAGAACATGTAGCAGAGAATATGGACTCAGTTCGACTTGAAACCATTGTATGGCGAACTACCTCTTTAAGAGCCTTCTTTAAGGTTTAGCGTTTAGTCGCTTAATAAAAGCAAATACCAATTTATACAGCTCAAAGGAGAACGCATTAATAAAATATATTGTTTGATCGTTGTTGTTGAATTTGGGATTGATCTTGGGTATTTTGCATAATTTCCTTTCAGATATTTTGCTCAGGAAACCTACCCCATTAATCACAAAGATGGCAACCCTCAACTTTATTCATCAATATGGCGTAAACTCTTAAAATGAAAAAGTTACATTGTTTTTTATTCCATTTATCTCACAGTTAAAGAGACAGATGAAGCGATTAATGGGTAGAAAATATCAAATACCAGAACTTTATAGGCTGACATCACACACAGGAATATTAATAATGAACTTGTTTAAAAATAAACATCCTCACAGATATGAAAAGAAAGCTGCTATGTAACAAAGTGTGGAATCCTGTGTGATATCTCATGCTTCATACGGTGTTCAATCAAGGCATGATTTTTATGGTCAAATTAAGTGATACAATTAACACCTACATAAGTTAACCAGAGCCAAAAGGTATACTGTTACGAATAATTACACTAAAGTTGACCTTATTGTAATGATTAGGTAAAAGTTGGTGTGTATCTTATTAGCTTATTATGGCAAGTACAGTACTTTCCCAGCATGCCACTGACTTGTCTTTCCTGAGGGTAAGGGACGTCAGAAATTATCTCTTGGTAGTCCAGTAGCCATTCCCGCAGGCACCTCTCCCTCACACACTGGCTGTATGGCTGGCCGGAGAAGCAACCTTCGAAGAGCTAGTGAACTTGTAACAGTCCGATCAAGGGCAGAATAGAAATCGACTCCTCATTAAATCTGTGAGGGTGTAAAAATCATTGGACCTTCAGGACTGACCAAGGAATGCCTTTAGGCTCAACCTTTTTTAATTTACCCTAATCTGCGATCAGAGTGACCATTATTAAATGGCCTTATGAATCCACCGCATGTGCATATTTCACTCACATGGATCTGGGTCCGCAAGTGTAGCTAAAGGACAAAGCATCACCCAGTGTAACAGTCCTTTAGCTGGAAACTATGTTGGCAGTATTTTAAATGACCTCTGTTCATCAGGCATTGGTAGGGAAAGAGGCCGTGTACAATCCAGTTCCATGTCCTCATGGATGGTAACTGTGAGTGTCTTATCAGAGGTTTTCTGTCTATTAGTGTGACAAAAGTACATCATTAAAAGTGGTATCTGTGCTCACAGCGCCTGCGTCCTCTTGATGTGTTTTCAAATCAAGTTTTGAATATCAAAGTGACTTTATGTGAAACTCAAAAAACGTTTTGCTTAATTTTCAACAAAAAAAGTCCCTTCTTTGGAAGAAAAATACTGTTATAATTTAAATCACAAGATGCTATAAATAAAGCTCCTAGAAGTTGAGTAGGATTATTTAACTCTGAAAGTTTGTCAAACAGACAGTGAGGCAGCTAAAGAATCTGTGAACTTCACATTTCCCTTCACTCATTTCCACTTTTCCCTTTGACCCTGAAGTAAGAGGGATAAAATGCATATTTAACTGATAAACTCCTAGATGCAAGCAGGTACATTAAGGTGGTAGGGAACAGGGCTGAGCAGCAAAGATCACTCAGGTCCTTCCAGTAGGACTCTCCTTCCCCCTTTTCCCATGTTCTTAAGTGATAACAGCCACAGCCAATATTCATGCTTCATTTAATTTCATTATCGCGTCTCATTCGCCTCATCGCCTCAGTTCCCAGGCTACCCTTTCATCTCAGCATGTATAAATCACTCATAGACAGCATCCATAATAGGGGGTTTCTAATCCAAGGTTTGTGAAACCAATTTACCGTCCTCCTAAAGAATTTGCTAGAGAGAAAATGCGCTACTATACACGCATGCATGGTAGATGCAATTTATTTCATGCCTCACCTGTAATTTTCACATGTGGTTTTCACTTACGCATATGTGCATAATGATTATATGCATACTTTTTATCTCAATTATGATCATGATGATGATTATAGTGATGATTATACTGTATGTGGGCAACAAAACATTTAACACAAATCGTCCATTGATATCAAGGCATTGTTTATGCAAAGGCTTGAGATACTCATACACATCTCAACAAAAGACTTGGCCAAGTATGATAAAGGTTGTCTTTGGGAGAACAAAATAAAATTTGACAAACCTCATTGGGGATATGGGGTAACGTCTAAAGGTCACTGTTTCCTTGGCCCCTCATATGTCATCATTTGGAGGTTTCATTGAATGTCACCTGGTCAGATGGAGCATGGGTTGGCTTCCCCACACCAGATCTTAAAACACTAATGGTCTGGTGTTCTGATCAATAACACTTAGCCTAGCAGACCATACTGCTCCTTGTCCTCTACTTTCCTGCTGACCTTGACTTCATACAACCTGGAAATTGTAGCTGCCATAAAATGGTTATAATAATAACAATTGCTTTCTCCTTCACAGGGCAGCATGGACTCCAGGTTTCTCAACAGGGGACCCGCTGTGTGTGCAGGTTTTCATTTTCAACCAACCACTCTGAGTTTAACATGGTTCAATTAAATTGCCACAGTTGGACTATTTGAAGTATTACCGGTAGCTATTTGAAAGCTTCCAGGTGTTATTTTAATTTTGGACACTATTTCAAAGACATATTGTGAGTCAGACTGTTACCCTTAAGCATTTCGACTTACTAATTAGTGTCTAATTGATGCTCAGCAGGAATAAAACTCATTATACTTACTGAGAAGCACAAATGTATGCCTACTAGACTCTATAAATTACTGGCTTGTTTGGTTCATAGGACCATAACAGAGATACAGAAAACTGAAGCAAAACATATTATAATTCAGGAGAGATTAAAATTGTTAAAAAGACATTTCAAAGCTTAATTTTGTATTACACTGGGTCTTTAAACTGGCTTATTTCATTTATTAACTAGGCAAGTCAGTTAAGAACAAATTCTTACTTACAATGACAGTCTACCCTGGCGACGCTGGGCAAATTGTGCACTGCCCTATGGGACTCACAATCACGGGCGGGATGTGATACAGCCTGGATTTGAACTAGGGTACTGTAGTGACACCTCTTGCACTGAGATGCAGTGCCTTAGACCACTGCGCCACTCGGGAGAAAGTACTAGTGGGTGTAGTTGTCTTCCATTGGCAGAAAAGGTGTGACTTTGTCTTAAAGTCTAGTGAAATTGATCTGGCACAAAGTGACGGATATTGCAAGCATCTACTTATTAAAGGAGACATCTAATCCCTCCAGCTGACCCCTATCAAGCTCCTAGCAGTGTTGCTTACAGCAGTCACTGACACTAGTCTAATGGCACATGGCATTTTCCAGTTGGACCTTGCTAGGCCTTCACATTTTGTCACTGGATACAAGGAGGCAGTTTAACTTAAACACGGTTCACTCCAGGGTCAGTATGGACATTTGGAAGGGATTAAGATGGCAAGATAGACCGATTGAAAGGTATACTGATAATGTCTAAGGATCTTGTGCAAAAAGTACTGGACTTTTAACAGAAATAGCTGTGTGATTTATGAGGACATGACTGTTGAGGAGGAAGACCTCAGGAGAAAGGCCAAGGCTTTTACAGTTAGGCCCTCATAATAGTGCAAAATACTACAATTACACCAATTCATAGCCAATCTTCTCAGAACACTTGACCACTGTGTAAAGTACATCAGTCGGTGAGAAATGTGCTCCACTTTACTGAGGCAGGCTAATTATTAATGTGCTGTCATAATTGCATCCAAGCATGTAGCCACGACCTCCCAGTACTCCTTAAGTACACTCCAGCCATTTTCATTTAACAGTCAGCTAGCTTCACACTCTGGAATTGGGTGGCATGCTAACTATATATGAATTATACATTTTGGAACAGTAACTTTCAAACCAATTGTTTATGGTCATTTGATTAAAAGAAATGATGGCTGTCATAGAAAATATATTCAGTATGCAAACACCTCTGTTCACTGTAAAACTTAAATTATTAACATTTTCTGAAGAGAAAACTATTTCAACAAAGTAATTTCAACACAATTAGAGTTTAATCAGTTTTTCAAGTCAGATTACCACAAATATGATTCAATCATCATATGAGACAATCATTTGAAATAGTTTGAATTGTTTACCACAACATACGTTTACATCATAAGCATACAGTTGACAGTTGGCACTTGGCTTGGTACTTCTGCTGTTCTGCTTCTGACAACATGCAGAATACCTAGAGCTGAGTGTTCAGACATGTAATCAGAAGCTAGCAAGAGAGGCAAGCATTTGATTGCAGGGAATTGTTTTGTCTATCCCCAAGGTCACGCTCTGCTGAATATAGCTCATATCAAGCCACACTCTGAATCTAATCAATTAAAACAGAATCAAAAACTGTCCATATCAGAGGAGAGAAAACAAAAAACATCCCTCGTGAACCCGTCTGGTCTGAGAATGAGAATAATTCCAGAGTTCAATCAGCCGTAATGTGTATGCTGTATCAGAGTTGTTAAATGTATTGATTTTGACACACCTGTTTGTTCTTCTTATGGACATTGAGCATCCAAATGTTAAGCTGACAAATCATCATGTATGGTAAAATGATATGACCTCCTAAAGTGATTCTTATAGTGGACATAATTAACTTCTTCACATGTTACACAAGAGGGAAAAAGAGCCTTCAAAATGAATATTACGCTTTTCATTTTTGGGCATCTTTATGCATGATTGGCCCAGCTGTGGCTTGGAGATGAGGAATCTACAACCATGTATTAATCCAGCCAATCACAAACTCACTCAGAGTAGGACTGTTCTAATGAAATTGTTATTAGCCTCCAAGCATTTATCAGTAACACAATGCCCCGGAAGTTGCAAAGGTTCAGGGAACTTCCAAATGAAGTAGATCATCTCTGTAAGCAACTTTAACATCAGCATTAAACTGTGACTTCAACTGGATCTACTTGTAAATTGTATGGTCTGATAGCAGTTAATGTATTCAAATCAAATCAAATTGTATTAGTCACATGCGTCGAATACAACAGGTGTAGACCTTACAGGTGTAGATGCTTACTTACAAGCCCTTAATCAACAACGCAGTTCAAGAAATAGACTTAAGAAAATATATATATTTTTTTAGAAAGTAACACAATAGGCTATATACAGGTCAATGTGCGGGGGTACAGGTTAGTCAAGGTAATTTGTACATGTAGGTAGGGATAAAGTTACTATTCATAGATAATAAACAGCGAGTAGCAGCAGTATAAAAACAAGGGGGGGGGTCAATTTAATGTTAATTGTTCAGCAGTCTTATGGCTTGGGGGTAGACGCTGTTCAGGAGCCTTTTGGACATGGACTTGAAAATGTCAGTGAAGACACTTGCCAGTTGGTCTGTGGATGCTCTGAGTACACGTCTTGGCAATCCGGCCTTGTGAATGTTGACCTGTTTAAAGGTCTTGTTCACATCGGCTATGGAGAGCGTGATCACACAGTCATCCAGAACAGTTGGTGCTTTCATGCATGCTTCAGTGTTGCTTGCCCCAAAGTGAGCATAAAAGGCATTTAGCTCGTCTGGGAGGCTAACGTCACTCGTCTGGGAGGCTAACGTCACTGGGCAGCCCGCGGCTTGGTTTCCTTTTGTAGTCCGTAAAAGTTTGCAAGCCCTGCCACATCTGATGAGCGTCAGAGCCGGTGTAGTAGGATTCAATCTTGGTCCTGTATTGACGCTTTGCCTGTGATGGTTCATCTGAGAGCATAGCGGGATTTCTTATAAGCGTCCGGATTAGTGTCCCGCTCCTTGAAAGCGACAGCTCTAGCCTTTAGCTCAATGCGGATGTTGCCTGTAATCCGTGGCTTCTGGTTGGGATATGTACGTGTGGTCACTGTGAGGTAGACGTTATCGATGTACTTATTGATGAACCCGGTGACTGATGTGGTATACTCCTCAATGCCATTGGATGAATACCGGAACACATTCCAGTCTGTGCTAGCAAAACATTCATGTAGCATAGCATCCGCATCATCTGACCACTTCCGTATTGAGCGAGTCACTGGTACTTCCTGATTTAAGTTTTGCTTGTAAACAGGAATCAGGAGGATAGAATTATGCTCAGATTTTCCAAATGGAGAGCGAGGGAGAGCTTTGTATGCGTCTCTGTGTGTGGAGTAAAGATGGTCTAGAGTTTTTTTTCTTCCTATGATTGCACATGTAAAAAGCTTGTAGAAATTAGGTAAAATGGATTTAAATTTGCATGCATCAAAGTCCCCAGCCACTGGGAGCCCTGTTCCTGGATGAGCATGTTCTTGTTTGCTTATGGCCATATACAGCTCATTGAGTGAGGTCTTAGTGCCAGCATCGGTTTGTTGTGGTAAATAGACGGCTACGAAAAATGTAGATGAAAACTCTCTAGGTAGATAGTGTGGTCTCCTGCTTATCATGATGTACTCTGCCTCATGCAAGCAACACCTCAAGACTTCCTTAATACTCTTCTGATATCCAGAAGCTTTCTTCGGTCATAAGAGATGGTAGCAGCAACATTATGTTTAAAAAATACAAACAATGCGGAAAAGAAAACACAAAATAGCACAGTTGGTTAGGAGCCTGACAAAAGGCAGCCATCGCCTCCGGCGCCATTATATCCATTTTAGGCAAATTGAAACAAGGAATGACACACGTCTAGTGGGTCACACTCACACTATAGTATTAAAACGTCTAGTGGGTCACTCACACTATAGTAGTAAAAACATATAGTGGGTCACACTCACACTATAGTAGTAAAAACATATAGTGGGTCACACTCACACTATAGTAGTAAAAACATATAGTGGGTGACACACTACAGTAGTAAAAACGTCTAGTCGGTCACTCACACTACAGTATTAAAACGTCTAGTGGGTCACTCACACTATAGTAGTAAAACGTCTAGACGGTCACTCACACTATAGTAGTAAAAACGTCTAGACGGTCACTCACACTATAGTAGTAAAAACGTATAGTGGGTCACACTCACACTACAGTATTAAAAATGTCTAGTGTGTCACTCACACTATAGTTGTAAAAACATATAGTGGGTCACACGCACACTATAGTAGTAAAAACTTATAGTCGGTCACACTCACACTATAGTAGTAAAAACATATAGTGGGTCACACTCACACTATAATAGTAAAAACGTCTAGTGGGTCACTCACACTATAATAGTAAAAACGTATAGTGGGTCACACTCACACTACAGTATTAAAAATGTCTAGTGGGTCACTCACACTATAGTTGTAAAAACATATAGTGGGTCACACTCACACTATAGTAGTAAAAACTTATAGTCGGTCACACTCACACTATAGTAGTAAAAACATATAGTGGGTCCCACTCACACTATAGTAGTAAAAATGTCTAGTCGGTCACTCACACAATAGTAGTAAAAAGTCATTATTTCATAAGGATTGCAAAAGTCTGAACAATTTTGTTACTAATCTACATGTAGTCACATCCCATGTACAAGCTATAAAAATAAAGAAAGTCACACACTCTATATATAAACTCCCAGCAATTTATTTAATGTAGTCACATCCCTATCATCACTGAATACTCCATGATTGTGATCACACATTTCATGAAATGAAAAACCCCAAAAGTTGAGGATGCAGTTGGAAAGTCAAGACGATAATTTGAAAATCACAACCTGCCCCTACAGTCTAGCCTATTCAGTTCTGAAATCTCACCAGGAGAAACACAGGCACACCATGGAGGCCTCCAACAGTCTGGTGCCATAGCGCTACACTACAGGTAATGCTTTTGATATTTCCTCTCTGAAGTCATTGTGCAAAGGGAAGGGTTCACTGACGCTACGTTGCTTTCCAACCAAGATGCATGAATTCAGGAGCAAACTGAGGTAGAGGGGAGAAGAAAAGCCTTGCCGTTAGCCAGCTCACCAAACATTAAAAGATTCTGTGATAATCCAGAAAGCTATGAAATAAGCAAACAACATACAGTATGATGGAGATCAACAACACAAAAAGAGAATGGCTACAGGAAGTGGAACACAAACTGGAACAGAGAACCCAGGAAATCTGCCTCTCTGGTTCACAACAAGAGAAGTAAAAGCCATCCCTTATATATTGCATAATCTTTATTCCTAAAACAAGTACTATAAATAATGTTATATTTCAGCACTGTTATATTTTACAACATGATCCCTTTTAGAAAATGTATTTAAGGAGAAACCCCGTGTTACTTTCAACCCTATCAGTCCCGAGACCAAGCAAAAATCGGCTTTTCATTTATCTGACTTTCATGTCCAGCCCCTATATTTAGCCTCACAATGAAGTGTTTTACCATTTTCTTTTCAGGACAACAAGGGCTACAAGTAGAACACAAAATGATTTGACATAAACAATTGCATTCATTAATTATTATTATTATTATTATTTTTTTACAAATGTCAATACAAAAAAATAAGGTTTGCCAAGGAAAAAAACCTATGAATGCTGTAAGTACAGAAATAGTTTGCTCAGTGGGAAATGAGTATCCAACTAGTCAGTGACAACTGTGCGGAGTTTGTGACAGCAACTATGTGAGCTTATTACAATATTATAAACAATATGTCCTGGGATTTCCTATCATGTTCTATACAGAAAAACCCCTTACGTTCTAACGACTCTTGTGCAGCTTGTGAGCGTCATAGAACAAAACACTGACAAAACCTTTCTGCCTGTCCTGACCCTGAACCTGCCTGCCGTCCTGTACCTGCCTGACTCTGATTTGGATTACGACCCTTTGCCTGCCTCGACCAACCGATTGCCTGCCCCTTGTACTGTAATATACTCTGAGACTTGTACTATCCGGGTCATCTGGGTCTTAGCCAGAGCCGTGATGGAGAGGGGGTTTATGTATTCAATGTTAAAAGTATGTATCCTATGGATATGAATGAGGAATTCATTAGCAAGGATTTCCTCTATAAAGCTACTCTCTTCTTTTTTGTTGTTTTGTTTACAATGCCAAGTTGTTGTTCTCTACTGACTTTAGTATTGAAGGTATATTTACATGTTCTATTGGTCAGTACATCATGCTATCACAATCTATTGGTCAGTCTATGCTAAAAACAATTGGTCAGATTCATGCAACTCATCTAACCTATCATTTTATGCTATTTTGGAGTTTACAAATTCCATTGGTCAGTGCAACATGCACTCATATTCTGCTGGTTGGTCTTTAACCAATCACATCACGTTTATATTTTCATATTCATTGTGATTGGTCCCTGAGGCCAATTTGAAATGTTTAAAAGCCTCACTCCTTCATATTTCTGTAAAGACCCTGAAGGCCAACAGCCAAAAACGTGTCCGTTCTACTTTTTGCAATAAATAACCTTTTTTAAATTTCATTTCATTGTCCTCCAAGTGTTGCTGAATCTCCCCTCTACCTATTTTAAATCATTAAAATGCCCTTCCCCACTGTTCTCAGTAGGGAAACAGAATGAAACAGTCCCCATTGTTCTGCTTCCAGGAACCGGAGGGCCCTGTCAGCCACTCAGACTCACCTAGCCATCATAGCAATTGAAAAAGGTATAATTGTGTTAATGGTGGTAGACTGTGTCTTTTGAAGACACTATGTTTATAGGGCTGAAATAACCAAGAGTGCTCCAGAGGCAGCGCCTTCTATAGATAGCCCAGATGTCCACTGGAAGTCGATTTAAAATCAAATTCAAATCACATGTTTATTTGTCACATGCGCCGAACACAACATGTGTAGACCTTACCATGAAACGCATACTTACAATCCCTTAACCAACAATGTGGTTTTAAGAAAATAGAATAAATAGAAATATTTACTAAACAAACTAAAGTTTTAAAAAAGTCTATATACAAGGAGTACCGGTACCGAGTCAATGTGCGTCGGTACAGGTTATTCGAGATAATTGAGGTAAAATGTAGGTAAGGGTAAAGTGACTATGCATAGAAAATAAACAGTGAGTAGCAGCAGTGTAAAAACAAAGCTTATCGATGATTTATTCAGTTCTTTGGTAACCATGTGATTAAGTCAAAAATAATCACATCATGACAAAATGCCTCTTCTCTTACTACAGGTGATTGACATACGCATTATGACAATAATCAATTTGACGCAGTAGTATGACAAAGGCATGTCAGGTTTTCCAATGTGGCACACAGTGTGTCATATGTGGCACAAGGCTAAAGGTCTCTTTTGTCAGAACACAAGTAAGTCATTCTAAATGGATGGCTAGAGTTGTTCCTGAGGGTTAAGTAAGAGATAATCAACGAGGGGCTATGCGTTCTTTGGAAAATAATGAACGACGTGGAAGTTGTTCCACGACATGCTAACAGAGTGAAACTCACCTTCCATGGAGTTGCATTATTTTCCTGAGAACACATAGGGCCACGAGTTGATTATCCCTTTCATACCATGGCTATAATTTGCTGCTAGAAATGTGTTCATTTGCCAGTAGAAATGTGTTCAATATTCACTGAAGTAGCTAGTAAGATTACAAACAGACTTTCTAGTTTAGCTAACCCAAACCATCAGTCCTAGGTTGCGATTATGAAAATCGAATTCGACGATGCTTTCATTTCGACTTTTGCTTTCAAAAGCAGCTCAAACATAGAATGTAAGAATGAACTATAGCCAATTAATTCTACAGTGCGGATATACTGTGTGTTATAGGGAAATAATGCACATTCTAAAATGCCTTTCAAGCCAATCAGAAAGGAGTATTCAACAATGCCATGGTATAATGATAAGTATTGGGATGTTAATTAAACTGTCATGCCCATGTCATTATGACTATATTAAATCCATACCATGTCCACCCCCGTAATTCTATTGCCAGTCATGCAACCTTTCACGTATTGACTTCCATTCGTACGCCAACTGTAGGATGAATCTGTAGGGGTGAGACTGAGAGAATAAAATCACAATAAAATCTCTGCCATCGCTAACCTTTTGAATGTGGGAGCATCAAGTGAAGCATTAATCTGCCCAAGGATATCATGGGGATACATTCTAATGCAGTGAGATAAACAGTTTGTTCTTCAGGGGAAAAGGTTCTGCAGAGGATGATTTAACACCCAGACGTGGGACAGTGGGTGATAATGGTACACACAACGCCCACACACACGGCTCAGCATGATGGATAGGAATGGAATCTAATTCAAGGTAAATGTTAAGAAGCCATTAAGTATAGTGCCCAATGTGGCAACATATTCTAATTTGTTTTGCCCTCACCTCAGCAATCGTTCAAAAGCACAGTAACAATAAAAGCTCAGTAACAATATCATGCTTAGTAACAATAAAAGCTCAGTAACAATATCAAGCTCCGGGAAACTAAATGTCAGGGAGCTCCGGAAACAAAATCTTGCCTTGCTCACAAGCGTAGATACGCACAGGCACACAGGTGCTCACAACGCACCACGCACACACACACACACACTTATGCATACACGCAACAATTCTGAGTCAGAGGCACTTTGTCAAAACCAGGAAATGGAGTGCAGCGAGGACAAACAAAAAGGCAGCTCAAAAAAAGTATAATCCAGTCTCACGATAAATGTTTTCAATTTATATTCACAGCACATTTAGAATCCTTTATGATACTGGATACTGCGGCTTTGTGGAAAATGTACCTGGTTAAAGGAATAAGAAGCAACGAAATAAGTTCTCTCAATTTCTACCACCTTTTGATAGGACAAAGCATCCAATGGGACATTGTAATTTACAAAAGGTAGGGTTTGTCTTTTAATAATGACTTAACCAGAACATAATATCATACCAGACAGGGTTGGGGTCAATTCTGATTGAGTTGCGAATTGCTCTTTAATTCCAATTCAATTCTTGAAATGTAATTCAATTTGAATTGGCCACACCCCACAGGAAGCAGAATTTGAATTAAAGGAAGTAGAATTTAATTCACAGAAATTCAATGAAATTCAAGTGGCCTATTTATTCTACACATCACCATACATGTTATTGTTTTGACATTATGTATGTTAACCAATACAATTTAGAATAAGGTTAAAATGTTATCTTTAAAACTCATTCTCCTTAAACAATTTTAAATAATTTCAGTGTTCTGGAAATATTCAACGATCATGTTGTGGGTTGTCTAAAATAATTCATATTAATGTTTTTAAATATAAAAGAAAAATATTTCCCAGGAGGCATTAGATGAAACACTGCAGTATAGGAGGGTACATACAATCTAAAGAAAATACTGCTTGACATATTTGAGTTATAATCAAAATAATATTTGAAATAGTATGTGCATTTGCATTCAAAAATGTAATTTCCTTTTGATAAAATGTTTGTCAAATGATGAAACCTTCATGTTTCACATCTCAGTTGAATTGGTTTGAATTCAATTCTACTTCTTTCAATTCAAAATTCAATTCAAATTCTGCTCCATGTGGGGTGTGGCCAATTCAAATTCATTGTTTGAATTTAATTTAATTCAGACATTTCTAATTGACCCCAACCTTAATACCAGTTTGGTATCCTTGTAAGACTGGAGGAACCTATTGTAGCCTCAACCACTTCACAACTATCAGTACCATAAAGACTGGTCAATGTTAAACTCAAAAGTCACTCACGACTGCGCAGATGCATTTTTCCTGGGTAGGAGCATGAACAATCATGCCAACCCTTTATGACGGCCAAGTATTTTAATTCCGGAACAATGCTAAGCATTTTCTCTGCTTCCCTTCCACCCTTTCTCATGTAGAGCTTGCTGGAAGCGTATGGCTGGAGCCAGCTAACACATTTTAGTGAGCGTCTAAACTAATGGGGATTATTCCTGAAAATCATAATCAGAAATCACACATTGGATTTTAAAAATGTCTCCGCTTATGAGTTGGACGGCCCAGCTGCCTGGTTGAAACATGGTCTTGGACAGCCCAGCTGCCTTGTTGAAAGTGTGCTGATTCATTTCGTAACGGCCCAGCTGTCTGGTTGAAAGTAGCCTGAGTCGTTTTGTGACGGTCCAGTTGTCTGATTGAAAGTAGCCTGAGTCGTTTTGTGACGGCCCAGCTGTCTGATTGAAAGTAGCCTGAGTCGTTTTGTGACGGTCCAGTTGTCTGGTTGAAAGTAGCCTCAGTCGTTTTGTGACGGCCCAGTTGTCTGGTTGAAAGTAGCCTGAGTCGTTTTGTGGCGGCCCAGCTGTCTGGGGTTGAAAGTAGCCTGAGTCGTTTTGTGACGGCCCAGCTGTCTGATTGAAAGTAGCCTCAGTCGTTTTTGTGACGGCCCAGTTGTCTGGTTGAAAGTAGCCTGAGTCGTTTTTGTGCGGCCAGCTGTCTGTTGAAAGTAGCCGAGTCGTTTTGTGACGGCCCAGCTGTGCTGATTGAAAGTAGCCTGAGTCGTTTTGTGACGGCCCAGCTGTCTGATTGAAAGTAGCCTCAGTCGTTTTGTGACGGCCCAGTTGTCTGGTTGAAAAGTAGCTTTGTGACGGCCCATTTCTGGTTGAAAGTAGCCTCAGTCGTTTGTGACGGCCCAGATGCCTGGTTGAAAGTAGCCTCAGTCGTTTTGTGACGGCCCAGTTGTCTGGTTGAAAGTAGCCTCATTCGTTTTGTGACGGCCCAGCTTCTGGTTGAAAGTAGCCTCAGTCGTTTTGTGACGGCCAGATGCCTGGTTGAAAGTAGCCTCAGTCGTTTTGGTGACGCCCATTGTCTGGTTGAAAGTAGCCTCATTCGTTTTGTGACGGCCCAGCTGTCTGGTTGAAAGTAGCCTCAGTCGTTTTGTGACGGCCCAGCTGTCTGGTTGAAAGTAGCCTCAGTCGTTTTGTGACGGCCCAGATGCCTGGTTGAAAGTAGCCTCAGTCGTTTTGTGACGGCCCAGTTGTCTGGTTGAAAGTAGCCTCAGTCGTTTTGTGACGGCCCAGATGCCTGGTTGAAAGTAGCCTCAGTCATTTTGTGACGGCCCAGATGCCTGGTTGAAAGTGGCTTTGGACGGCCCAGCTGTCTGGTTGAAAGTGGCCCAGCTGCCTGGTTGAAATTGTCATGAGTCGTTTTGTGTAGTAGCCAGACAATGAGGCCTTTCTCATCAAAGCAAGGGAGATAAATTATTCATATTGTTTGGCCTCCCTCCTGTGACTCTGGCGAAGGGTACGGAGAGTATTTCCTGCCACCTTGTCCGAGGGTAAGGAGAGTATTTCCTGCCACCCTGTGTATTGGGTCACAGTCACTTTTTAAAGAGTGGTGTTCTAGAAAAAAAAACTCTCTATCACATCTAAGGATTGGGAGTTTTACAAATACCATGAGTTATAGCTACAACACTCTTGAAAGTGGGTCAGGGGTACTGTTACATCATGTTGTTTTTTCCATTATTTCTCCAGTGTGACTTACTGTACTGTACATTGCCATAATGTATCCTGTGGCTCCTTGCTGTGTGTATGATTGTGTGTACCTGTGTGGGCCAGTACTGTACAGAGGAGTGGTTTAACAGGTCACTTCTCTTTGTGATGGAAACAATGGGCCATAAATCATTTAGGTAAGAAGGTAACGGTACAAGATATTTCATAAAAAACTGTAAAGTTTAGCTTCCAGTCCCTACCAGCTGCTGTTAGTCACTCCTTCCAAACTCTACCTCTAGAGATATTCATATTTCTCTCTCTGCAAAGGGCATTGATTGCATTTCATGGCAGGGCATTTGTTTTGTGGCACTGTTTGTTACCATGACAAAATGGTAATGTCAGTTCTTTCCCAGAACTTGATTTTGTACTGGCTTCCATCCAGTGCAGCAAGTGCAGAGGTTAACGTTTGCACCAGAGGTTAACGTTTGCACCAGAGGTTAACATTTGCACCAGAGGTTAACGTTTGCAACAGAGGTTAACGTTTGCACCAGAGGTTAACGTTTGCACCAGAGGTTAAAGTATGTATCAGAGGTTAAAGTTCGCACTTGTCACGATCGTTATAAGGAGTGGACCAAGATGCAGCGTGGTATGTTTCCATCCTCTTTATTTGGAAGAGAAACTCAAAGAAAAAACAATAAAGTGTAAAACGAAACGTGAAGCTCAATGTAGTGCACGCAGGCACATAGTCAAGATCCCACAAAACACAATGGGGAAATGGCTGCCTAAATATGATCCCCAATCTGAGACAACGATAAACACCTGCCTCTGGGATCCATACCAGGCCAACATAGATATATAATCACCTAGATGACCCACCCTAGTCACACCCCGACCTAACCAACATAGAGAATAAAAAGCTCTCTATGGTCAGGGCGTGACAGCACTATAGTAGTTCATTGACAGACACAGTTCCTGGAGCGAGTCATGCCGCCAATGGAGGACGGCTAAGTAAGGTGCAAGGAAGTAAGGTGCAGTCAACTAGTATAGAACCCATTATGACTCAAAGACCTTGGTGAAAATGGTGTTGCCCCAGACAGAGTGAAACATATTGATCAAATGGATCCCTACAGTTAATCTTAAATGCTCCCTACCTATAGACTCAAAGAACTGATGCTCATATAGATAACACTTTTCTGTAGCCCACTTCTACATGCAGTAATATAGCATGGTCAATTAAGGTCAGAGACAATAGAGAATGTGGGCAGAGACAAAGCGACCAATCAGCTTGTTCTCAACTGTATTTTATTTTGTATTTTTTTATTTCGTCTTTATTTAACCAGGTAGGCCAGTTGAGAACAAGTTCTCATTTATAACTGCAACCTGGCCAAGTTAAAGCAAAACAGTGCGACAAAAAACAACAACACAGAGTTACACGAAGGATAAACAAACGTACAGTCATTAACACAACAGAAAGATCTATATACAGTGTGTGTAAATGGCGTAAGGAGGTAAGGCAATAAATAGGCCATAGTAGCGAAGTAATTACAATTTAGCAAATTAACACTGGAGAGATAGATGTGCCAGTAGAAATACTGGTGTGCAAAAGAGCAAAAAAATTCCTTTCATAATAATATGGGGATGAGGTAGGTAGTTGGATGGGCTATTTACAGGTGGGCTGTGTACAGCTGCAGTGATCGGTAAGCTGCTCAGATAGCTGATGCATAAAGTTAGTGAGGGAGATATAAGTCTCCAACTTCAGCGATTTTTGCAATTCGTTCCAGTCATTGGCAGCAGAGAACTGGAAGGAAAGGTGGCCAAATGAGGTGTTGGCCTTGGGGATGACCAGTGAGATTAACCTGCTGGAGCGCGTGCTATGGGATGGTGTTTTTTTGGTGACCAGTAAGCTGAGATAAGGCGGAGCTTTACCTAGAAAAGACTTATAGATGACCTGGAGCCAGTGGATCTGGCGACAAATATGTACAGAGGGCCAGCCGACGAGAGCATACGGGTCACAATGGTGGGTGGTATATGGGGCTTTGGTGACAAAATGGATGGCACTGTGATAGACTGGATCCAGTTTGCTGAGTAGAGTGTTGGAGGCTATTTTGTAAATGACATCGCCGAAGTCGAGGATCGGTAGAATAGTCAGTTTTACGAGGGTATGTTTGGCAGCGTGAGTGAAGGAGGCTTTGGTGCGAAATAGGAAGCCGATTCAAGATTTAATTTTAGATTGGAGATTCTTAATGTGAGTCTGGAAGGAGAGTTTACAGTCTAGCCAGACATCTTGGTATTTGTAGTTGTCCACATATTCTAAGTCAGAACCGTCCAGAGTAGTGATACTAGTCGGGCGGGCGGGTGCGGGCAGCGATCAGTTGAAAAGCATGCATTTAGTTTTACTAGCGTTTAAGAGCAGTTGGAGGCCACTGAAGGCGTGTTGTATGGCATTGAAGCTCGTTTGGAGGTTTGTTAAGACAGTATCCAAAGAAGGGCCAAGATGTATACAGAATGGTGTCGTCTGCGTAGAGGTGGATCAAGGAATCACCCGCAGCAAGAGCGACATTGTTGATATATACAGAGAAAAGAGTCGGCCCGAGAATTGAACCCTGTGGTACCCCCATAGAGACTGCCAGAGGTCCAGACAACAGACCCTCCGATTTGACACACTGAACTCTATCTGAGAAGTAGTTGGTGAACCAGGCGAGGCAGTCAGTTGAGAAACCAAGGCTGTTGAGTCTGCCAATAAGACTACGGTGAATGACAGCGTCGAAAGCCTTGGCCAGGTCGATGAAGACGGCTGCACAGTACTGTCTTTTATCAATGGCGGTTATGATATTGTTTAGTACCTTGAGCGTGGCTGAGGTGCACCTGTGATCAGCTCGGAATTCGGATTGCACAGCAGAGAAGGTACGGTGGGATTCGAAATGGTCAGTGATCTGTTTGTTAACTTGGCTTTCAAAGACTTTAGAAAGGCAGGGCAGGATGGATATAGGTCTGTAGCAGTTTGGGTCTAGAGTGTCTCCCCCTTTGAAGAGGGGGATGACTGCGGCAGCTATCCAATCTTTAGGAATCTCGGACGATACGAAAGAGAGGTTGAACAGACTAGTGATAGGGGTTGCAACAATGGCGGCTGATCATTTTAGAAAAAGAGGGTCCAGATTGTCTAGCCCAGCTGATTTGTACGGGTCCAGGTTTTGTAGCTCTTTCAGAATATCTGCTATCTGGATTTGGGTGAAGGAGAAGCTGGGGAGGCTTGGTCAAGTCGCTGCAGGGGGTGCGGAGCTGTTGGCCGAGTTTGGGGTAGCCAGGAGGAAAGCATGGCCAGCCGTAGAGAAATGCTTATTGAGATTCGCGGTTATTGTGGATTTATCGGTAGTGACAATGTTTCCTAGCCTCGGTGGAGTGGGCAGATGGGAGGAGGTGCTCTTACTCGTATTTGGCTTGTTCTATCACGCCCCTCCCACTAAAACAGATTTTCACAGTTAATTTAAAGTATGAAAGGTGATTCTTTCCTGCCAGAACAAGCAATAATGAAATTAGGCTCATCGAATGTTAGTCAAAGCAATAAACACATGGGAGATTATAATTACATCATGTCGAGATCAGTATCTGGAAATGGAGAATGCACCTCATACAGCCTCTGTGAACTTCACTGCTCGGCATGAGGATGTTTCTGATTTAATGCATTATGTTTTTCACCTGTCTCTGACTGGCATCTAGCTCTGCGTTCGTATAGGCTCCTAAAGCTTTGTTCACAATTTTTCTGCATATCTGATTCGAAACTGTTCTTTTTCCTGCCTTCGGAAAAGAAAAAAAAATATTTTTCAAGACACATTTCAAACCACTTTCGTAGGTGTTTTGAAATAAGATTCAAATCTGATTCGAGTCCATGCGACTTATGTTTGAATGGTCAAATCTGATTTATTTGCACTCAATAATGTTATTTCAATTGCTAGCTACTCTGTTGACAGTTTGACAAGAATATGGTAGCTAACTGCCTTGTTAATTGTTTACAAACAAATAGTTGTTTAAAAACAAATTAGTGAATGTGCTAGAAAGCTACGCAGCTACCTGGATGTGGCTAGCTGTGTGCTGTGGCTAGCCAAAAAGGACTCTTTTTGAAAGTTGGATCATCTTATCCTTTGAGGCTTTAAAATATTCTTACACTATGATTTCGAAAGCAACTGTGAAACTTCCATGGCCGGCAATGTTGTCACCTTAGCTTGCTACATAACTCCTGAGTGACAGGAAACACGAGCACCACCAATCAGCCTACACCTCTGTGCACACAACCCCGTTTGTTACTATGACAACTAGTGCAGCCAAGTCAGCAAATGACTGCTGTCTGAACACACAACTACGATTTGGTCACTTGTAATTTGCTTTTTGATTTGAAAAACAAAACTGATTCCAGCATTAAGGCCTGCAGTGTGAACAACGCCTCAAGGAAAACTCAAAAAATATATATACAGTGGGGAGAACAAGTATTTGATACACTGCCGATTTTGCAGGTTTTCCTACTTACAAAGCATGTAGAGGTCTGTAATTTTTATCATAGGTACACTTCAACTGTGAAGAGACGGAATCTAAAACAAAAATCCAGAAAATCACATTGTATTGATTTTTAAGTAATTAATTGCATTTTATTGCATGACATAAGTATTTGATACATCAGAAAAGCAGAACTTAATATTTGGTCACAGAAACCTTTGTTTGCAATTACAGAGATCATACGTTTCCTGTAGTTCTTGACCAGGTTTGCACACACTGCAGCAGGGATTTTGGCCCACTCCTCCATACAGACCTTCTCCAGATCCTTCAGGTTTCGGGGCTGCGCGCTGGGCAATACGGAATTTCAGCTCCCTCCAAAGATTTTTCTATTGGATTCAGGTCTGGAGATGGCTAGACCACTCCAGGACCTTGAGATGCTTCTTACGGAGCCACTCCTTAGTGTGCCCTGGCTGTCGTGTTTCGGGCGTCTTGTCATGCTGGAAGACCCAGACCAGCACCCATCTTCAATGCTCTTACTGAGGGAAGGAGGTTGTTGGCCAAGATCTCGCGATACATGGCCCCATCCATCCTCCCCTCAATACGGTGCAGTCGTCTGTCCCCTTTGCAGAAAAGCAGCCCCAATGAGATGATGTTCTCCACCTCCATGCTTCAACGTTTGGGATGGTTCTTGGGGTGTACTCATCCTTCTACTTTCCTCCAAACACAGCGAGTGGAGTTTAGACCAAAAAGTTATATTTTGTCTCATCAGACGCACATGACCTTCTCCATTCCTCCTCTGGATCATCCAGATGGTCATTGGCAAACCTATTCAGACGGCCTGGACATGTGCGCGGACTTGTGAGCAGGGGGACCTTGCGTGCGCTGACAGGATTTGTTAATCAAATGACGCGTAGTGGAATGTTAACTAATGGTTTTCTTTGAGACTGTGGTCCAGCCTCTTCAGGTCATTGACCAGGTCCTGCCCGTGTAGTTTTGGGCTGATCCCTCAACTTCCTCATGATCATATGATGCCCCACGAGGTGATATCTTTGCATGGGGCCCAGACCGAGGTAGGATTGACCGTCATCATTTGAACTTTCTTCCATTTTCTAATATTGGCGCCACCAGTTGTTGCCGTTTCTCACCAAGCTGCTTGCCTATAATGTCCCGTAGCCCATCCTCAGCCTTGTGTGCAGCGTCTACAATTTTAATCCCCTGATGTCCTTTACCACAGCTCTCTTGGCTTGGGCCACTGTGTAGGGAGAAGGTTGGAGTCTGTTTGATTGAGCGTGTGGACAGGTGTCTTTTATTAACAGGTAACCCGAGTTCAAAACAGGTGCAGTTTATCACTGTTCAATGTATGAAGTGGAGAACAGGAGGGCTTCTTAAAGAAAAACTAACAGGTCTGTGAGAGCCGGAATTCTTACTGGTTGGTAGGTGATTAAATACTTATGTCATGCAATAAAATGCAAATTAATTACTTAAAAATCATACAATGTGATTTTCGGGATTTTTGTTTTAGATTCCGTCTCTCACAGTTGAAGTGTACCTATGATAAAAATTACAGACCTCTACATGCTTTTTAAGTAGGAAAATCTGCAAAATCGGCAGTGTATCAAATACTTGTTCTCCCCACTGTATATATCTTTTGGTATTTGTTTCATTAGTCCATTGTTGACAGTCCCGAAATGTTTTGCTTGTCAGCAGTCAAGTTTTCAACAATGGACTAATGAAACAAATACCAAAAGATAATTTTGGGGTGCAATCTTCCTTTAAGTTCTTCTCAGGCCATTGTTAATTGCAAAACATGTCTCAATGTCCTGATAGGAACTTTCAGAAAGATAACACATGAGGCTTCTGAGGCACGTAGGCACTTGCAGTGAGAGGGTTTAGTATTCGCTAAACCTTTATGTCTTTCTCACAAGTCAAAACAAATAGATTTCACTGACATTGAAAAGACAATGTAATAGATATACAGTATATATGATGTTTACAAAGGATAGTGATGGGGAGAGGGGGATGGCAGGAGAAGAGAAGGGGAGGAGAGATTGAATGCTTTGTTCTGACATTTACATATGGGAGCATGATAGACATCAATGTCAATTCTAACCAGTGGTGTACCACAGTTTTGTGGTTAATTTTTACAGCTAATTTCCTGTAGTTCTTTCTATTTTTTCTTCTTATGATGTGTTCATATGCTGTCTGGGTACATCCAGGGGGCCCAAAACATGCGGGGGGGGGGTGATTCTAACACTAGGGATTATTAGGCATGAATTTGAAGTTAAGGAATAACATGATTTAGGCCGAAATCTCACAATTCACCTAAAGTTTGTTATTCTTGTTTTACCATAACCCCCCTTTCAGAAATGCATGTTTCCCTTGTTATTTATATTCCTACCTGAACCATGGCATTCAAAGGTGAATTACGGGCTGTCAAGATTTGCATATTCACAGAGAGCTGCATAATTTAGAAAACATTGCCTTGGAATGTGACAACATTCATGAGAGGGTTGGTATGAAAGAGCTCCCACAGGATAATAGATTAATGAAAGCCAAGTCTGACATTTCAGCTGGGTTTACCATCAGGACTCAAAACAACAAAAAGAGATCTGGGTTTGAAACACAATAACCCAACAGAACCCTGACAGGTCCATGTATTATTCATCATTCGTCGCTACCAAATGAGCTTTTATAACACAGAGCAAGTCATTCTATGTTTAGTGTGTTTTCTTAATGGGCCTAAACAAAAATGTGAATTTTTTCAACCCCTTAAATCAGCTATGAAATCACAACAGTAAACCCTTTGCTGGGATCATCCGGTATTTGGTTTAATCTTGACTTCAGGCTATCCTTACATAGATACATTCTCATTATTTTAGCAGTTTACTGCTCTAATCTAAAATATTATCCAATTTGTAGAAATAAATAGTTGTATTATACTAAATGTAGTCAAGTTAAAATGTAGTGATTTGCAAATGATTATGTGTCTATAGCCATCAACTACCACTAATCCAAGCCAAATTATTTCTTGCTGCTTTAATTTTCTCTGCCAGTTGTTCAATAGCATGTTTCCCTGTCGGAGGAATCGTGATGTTTTGACGTGCATTCAAAGCTTTGTTCTAATGATTCTTCGATGACGTATCTGACACTACTCTGTCAAGCACATTGATTTATACTACACTGAACGTTTGACTTTTTCATTTTTTAAGAATAAAAATGGCCTTCCTACTTGTTTCCCCTGTCGCCAGGACATCAATTTGGCCACTCTGTGTTCCAGATGGCTTTGTAGAAAAGGCCTGACCCTCTCCAGTCCTCAAGGACATTTAATGTGGACCAGGCGGAGGGGACATGGCGCTCAATACATATGACAGCATTGCCTCAAAACAAAATCTTCAGGGATTCTTGAGCACTGGCATACACTGAAAACACATTAGGGCTCAAGGTCTGCTCCCAATGCACATGTTTATGTCATGTGTGTTAAATGGGTGTTAAACTCCCTCAAAACGATCAAGGTCCAGCATACTATGTGTCACTGTCATAACAATGATATAACATTGGTACTTCAAACATAATCAAATCATGGAGGTGATCATAACGCATTGCGATTTATTACAGCAGGTAGGTTCAGTACACATCATTACATTTGTATCAGAAATTAGGCTGGTCCTCCTTGAAGTCTCGTAGATTGATGCTTTGTGTTCTTGTCTTTGAATGCCGTTTGCAGAAACTGCCGCCATACCTTGCCTCATCATTAACCTTCAGATGTACAGTAGAAGTTATCAGAATCAGGAATGGCATACTCTGGAGATTCTTTCAATCTCCACCGAGTTATCTCCACCGAGTTATCTCAATCTGCGTTTTGTTTTTTTGCACCTGTGGAATGAGTTGGTGCCTGCTAGGACATCAGGTGGATGTTGGAGAGCCTTTTTACTTAACAATGTGTTTGTTTCATATGATTGTGCTTTGCTTTCTGGGTTTTGTGTTGGCTTTTCATGTATTTAAAAAAAAAAAAAAAAATGTATTGAACCTAGGCAGGTCAGTTAAGAACAAATTCTTATTTACAATGATGGCTTAGGAACAGTGGGTTAACTGACTTGTTCAGGGGTAGAACGACAATTTTTTACCTTGTCAGCTGGGGGATTCGATCTAGCAACCTTTCGGTTACTGGCCCAACGCTCTGACTACTAGGCTACCTGCCACCCCAATATAGATATGTATAATGTAATTGACTTGTTTATACTGTAGATATGTATAGTGTAATTGATGTGTATATAGATATGTATAGTGCAATTGATGTGTATATAGATAATATAATTAATGTGTATATAAATATGTATCGTGTAATTGATGTGTATATTGATATGTAAAGTGTAATTGATATATATGTGTGTGTGTATGTAGATACATATACACACACGTTTTTTCATTTAAAAAATAAAATATTGTTTGTGTTGTTATTATGTAAGGTTGCATGATGGTAAAAAGACTGACACATTGAATTGCAATAGCTCTATGTCCCAAAGTAGAAAGAAACAACATCTCCTGAAAAGGTGTAGAACATTTACCATTCAGTCAAAATACAACGGCCACAGAATGATCTTGATGAATAACTTTATTGGTGAATTAAGTTCAAAATCAGAACAAGCGAACAATGCAATCCGCTCAACAATGACTGTCAAATCCTCCCATTCCTTTCCAAGGACCGCTCACATCTTAACACACGGAACAGGGAATGTGTTCATCTGATGTCCCATCTTTACAAAAAAGTGAATGGGCAGCTGCCCTGCTGCGTTTCTACAGCCAACTTTACCTACCAGGCATCTGCTTCTGCCTTCTGAGGTGCCAAATGACCATCCAAGGTGGTTAAATTAAGACTGTGTGGCCAAAGAGCTCTATTTTCATGTCATTCAACAAATGTAAAACTCCTGGAGTTTGCTAAATGGCATCGACGCTTGGATTGGAACCGGTGTTTTGGCCAGAGAACATACAAACAGAGGTCTTTGGCCAGGTGCACCAATAGTGTGTTTGGTGTCAAAATGAGAATGCATGAGCAGAAAAGAACCCCATACCTACTTTAAAAAATGGTGGGGGATGTTATGGGGCTATTTTGCTTCCACTGGATTATGTAAGGAGGAAAGGTCTAAGATCACTCCCAGTGTGTTCTCCAACTCATTAAACATTTGAGAAAACGGCTCAGTGCCATTATCCTCAAGGTGAGGAATTGAAAGGTACTGAAAACAGGGGTGTCAAATTTTGACCCCTTCCCTTTTGAGAATTGTTTGTATACAAAATCTCTTTCCCTGAGCAATTGTATTAGTATAAACATGTACTTTCTGCAGACAATACAGCTCAATAATTGAATTATTTATTTTATACAGTCATTTTTGCTCATCTTCATCAATGGTGTCAATAATTTCAGACCCCATTGTATATTGTTAGATGTCAAGCGATAGCTGTGATTACAATACCTTCTGGAGCTGAATAAGAGATAGTTATGATTACAATACCTTCTGGAGCTGAATAAGAGATAGCTATGAATACAATACCTTCTGGAGCTGAATAAGAGATAGATATGAATACAATACCTTCTGGAGCTGAATAAGAGATAGATATGAATACAATACCTTCTGGAGCTGAATAAGAGATAGCTATGAATACAATAACTTCTGGGGCTGAATAAGAGATAGCTATGAATACAATAACTTCTGGAGCTGAATAAGAGATAGCTATGAATACAATACCTTCTGGAGCTGAATAAGAAAATCAAGACCATTTGATCTTCAGAGGGAACTGCAACTCCAGGTAGATTATCAGTGGATTACTTCCAAGCAACACTTTGCATTAAATTCAAGGATCACGTTATTTCTCCAGAAAATGCTTCACAATATCTGTTTAGTGACAAAAGCACCAACTTTTCAGTGAAGGTTAGTGTTTCAAATAGCTTTTTCTTGATGGTTTTTACAAAGTGATTACAAATTATGATATATCAAAGTATGAAGAGGAAAAAGATGAACGTTTTAAAGGCACATTTCAACACTATGCTGTACTGTTGTCCATGACAGTGGTTATAAATGGATTGGCCTTGGCTAAGTGTCTCTCATTTTACAACTAATTGGCGGAAGCTTTAGACCATTCGTCTACTCTTAGTACAGCAAAACTCCAGCCGTAATTGCAGTCAATTGATTGCGGTAAAACCCCCCCCATGGACTTGTAACCCTGTAGTTCCTGTAGGAAGGGATTTCAGAAACATGAACTCTATAGTAGTAGATACAACAGGGAACCTTCTAAACTAGAAAAATAAACTGTTTTTCTATTTTCGATTCAATATTCTTATGTCAAAGTATTTGTATTTATGTTCAACACATTAAATTCAACATTACTGTTTCTCTCAGTTATTTATCTTTTCACAATGCAATAGCTTTGACAACTACCTGGATTTATTTATTGAATTCTATTCAAAGAAAGTATACTAGGGGAGGGAAATGGTGAGAGGTGTGGTGGTGTATTTGTGAAAGTCTGAAACTAGCTCTCATGATGCGTGTTCATCTCAGCCTGAGCAGACGGTGTCACACTGTTTCACCTTCTCACATCCACTCCATTAACTTCCTTGTTTCTTACCCCTGTGGGATGCTTGGGTGTCAGGGAGAGAAAAAAAATGGAAAGAAAAGGCAGCAGCTTTTCAAAGTCTTTAGACAGTCTACTCAAGACAACACAGGGGAAGAATCAACACACTTCACAAGATTCCTGCTGTAACAGTTTTCACTTCTGTCTGCATGTTTTACAAAACCTATATGACATCCACATTGTTGAAGCTATGAATATATTTCTGTGAGATTTGAGCCTTGGGCAATTATCATTCCTAAGACCTGCTGTAAGAATGTGTTTGGATTGATTTAATAAATAACTAACTTCATAATGTCGACATCAAACAATAAGAACGGCCTGTGACATATTTCCCTCGAGTTGCCGTGGAGACCTAGCAACCGGGTTTGATTTAGGAGGGCTCTAAGCGTTATAATCTTTGAGCATTTAAAAATAAACTGATCGTGTAAAAGACACAAGGGCAGTCTTTGTAGTAACACACAAGCTGTCATGCGTATAGACGTGTCTGAGTAAGCCGACAAAACTCTAGTCTCTACTGCTTATCACAAGCTGTCATGCGTATCGATGTGTCTGAGTAAGCCGACAAAACTCTAGTCTCTACTGCTTATCATGCTTATTGCGACTATGATTGGATATAGGCAGTACAACCAAAGATTTTTATAGATTAACCAGATACACCACAGCTTGCCGTGGGAAGAAATTAGCAAGGAGGTGGGCAGGGCTAAGCATGCGTTAGCGATATCCTATTGCCGCTTTCTAATATACTTCTGCATATTTCCATTAGGGAACACGTACTCTGTGGCGCATGTGCAATAAATGAATTTGCCTTTGCACTCCTAAACAGCGCAATTTTATTTTATTTTGCAAAGGATAAAGTCTACAAAACTTAGTCCCCTTTGTTCATAACAGATTCTAGGTTTGGGAACAGAAAAKTGTATTGAGATCAAATGTTTAATCAATGATAAAATTGGCAGAATGTCCGCCAAAATCCATCTCGTTCCCTCTCCTCCCACTGAGCGCCAGTAGGTTTCCTCTCACTACCAAATTTGGTAGTGAGTGGAAATGCCAACCGGAAGCTTCACATTTATACATCCAGTGAAATATCTGTCTCATTGTTCTATCTGTGGTACAAGTATCAGTGCAACTGATCCAAGCATGTCAGTCTAAAGTCTGGAGAGACCTGAAAGAGTGCTTTATGCCATTAGGACTGCCATTAGAATCAGCTCTACATTGCTGCAGGTGTCACTACTAGAGACACAGTGAGACATCGAAGGATACACATCTAAATGCTTATAATTCATATTTTAGTGAGGGAGAGTTACAACCACAAGGTTATCTTGACTGATGACGTACATTGTCTCATGTACGTCTCAGTAACTGTGCAGTGAGCAGTTTCCGACTTCATATTCCTAAAGAGGTGGTTCTAAGATGCTATTTGTTCACATTTGCAGTGTGACTGTCATGAAGCTCACAGTTAGAGGCTACCTAACGTGCACTCTCCGAGTGGGTTGCATGCCTCCACTCTTACTATGCCCTCAAAGGTCAAGTGATTACATGTCTGTCACAAAAACATATTCAGACCACACAGGCACAACTCTCAGCCAGCACAGAGAGGAACAGTGAGGGGCGTAGGAAATAGAGAGGCATAGGAAAATTGTTGCTTTTTAAATGTGTAATATGCTATATTTCCACATGTAAAAAAATATATATAATCTCCATGCTATCTGTGGTAGAACAATCCATGTTAAACTGCAAAATGTATTAATTTAAGCAATCCCATTCAGAAAAATTGTCGCTGAAATCTTATTTTAGGGTGGAAGAAAATTGATTACCCAAGTGTGTTCCAACCTGCACATCATTTTAGATCCAGCACTCTACATTTACATAATTTAACAGACGCTTTTACCCAGAGAGACTTATAGTAGTGAGTGCATACATTTTCATATTTGTTTGTACTGGTCCCCGTGGGAACTGTACCCACAACACTTCCGTTGCAAGTGCCATGCTCTACCAACTGAGCCACACAGGACCACTCCACCTTCCATCAGCACAGCAAGGGTTCATCGGCTGACCCTATCTGTGGAAAGGGTTCTACCTGGAACCAAAAGGGTTCTACCTGGAACCAAAAAGGGTTCTTCAAATTATTCTGCTATGGGGACAGCAGAAGAACCCTTTTAGGTTCTAGAATCCACCTTTTTTTCTAACAGTGTAGCTGTAATGAAGCTTCTAATGTCTTCTGCCTGTTCACAATTAGTTAGGGGTGGCAGGTAACCTAGCGGTTAGAGTAGCCTAGCAGTATAGAGCACATGGTTGGCAGGTAGCCTAGCAGTTAGAGAGTAGGCATGGCAAGTAGCCTAGCGGTTAGAGCTTAGGGGTGGCAGGTAGCCTAGTGATGAGAGCGTAGGGGTGGCAGGTAGTCTAGCGGTTAGAGGGTAGCGGTGGCAGGTAGTCTAAAGACGGTTAGAGGATAGGCGGTTGGCAGGTAGCCTAGCGGTTAGAGAGTAGGGGTGGCAGGTAGACTAGCGGTTAGAGCTTAAGGGTGGTTGGTAGCCTAGCATTTAGAGGGTAGGGGTGGCAGGTAGCCTAGCGATTAGAGGGTAGGGGTGGCAGGTAGCCTAGCGGTTGGAGAGTAGTGGTGGCAGGTAAGCCTAGCGGTTGGAGAGTAGTGGTGGCAGGTAGCCTAGCGGTTAGAGAGTAGTGGTGGCAGGTAAGCTAGCGGTTAGAGAGTAGGGGTGCAGGTAGTCTAGTGGTTAGAGGTAGGGGTGGCAGGTAACCTAGCGTTTGAGGTAGGGTGGCAAGGTAGCCTAGGTGGAGAGTAGTGGTGGCAGGTAAGCTAGCGGTTAGAGAGTAGGGGTGGCAGGTAGTCTAGTGGTTAGAGGGTAGGGGTGGCAGGTAGCCTAGCGGTTAGAGCATAGGGGTGGCAGGTAGCCTAGCGGTTAGAGAGTAGTGGTGGCAGGTAGCCTAGCTGTTAGGAGCGATGGCCCAGTAGCCGAAAGATCCCTGGTTTGAATACCTGAGCCGACTAAGTGAAAAATCTGGCGATGTGCCATTTGAGAAAGGCGTTTAAATCCTAATTGCTCCTCTACGTCCCTCGCTAAATGACTAAAATGTAGTTGTTAGATTACTAAGAACTCAAATGTTGTTTAAAAGCCATGTGATCTGTACAATTTAAAACCACATAATGTACCAATGTACTGTAACTCTACATGTTTATTCCAAATTAGACCAGTTCATTTGTTAGAAATGGGCTCTAAAACAGGGACCTGGCTATCATCAATATATTTATATTATACCCATCTGTGGTCTCATACAGATGTAGGATCTTCATTTGAGCCGGTTTGCTACAACGGGAAAATAATCCTGCAGCAACAGGAAATGTGTATATTATAATGAATGGACATTTTTGTAGGGGTTGATACATTTGTCGTTAGGGCAAATCAAGTCTGACATTTCAAAGTGGAAATTACACACTTTAAAAGCCTCTTTAAAAGTAAAATACATTAGAAGTTTGCATTTCCTGCTTTGCAGAAAAAATGATCAATAACAAAAGAGTGATGAAGATCCTACATCTGCAAGAGACAACACTATTATAATGCTACGACACTGAACAAAAATATAAACGCAACACGTAAAGTGTTGGTCCCATGTTTCATGAGCTGGAATAAAAAATCCCAGAAATGTCCCGTACACACAAAAACCGTATTTATTTCAAATGTTGTGCACAAATTTTTGAGGAAAGGGGGGTACCTAGTCAGTTGTCCAACTGAATGTATTCAACTGAAATGTGTGTTCCGCATTTAACCCAACCCCTCTGAATCAGAAAGGTGTGGGGCGCTGCCATAATCGACATCCACGTCTTCGGCGCCCAGGGAACAGTGTTTTAACTGCCTTGCTCAGGGGCCGATACATTTTTTGTTAGGGCAAATCAAGTCAGAATTATGTAAGTGGAAATTACATACATTAGGAGCCTTTTTAAAACTCAAATACACTATGAGTTTGCATTTCGTGCAGTTTAGGAAAATTCTCAACAACAAAAGAGTGATCAAAATAAGATCCTCCATTTGTATGAGTGTTTCCCTTTGTACAACCAGCCATTTCTAAGCACAGAATACTTCTGTTCTGCTTCCAAGACAAACCCGCCCGCCCCCACCAACCCATTCCAACACACATGCACACACACACACACCACGAAGGAAGCTTGAGTATCACATACTGTATACCTTCAGAGAAATGTTGAAAGAGCTATGAAAACTGAGAACCACAAGGGACAAGGACAAAGGGAGTCACAGCGTCTGGCTTCTAAGTAGTGGTTACTAAGAACTGGCCACAAAAGCAAAAGGGAGGTTTACAAATAGAGCAACTTCCAAAGTGATAATAGTGATTAATTGTTGTATAAAGATTCTATTCAGTTTATTTTTTACAGATGCTCTACAATGATTGATATGTGTGCAAGTCTAATGCCCCTTCTAGTGTGGTACAGCTATTATCTCAGAGGATTGTGTTGTTTACACAGACAGTCTCTCTGTTCCTTTGGTGATGTTGTTGTGGGTTTCACTTGTTCAAAGAAATCTATTGCCATCAGGGTTTGCATGTCTGATAACATGATGACTTCAAAGGGAGATGACTGGTAGCGTTACATTTACATGTGCTTGTTTATTTGTGTATAAACCAACAGGCTCTCTGGGGTTTGAACTCCAAGCCCATAGGAGACCATGTTTGTGATGCCATTGGGATTGGTTTCTTTGATGTCTTCCAAGCCATGTCAATATCTGTGGAAGTGAATGCAGGATGGCCATGGATTCAAAGGAGTAATCTGGTTGGGTTTATTAAAAATATTTTTGTGACATGCAACAATTTCAAAGATTTTACTGAGTTACAGTTCATATAAGGAAATCAGTCAATTTAAATAAATGTATTAGACCCTAATCTATGGATTTCATATGACTGGGCAGGGGTGCAGCCACGGGTGGGCCTTGGAGGGCATAGACCCACCCACTGGGGAGCTAGGCCCAGCCAATCAGAATGAGTTTTTCTCCACAAAAGGGCTTTATTAGAGACATAAATACTCCTCAGCACCCCCTCAGACTATCCCGCAGGTGAAGAAGCCAGATGTGGAGGTCCTGGTCTGGCGTGGTTACACGTGGTCTGCGGTTGTGAGGCCGGAAGGACGTACTGCCAAATTCTCTAAAACTACGTTGGAGGCAGCTTATGTTAGTGAAATTAACATTACATTTTCTTGCAACAGCTCTGGTGTACATTCCTGCAGTCAGCATGCCACTTGCACACGCCCTCAAAACTTGTAAACAAATTTGTGCACAACATTTGAGAGATGTGTGTTTTTTGTGTGTACGGGACATTTGCATACCACTGCTGGCTTGCTTCTGAAGCTAAGCAGGGTTGGTCCTGGTCAGTCCCTGGATGGGAGACCAGGTGCTGCTGGAAGTGGTGTTGGAGGGCCAGTAGGAGGCACTCTTTCCTCTGGTCTAAACAAAGATCCCAATGCCCCAGGGCAGTGATTGGGGACACTGCTCTGTGTAGGGTGCCGTCTTTCGGATGGGACGTTAAACGGGTGTCCTGACTCTCTGAGGTCATTAAAGATCCCATGGCACTTATCGTAAGAGTAGGGGTGTTAACCCCGGTGTCCTGGCTAAATTCCCAATCTGGCCCTCATCCATCACGGTCACCTAATAATCCCCAGTTTACAATTGGCTCATTCATCCCCCTCCTCTCCCCTGTAACTATTCCCCAGGRCGTTGCTGCAAATGAGAACGTGTTCTCAGTCAACTTACCTGGTAAAATAACGGTAAAATAAAATAAAATAAATAAAAATTTCTGGGATTTTTTATTCCAGCTCATGAAACATGGGACCAACACTTTACGTGTTGCGTTTATATTTTTGTTCAGTGTCGTAGCATTATAATAGTGTTGTCTCTTGCAGATGTAGGATCTTCATCACTCTTTTGTTATTGATCACTTTTTCTGCAAAGCAGGAAATGCAAACTTCTAATGTATTTTACTTTTAAAGAGGCTTCTAAAGTGTGTCATTTCCACTTTGAAATGTCAGACTTGATTTGCCCTAACGACAAATATATCAACTCCAACAAAAATGTCCATTCATTCTAATCCACATAATTGTTCACATTTTCCCGTTGCTGCAGGATTATTTTCCGGTTCAAATGAAGATCCTACATCTTTAGTATTGTATCTCTATACATTCATATCTCTCAGAACATGTTATGACCTCCATGTATTTGCTTATTATTAATATGTGTGCATGTTTGAATGTTTTAGCTTTCTAAATTAAAACAAACAATATTCTCAACGATTTTATTTCGGACATTTTGATTTGGGGAAAATGTAGCACACACTGAGGCAAGCGATACACTGGCAGGAATAGTACAAATATCAGCGATGGCATCGTATACTGAAGAGAACAAGGAACAGACACAGGAAGAGGAAGAGCATCCAGCGCAGTACTCTCCATACTTTCCACACCGGATCATCTCGATCCAAGGACACTGTCACACTGTAGATATAGAGTCAGCTGAGGGTGAACCACATTGAAATGTAACACATGAAGAGTAATCTAGCCACTCATAGGTAAGCAGGTCTGTGCAACTTTTACTGTACAGTTCAGGGATGCCTAATTCCGGTCCTGGATGGCCGAAAATACTTCTGCTTTTTGTTTCTACCTGATTAGAAGGAGAGGATGAAAACCATAAGTGTTCCTGCCCTCAGGGATCGGAATTGGTTATCCCTGATATAGTTAGTTTGTGCATTGTGCTGTTTTAGATTATTGAGTGGACATCCCCTGCGTTCATATGCACATTATGCAGAAACAGTAGTGTCGACAATTTACAATAAATTGGTAGCCTTATTTACTAAGCTATACCTTGTTGAATTGCTTGTAGCAGATATGAGACTTGTTGTTTGAGTCGTACAAGGTGTGGACCGTGATGTTGTCAACGTTGTTGGGGAAGTTGAGGTCTTGTCGTACTGTTTTGTGGTTCCTGTTTTGAGCCGAGATACAAGCCCTGCAGGAAACAGCAACTCACACAGCAACTCATAACGGACATAGCATAAAAAGTAATGGTATGAAACACAGGTTTCTTTAGAAACATTTGTAAGCACTGATTTCACTAATAGTAATTGATCACTGGTATATGCAATGTTATATTAAATTCCTCAGAGAAAAATAAAAACTGTAAGCAACAACTTCAGCTACATACAGTACTTACACTCAGAGACAGTCAGGCGAAGACGAAACGCCAAAGGACTGCTGGCTCTTTCAATTGCACACCAGTACCAGCCACTGTTTTCAGCTGTTGCTCCTTTCATACTGACTGTGAATAACCCAAGGGTTTTATCGTCCAATATCTGAACATCACCGGTCAGATGTTTAGGTTGATTAGATCGAATGATAACTGTGCAGAAGTACCAGTAATAACCCCTGCACCAGAATTTGACCTTGTCCCTGTTGAACGGGTGATACTGGCAGGAGATGTGGACTGTTTCACCAACTGCACTCTTCACCTCTGAGGGTCCGGAGAGGGATGAGGCTGCTGAAGAAAATCACAAACAAACACAAGCATTAAACAATGTGTCTTCATTTAACAGTGACTAAAAATGTATAGTCAATGATTTAAAACAACATACCTTTTAATAAACATAAGATGATGAGATTGATCCAAATCTTGGTAGTCATCTTTCTGCTTCAACTCAATCTTTATCTGAAATCTATGACTTTAAAGGTTATGGAGATGGAAACTCTTTGTTTGTGGTGACTGGTGAAAGAGTTCTCTGCATTCAGACTGGGCTGTGAGGTCCACCCCTTCCTGTACCTGCTCTCTCTGGCTATTGGGCAGTTCCACACCAGGATACCCAAAATAATTTTGCGCCTTCTCAGGTTGTTCTGGCAATTCAAACATAGAAACTTCATTGGGTGGAAGGATGTTTGACATGCTTTATACAATTGTATCACAAACAATCTTTGAGAAAATCATGATGAAAGTGGCCATTTTAGGCCCTTTTTAGACCTCTACATGCCTCCTGTAAGACCTTATGGTCTGTGAAACATACATGATACAGACATCATTGAGCTGTCATCAAAATGAATGAGAACAGAACAAACCAGTGGAACTAAGTAGTAGGCCTAGTAAATAAAAAAACAAGCGCCGCCAGGATAATGGCTCCACCGTAAACTCCACCTCTGACTGACCTTCGACATGGGAAACAAAATGTTGCATCTGCAGTAACTGAGAATTCCAACCACTCTCTTCCTATGACCCAGATCAAATCAAATCAAATTGTATTTCTCACATGCGCCAAATACAACAGGTGTAGGACTTACCCTGAATTGCTTACTTACAAGCCCTTAACCAATAATGCAGTTCAAGAAATAGAGTTCCCGAAAGTATTTACTAAATAAACAAAAGTGAAAAAAATCGAAATCAAAATGTAACACAAGAAAATGACATAACAATAACAAGGCTATGGACAGCGGATACCGGTACCGAGTCAATGTGCCAGGGTACAGCTTAGTCAACGTTATTTGTAAAGTGACTATGCCTGGGGTGGGGGGTCAATGTGGTCCTAGACTTGTCACTCCGGTACCACGTGCGGTAGCAGAAATAACAGTCTATGACTTGGGTGACTGGAGTCCTTGACAATTTTTTGGGCCTTCCTCTGACACCGCCTCTGACATAGGTCCTGGGTGGCAGGAAGCTAGGCCCCAGTGATTTACTGGGCCGTACGCACTACCCTCTGTAGTGCATGACAGTCAGATGCAGAGAGGTTCCATACCAGGCGTTGATGCAACCGGTCAGGATGCTCTCGATGGTGCAGCTGTAGAACTTTTTGACGATCTGGGGACACATGCCAAATCTTTTCAGTCTCCTGACTGGGAAAGGGGGGGGGGGGTGGGGGTGTTGTGCCCTCTTCACAACTGTCTTGGTGTGTTTGGACCATGATAGTGCGTTGGTGATGAGGACACTGAGGGGCCCCAGTGTTGAGGATCAGAGTGGCAGATGTGTTGTTACCTACCCTGACCACCTGGGGGCAGCCCGTCAGGAAGTCCAGGATCCAGTTGCAGAGGGAGGTGTTTAGTCCCAGGGTACTTAACTTAGTGATGAGCTTTGTGGGCACTATGGTGTTGAATGCTGAGCTGTAGTCAATAAACAGCATTTTCACATAGGTGTTCCTTTTGTCCAGGTGGGAAAGGGCAGTTTGGAATGCATTTGAGATTGCGTCATCTGTGGATCTGTTGGGGCGGTATGCGAATTGGAGTTGGTCTAGGGTTTCAAGCATGATGGTGTTGATGGGAGCCACGACCAGCCTTTAAAAACACTTCATGGCTACCGGCGTGAGTGCTACATGGCAGTAATCATTTAGGCAGGTTACCTTCACTTTCTTGGACACATGGACTATGGTGATCTGTTTGAAACATGTAGGTATTACAGACTCGGTCAGGGAGAGGTTGAAAATGTCAGTGAAGACACTTGCCAGTTGAGTACACGTCCTGGTAATCCATCTGGCCCCGCGGCTTTGTGAATGTTGACCTGTTTAAAGGTATTGCTCACATCGGCTACGGAGAGTGTGATCACACAGTCGTACGGAACAGCTGGTGCTCTCATGCATGCTTCAGTGTTGCTTGCCTCGAAACTAGCATAAAAGGCATTTAGATCGTCTGGTAGGCTTGCGTCACTGGGCAGCTCACGGCTGGGTTTCCCTTTGTATTCCGAAATATTTTTCAAGCCCTTCCACATCGAGCGAGCTTCAAAGCTGGTGTAGTAGGATTCAATCTTGGTCTTGTATTGAAGCTTTGGCTGTTTGATGGTTCGTCTGAGGGCATAGCGGGATTTCTTATAAGTGTCCGGATTAGTGTCCCGCTCCTTGAAAGCAGTAGCTCCAGCCATTAGCTCGGTGCAGATGTTGCCTGTAATCCATGGCTTCTTTTTGGGAAATGTACGTGTTGTCACTGTGGGGACGACGTCGTTGATGCACTTATTGATGAAGCCAGTGAAGGAGGTGGTATACTCCTTAAGAATCCCGGAACATACTCTTGTCTGTGCTAGCAAAACAGTCTTGTAGCGTAGCATCCGCGTCATCTGACCACTTCCGTATTGAGCGAGTCACTGGTACTTCCTGCTTACGTTTTTGCTTGTAAGCAGGAATCAGGAGGATAAAATTGTGGTCAGATTTGCCAAATGGAGTGCGAGGGAGAGCTTTGTATGTGTCTCTGTGTGTGCTATTAAATGAATGTTTTTAGACAGAACATCTGCGGCTAGGTAGGATTCTAGGCTAACCTGGGCTGGCTCCTCTGTTCCAAGATCATCAGGAACTGTCGGAGGTGGAGGTGGCTGTGAAGCTGCCAGGATAATGGTATTTCAGAATTATATTTCAGAATCAAGACATTCTCCATAGACATACTCCATATGTTAGAGCACACGATAAGGAGTATAATTACATCAAGATGTAGGAAAAATGGCCACTTTCATCAACAAAAATGTTTTGATACAAATGCAAAAAACATGTCAAACGTCCTTCCTCCCAATTAAGTTTCTATGTGAGAATTTCCAGAACAATAGGACATACCAAAAATATTTTTGGGCTATCCTGGTGTTGAATCACCATATTCTCAGAAACCAAAACAAGGAGAGGAATTCATAGCAGAAACTGAGGGGGCAGACAGATCTTTTGCCCATTTAAAAAGATTAACACTGTTAAGACTATAAAACTGATTAATACTGTGCCCCAGGGGACAGAGAGCTCATGTCCATTGAAACTGATTAAGAACGTGCCTAAGGGGAGAGACAGTGCTAATGTCCATTGAAACTGATTAAGAGTGTTAAGACTATTGAAACTGATTAAGAACGTTCCCCAGGGGACAGACAGAGCTCATTCCCATTAAAACGGATAAAGAACGTTCCCCAGGGGACAGACAGTGCTCATGTCCATTAAAAACGGATAAAGAACGTTCCCCAGGGGACAGACAGTGCTCATGTCCATTAAAACGGATAAAGAACGTTCCCCAGGGGACAGACAGTGCTCATGTCCATTGAAACTGATTAAGACTGTGTTGAAACAGATTAAGACTGTGGCCAATCAATTTGTATCCCATTTTGGTATGAAGATCAAATCAAACTTAATTTGTCACATACGCCAAATACAACAGGTATTACCGGGAACCTACCGGGAAATGTTCACTTACAAGCCCTTAACCAGCAATGAAGTTTCAAGAAAATAGAGTTAAGAAAATATTTAAGAAATAAACTAAAGTTAAAAATAAAATTAAAAGTAACACAATAAAATAACAATACCAAGTCAATGTGCGGGGTCCAGGTTAGTCGAGGTAACTTGGACATGTAGGTAGGGGTAAAGGGACTATGCACAGATAATAATCAGCAAGATATACAATACATATAGTTCATTGTGCATGGGATTAATTCATGGGATTAATTCATGGGTTTAATTCATGGGATTAATTCATGGGATTAATTCATAGGATTAATTCATGGGATTAATTCATGGGTTTAATTCATGGGATGAATGCATAGGATTAATTAATGGGATTGATTAATGGGATTCATTCACAGATTTTCCATTCGCCAATCAGTGTCCCCTCAAAATAAATATACCAGCATGCATGACGCCTCTTGGGGCAGATAATAACATACGGAGGAGGAGAGAATTGATAGTGCAAAGTGCATATCACCATACTCATATCAACATATGATGTAAATTATCCATTAATTTATAAATGTTACCTTGGACTGCTAATGGGTGATAATAATGACCAGGCTAAAGCAAAACGAAGATGGCAAAGTATGGACAGGTCTCGCTCTGAGAATATTAAAGATCTGCTTGGCTTAGTCTATGTAACATTAACATATTGCAGGTGGCAAGGTATCAGAATTGAGATGTCCTTAGGCAGCCAAAACACACATTAATTCTGTAACGACCCGCCACACTGGAGTGAACATCATCATTATTGGTCAGGTGAGGCAGAGTTATCTGTTCCAAAGCGCCTAACGACTTTTTAAGCCTCTTTGGAGGGATGACAATGACTTTCATTAATCCATCCAAGGCCAGTGTTGCTTGCTATAGGATTTGATATGGCTGGGGATCTACTCTGATTTGAAAGAAAACATTGTTTCATTCAACTTGTTTTATACACATAAATAATGGCTTTAATCTTACTCTGTTCTATTCACAAAGGGCCCGATTCAGACTTAGGAAATTAACACCTTTCCTACGCACTGTAGTTGGTATTCAGACTTGCAGGTGTGCAACGGGATTTGCAGGCGTGGTTCCCTTTGCGCGTGCTGAATACATTTAATTCAACCGTTGAAAACCCTCCCACTTGCTGGCCTACATATTTTCTCATGGAGTTTGCATTCAATAGGGTTTTCAATACATTTATCTTAAGCCATCCCTTTAAATATGGTTTACCTTTAATTAGCATTTTGTCGACAGACTAGAATACATCGAGAGAATGGGTTCAGAAAATAGGGATCAACAAAAGAAAGCTATGTAAATATATGCATGTTTGTCTCAGTTTCAGCACCAGCTGGTAGACTATACTTTGATCTTGTAGGTTATTTAGGCATATTTTAGGGCTAGGAAAGTAAGTATGACTCGTAGAAAACAGGTTTAAACTGCTACATGTGGTCTGAGTTCCATCACGATTCAAATAGGCTACATGTCCCAAATTATTGCACAGCGTTAGCCTAACATGATCCACTATAGCTAGTAACCCTCATTAACAACTACACAGAAAGGTACACAGAATGGAATGGAATTAAATCATGCAAAATGTAGGCTACAAATTGAAGGAAACTAACACTAAAATGACAGTTAAAAAATGATGTGTGTATTATTACTGACAGTGGCTCCATATAGTGACTAATATTTAAAATAAAATGGAGAAAGCCCGGGTCTCCAAATTTCATCCCTGCAAATTATGAGTGCATACAATAACAATTTYGAATAATGCCACAGCTATTTATAGACAACAGCTTCTTCAGGCTAGGCGTCCCGCTAGCTGGACAACTTCCGGTGAAACTGGAGGGCGCGCAATTCAAATAAATAATCATAAAAATTATGGATATTAAACATTTAGACACATACAAGTGTCATATATCGGTTGAAAGCTTAAATTCTTGTTAATCTAACTGCACTGTCTGATTTACAGTAGGCTTTACAGCGAAAGCATGCCATGCGATTGTTGGAGGACGGTGCCCCACATCAAAATATTTTTCCACAGGTTTCATAAATTCACAAACATTCACTTACTTTTTGAAAATCTTCCTCTGATTTGTCATCCAAAGGGTCCCAGCTTTAACATGCGTTTTGTTAGATAAAATCCTTCTTTATATCCCAAAAAGTCTGTTTAGTTGGCGCCATCGATTTGAGTAATCCACTCGTTCAACATGCCACGATAGGAATCCAAAAATCTACTCSTAAACTTTGTTTCAAAAAGTCAAAATATGTTTCTATTTAATCCTCAGATACCCTAAAATGTAACCAAACTATAATATTTCATACGGAAAGAAGTATGTTCAATAGGAAACAAATATTAGCAGGTGCGCGTTGTCTTCATGGTGCGCGCACACACAAATGTCCAAGCAGCTGTTCTTTTACAAAAAATCTTATTTCTTACTCGCTTTGGAAGAAAGAAGCCTTAAACCTTGAACAAAGACTACTGACACCCAGTGGAAGCCATAGGAATTGCATACTGGGAGCTAGATTACTTAACACTTACAGTAGATGTTGACTTATGTAAATTCAAAGCAGTATAGGCAGCATACATGGTTAATATTTGCCATTTACCTCTAGATCATGTGTATCAATAATTGCGCTATTCGATTTTTTTGATAAAATGTGATTTTTGTAAACAAAAATCTATTATAATCAGGACATGGGTGGAGTAAATCATATTTATCTTGAACAAATATAAATGAAACAAGGTTTTCATCACTATTGATGTTGACTGCTTTGAACTGAACAAATTGGAAAGACACATTATACATACAGTATTTTATGGAAATTATAAATGAGCCCCTGTCACGATCGTCAATGGGAGAGAGAGAGGACCAAGGCGCAGCGTGTGGAAAATACATCTTCTCTTTATTAGAAGAAGGACAACGAAACAAAACAACAAACAGACGAACGTGAAGCTATCAAAGACTAAGTGCAAACATGCAACATAGACACAGACAATTACCCACAAAACCCCAATGCCTATGACTGCCTTAAATATGGCTCTCAATCAGAGACAATGAACCACAGCTGCCTCTAATTGAGAACCAATCTAGGCAGCCATAGACATAACTAGACAACTACACTAGACACTACAAAAACACATACATTCCCCATGTCACACCCTGACCTAACTAAAAAACATAAAGAAAACAAAGAATACTAAGGCCAGGGCGTGACAGCCCCATTGAACACAAATTAGGTCCGGTCTACACACCACATGAGGGATAGAGTTTTACTGTGTGTATTTCTTGCACTTGATGCATGTGTACTGTGTCTTCCTGTCCTTCTTGGGTCCACACACATCGCAGCGCTTCTGAATGTTGCTACCGGCTGCAATCTAGAATGATGAAAACACCTAGTCCAGGAATTTTACTAGCATCTCACTCAGTCACTCACATATAGTGGCTTGCGAAGGTATTCAACCCCCTTGGCATATTTCCTATTTTGTTGCCTTACAACCTGGAATTAAAATGTTGTACTGTTCCTACCATTGTCAGCTTCCTCTTGAGGAACTCCTGTCCCAGCATGTGCGAAGTAAAAAAGTAATCGCTTGTGATGTTGTGGCCATGGAGTCCCTGTGTCACATCCAGGACAACCTGCATCCCTTGGTTCTTCTCAGGGGCTCCTCCATCTGGCTACCCCGTATACACTTACGTATATTATGGAGCAGCATCACAGGCAGCCCAGATCTTGATTCCATATTTTGCGGGTTTAAACAGTATGTACTGCCTGAAGGGGCAGCGGCCCCTAAATGTATAAGCGGCTCATCAACACTAACGTTGGGCCCAGGGTTGTAAAATAGGGGAAGGCAGTCCACCCACTTGTCCCATACGAACCTGATTGCAGCTAGCATGTCTCTCTGCCGCTGAGCTGGTCTGGTGTCTCAGTTATCGAAGCGGATAATCCTGGAAATATTGTGGAAGTTTGCACGGAAAGGTTCTCTGCCAGTTTCTGCATCCCACAGGGATTCTGTGAATTCCCCATTGGATCTGAAAGCACCAGCATGGATAAGAACCCCAAAGTATGCATGTAAATGAGTTTGGTTCATCTCTCTCCAAAACAATGCTTTCCCTCTAAATTAGTGCAGTCCAAAATAATTTTGGGGATGGTGTCTGGGATCAACAGTTCAAAATAAGACTTTATGTCCTGCATATGAGTAACCACCATCCGCGTTGGCCCAGGTTGCATCCTTGGCAGCCATGCGGGGTGGCTCATTCCTTAGGCAAGAAGACTATTCAATTTCACAATTTTTTCATACATTATTTTCGGACAAGTCTTAATCTTCCAAAGTGGAAGACTCTCCTTCCACACTAGCTTCTCTCTCAGCAAAAATTATTTCTGAGGCCCTCTGAGCTGAGATTCATTTTGCCATACTGATTGATTGTGGTAAGGAGCCATGCATGCAAAGCTATTTATTTGTTGTGTCCCTCCCCCAATTTGCACGTGGCTGGGGTAGAGCGTGGGAAAATACATAACTGACTTGCCTAGTTAAATAAAGGTTACATTTAAATAAATAAAAAATAGTGTTTCATGACAAACCATTTTTTATAAATCTGTCAAGGCACCAACTTTGAGAAGGGTTTAAAACAAAGGTTTCAAACCAATTCATGAATGTAATTGAATCTAGGCATGTCTTGCCTTTTATGTAAGGGCATTACATTTTAATTTTTTTATACATTGTAAAAAATGCAGCATCAAAATAATGTATTGTAATAACCTTGTGCAGGTTCCCGCAAGACATTGCGTAGTTTCACYCACTACAAAGGGTAAAGACTGTGAGAAAAGCGGAAGACAGGCAGACAGGCACGGAGACAGACAGATTCTTGATGCTATTTTGAAACAGCAGGCTCAGGAAGGAGGAAGACAGAGTGAAGGCACACAGCAAACCTATTTGTTTCACTTTTACTTGTTTTCACTTACACACACACTTTTCCACACTTTTATTACCCTCGGGTCCGAACACCACATATGTAATATAAATGTGTAGGGGGTGCACGGTGTGCGCTCAATGAAAATGTGTTATTTTACATGTTCTTCACAGAAAATGAGCCAAGGCCAATGAGTCTCAGGCTGAAAAATAATTAATTGTGGCATTTTTCAATTAGTAAACATTGAATATGGGTCCCACAGACCCAAACACCACACAAGGTTTAAATTGGGAAAAGGGTCTGCAATACATGTCATGTTAATATGATTTTCAGCTTGCTTTCATATGACTGGTTTCACATTTCTCTCCAGGGATCAAAAGGAAAAATCATRTAAAACAATTGCTATGTATATTTACAATCCCTTTACTTATTTACTCATTTACCTAGCTCTTATCAATAGCTCTTATCGATTTATAAATACAGTGCATGGAGATTATATCAGAGAAAGAAAGAAGATGCTTTTTCCACTTGAAACTAGCAGGTATTATTCAACCTCATTCATGGTTTCCTCATACGTAAACCTGGTGGAATTATTAGGGAATTTAGTCAAGGGCAGAATATGACATACACTATATATACAAAAGTATGTGGACACTTTCAGATTAGTGTATTCGGCTATTTCAGCCACACCCAATACTGACAGGTGTATAAAATCGAGCACACAGCCATGCAATCTCCATAGACAAATATTGGCGGTAGAATGGCCTTACTGAAGAGTTCAGTGACTTTCAATTCGGAACCGTCATAGGATGCCACCTTTCCAACAAGTCAGTTGGTCAAATTTTGGTCCTGCTAGAGCTGCCCCAGTGAACTGTGTGTTGTTGATGTGAAGTGGAAATTCCTAGGGGAAACAACGGGTCAGCCGGCTAAATGGTTGACCGCGAAGTGGTAAGCTCACAGATTGGGACCAKCGAGTTCTGAAGCACGTAGCATGTAAAAATCATCTTTCCTCGATTGCAAAACTCACTACTGAGTTCCAAACTGCCCCTAGAAGCTACGTCAGCACAAAAACTGTTCGTCAGGAGCTTCGTGAAATGGGTTTCCATGGCCGAGCAGCCACACACAAGCCTAAGATCACCATGAGCAATGCTAAGTGTCGACTGGAGCAGTGAAAACGTGTTCACTGGAGTGATGAATCACGCTTCACCATCTGAAGTCCGACAGGCGAATCTGGGATTCGGCAGATGCCAATAGAACGCTACATGCCCCAATGCATAGTGCCAACTGTAAAGTTTGGTGGAGGAGGAATAATGGTCTGGGCTATATTTCATGGTTCTGGCCTACACCTTAGTTCCAGTGAAAGGAAATCTTAACGCTACAGCAAACAATGACATTCTAGATGATTCTACGTTTCCAACTTTGTTGCAACAGTTTGGGGAAGGCCCGTACCTATTTCAGCATGACAATGCCCCTGTGCACAAAGCGAGGTCCATACAGAAATGATTTGTCGAGATCGGTGTGGAAGAACTTGACTGGCCTGCACAAAGCCCTGATCTCAACCCCATCGAACACCTTTGGAATTATTTGGAACCCTGACTACGAGCCAGATCAAATCGCCGAACATCAGTACCCAACCTCACTAACACTCTTGTTGCTGCAAGTCCCTGCAGCATTGTTCCAACATCTACTGGAAAGCCTTCCCAGATAAGTGGAGGCTGTTATAGCAGTGAAGTGGGGACTAACTCAATATTCATGCCCATTCGTGTTCGTGGCTAAGCATGACTTCTACACCATCATTAAGTTTGCTGACAACACAACAATGGTAGGCCTGATGACCGACAATGATGAGACAGCCTATAGGGAGGAGGTCAGAAACCTGGCAGTGTGGTTCCAGGACAACAACCTCTGCCTTAACGTGAGCAAGACAAAGGAGATGATCTTAGACTATAGGAAAAGGAGGGCCGAACACGCCCCCATTCACATCGACAGGGCTGTAGTGGAGCACGGTCGAGAGTTTCAAGTTCCTTGGCGTCGACATCACCAACAAACTATCATGGTCCAAACACACCAAGACAGTCGTGAAGAGTGCACGACAACACCTTTTCGCCCTCAAGAGACAAACATTTGGCATGGGTCCCCAGATCCTCAAAACTTTCTACAGCTGCACCATCAAGAGCATCCTGCTCTGTTGCATCACCGCCTGTTATGGCAACTGCTCTGCATCCAACCGTAAGGCGCTACAGAGGGTAGTGTGTATGGCCCAGTACATCACTGAGGCCAAGCTTCCTGCCATCCAGGACCAATATACTATGCGGTATATAAAAAATTGTCAAGACTCCAGTCCCCCAAGTCTGTTCTCTCTGCTACCACACGGCATGTGGTACCGGAGCGCCAAGTCCATGTCCAAAAGGCTTCTTAACAGCTTCCACCCCATAGCCATAAGATTGCTGAACAATTAATCGAATGGCTACCCGGACTATTTACATTCACATCACCCCCCTCTGTTTTTACACTGCTGCTACTTACTGTTTAGTATATGTGCATAGTTACTTTACCCCTACCTACATGTACAAATTACCTCGACTAACCTAAAATATTTACGAAATAAAATAGTAACACAATAAAATAACAATACCAATGTGCGGGGGGCACATTGGTATTGTTATTTTATTGTGTTACTATTTTATTTCGTAAATATTTTCTTAACTCTATGTCTTGAACTGCATTGTTGGTTGTAGGCTTGTAAGTAAGCAGTTCACTGTAAGGTCTACTACACCTGTTGTATTTGGCACATGTGACAAATACAATATGATTTGATTTGATTGAGACGTTTGACGAGCAGGTGTCCAAACACTTTTGGTCATGTAGTGTATGTTAGACTCATCCAAGTGTTATGTGTTTATGGGGAACATTTATTTAAAGTGATACATTGCTAATGGAAAGGAATGTACATGAATAGCAGGGCTATGATGATACCAGTATTGCAAAAAATGTAAACACAAAGCAGACCAAACTCTTTGGTCCTTTAAAAACCTGCTGTATGAAAAGTATTGTGTTCTATAGCATGGAAAATAAATATTTGTGACTCTCGATGACAACAGAATGATGTTTGTTTCCAACATTCTTCTCCTAAAGAACTTAAATCTGCTTTGTTTTTTGTGTCCTTGCCATGATAGTAACGATTATCTCCATACTGGTATTGTCCAGATACTAACGCATAATGTCGCTTTTCATTTCCATGTTGTGTATGTCTGATCATGCAGCGACTATTCTGAACTGGTGTGGCTCATGTGAGCATTCTAGTCACCGCTCTCTCCCACATCAGAATTTACAGTCTCAGCAGATCCAGTGTCAGATAAGCCAAACGGTAGACTGTATCCTCAAGGTATACTGGATATATTTGTATTGTTCCCTGAATTCATATATGGGAAAAAAGACTGTGCAGTGAACCTGGGGTGTGAGCAACCTTATATCGGTCAGTTAGCACTGTGAGCAACCTTATATCGGTCAGTTAGCACTGTGAGCAACCTTATATCGGTCAGTTGATGTGAGCAACTTATCTGGTCAGTTGCATGTGAGCAACCTATTATCGGTCAGTTAGCACTGTGGCAACCTATAATCGGTCAGTTAGCACTGTGAGCAACCTTATATCGGTCAGTTAGCACTGTGAGCAACCTTAATATCGGTCAGTTAGCACTGTGAGCAACCTTATATCGGTCAGTTTAGCACTGTGAGCAACTTATATCGGTCAGTTAGCACTGTGAGCAACCTTATATCGTCAGTTAGCACTGTGAGCAATCTATATCGGTCAGTTAGCACTGTGAGCAACCTTATATCGTCAGTTAGCACTGTGAGCAACCTTATATCGGTCAGTTAGCACTGTGAGCAACCTTATATCGGTCAGTTAGCACTGTGAGCAACCTTATATCGGTCAGTTAGCACTGTGAGCAACCTTATATCGTCAGTTAGCACTGTGAGCACCCTTATATGGTCAGTTAGCATGTGAGCAACCTTATATCGTCAGTTAGCACTGTGAGCAATTATATCGGTCAGTTAGCACTGTGAGCAACCTTATATCGGTCAGTTAGCACTGTGAGCACCTTATATCGGTCAGTTAGCACGTGAGCAACTTATTATCGGTAGTTGCATGTGAGCAACTTAATCGGTCAGTTAGCACTGTGAGCAAACTTATATCGGTCAGTTAGCACTGTGAGAACTTATATCGGTCGTTAGCACTGTGAGAAACTTATATCGGTCAGTAGCACTGTGAGCAACCTTATATCGTCAGTTAGCTGTGAGCAACCTTATATCGGTCAGTTAGCACTGTGAGCAACCTTATATCGGTCAGTTAGCACTGTTAGCAACCTTATACCTTATGATCATTCTGTTGATGATCAATACAATATTGCTTTTCATCTTTGAGAAATGTAGTGAAAAAACTAAGCTTTTAATCTATAAACAGTTTCCCAGTTACCAAACATTTCTGATCACAAACCACAGTCAAGATGGCTTCCCTCTTCGTTTCCATTTTACTCAAACTAGGAAGTGACCCCACACCCGGAAGTGTGGCTAGGGAGTGACCGGCGAAGAGTCCAGCCCATCTACACTCTTTGAAAAAAAGTTTCCAAAAGGGTTCTTCGGCTGTCCACATAGGAGAACCCTTTATGGTTCCAGGTAGAACACTTTTGGGTTACATGCAGAACCATCTGTGGAAAGGGTTATATATTGAACCCAAAAGGGTTCTATCTGGAACCAAAAGGGCTCTACCTGGAACCAAATGGGTTCTTCAAAGGGTTCTCCTATTGGGACAGCCGAAGGATCTTTTTATCTTCTAGATAACACCTTTTTTTTCAAAGAGTGTCTCAAGGAACCTTCACAAAATTATATGAACTTATTAAAGAATAAATTCAGGGTTCCCACAACCGGCAATAATTTACATAACCACAGACACATTAAATATATATACTTGGGTTTCAATGACTGATGTTAACATCTGTTTCTTCTGTTTTGTTTCTTGAAGTTGAATATTATATGTAGGGTCAGGTTTCCTTGTTGTGATGCTTCCACTGACCTGCACATGAAGGTTATCTGTCTATGTCCACATTTGCTGAGAAACGACTGTATGAGGAATGATAATGCCGGAAGGAYCAGATTAATTAATCAATTTCTCATTAGAAATGCCAGGCATGTGTAGTTACAGTATCAAAAGGCCACTCATACTTCTGGATGTCTTTTTTGTCACACTTCATTACAGTTCCATTTAGTCTAATTATAAGACATGAATCTTGATAATTGTTTCCATTTTTGTGGTTCATTAGGCTTTGTTAAAACCAGTCTTGTTAGCCGAGCTTGAGCTTCCACTTATTTTGATCATTGGATGAATGCTGCTGCTTGACACTGTCTTACAGTACCAAAACATCTTAGCCCTTCAAAATTGTATTTTCAAGAAGATAGTAATTGCGATTTTCTTGCCTTTCACCAATTGCAATTGAACATACTGTACACGAGATATAGTTCATGTTCACGTTTCAGAAAGATTCTGGTATCAGACCATAGCTAGCAGTATGTCCGAGAAATGCTCGACCAGGGGTTCACGTAACAGCTCGCCAGAAAGGAGACCTTCAGTCCTCATTAAAACACTTCTCAACCACCTGGTCTCCTGGACAGGAAGTGAAACTGATAATAATAGCATCACTTACTTGGTAAGGGGCCAATTATATTTGAGATTTGACCCAAGTATCATACTGTCCGTYATGTAAAGGGCCAGTTGGCTTACAGTTGAAGTCGGAAGCTTACATACACTTAGGTTGGAGTCATTAAAACTCGTTTTTCAACCACTCCACAAATGTCTTGTTAACAAACTATAGTTTTGGCAAGTTGGTTAGGACATCTACTTTGTGCATGACACAAGTAATTTTTCCAACAATTGTTTACAGACAGATTATTTCACTTATAATTCAATGTATCACAATTCCAGTGGGTCAGAATTTTACATACACTAAGTTGACTGTACCTTTAAACAGCTTGGACAATTCCAGGAAATCATGTAATGGCTTTAGAAGCTTCTGATAGACTAATTGACATAATTTTAGTCAATTGGAGGTTTACCTGTGGATGTATTTCAAGGCCTACCTTCAAACTCAGTGCCTCTTTGCTTGACGTCATGGGAAAATCAAAAGATATCAGCCAAGACCTCAGAAAGAAAATTGTAGACCTCCACAAGTCTGGTTCATCCTTGGGAGCAATTTCCAAACGCATTAAGGTACCACGTTAATCTGTACAAACAATAGTATGCAAGTATAAAAACCATGGGACCACGCAGCCGTCATACCGCTCAGGAAGGAGACGCGTTCTGTCTCCTAGAGATGAATGTACTTTGGTGTGAAAAGTGCAAATCATTCCCAGAACAACTTCAAAGGACCTTGTGAAGATGCTGCAGGAAACAGGTACAAATGTATCTATATCCACAGTAAAACGAGTCCTGTATCAACATAACCTGAAAGGCCGCTCAGCAAGTAAGAAGCCACTGCTCCAAAACTGCCTAAAAAAAACAGACTACGGTTTGCAACTGCACTTGGGGACAAAGATCATACTTTTTGGAGAAATGTCCTCTCGTCTGATGAAACAAAAATAGAACTGTTTGGCCATAATGACCATCATTATGTTTGGAGGAAAAGGGTCTTGCAAGTCGAAGAACACCATCCCAACACTGAAGCACGGGGGTGGCAGCATCATGTTGTGGGGGTGCTTTGCTGCAGGAGGGACTGGTGCACTTCACAAAATAGATGGCACCATGAGGCAGGAACATTGTGGATATATTAAAGCAACATCTCAAGACATCAGTCAGGAAGTTAAAGCTTGGTCACAAATGGGTCTTCCGTTCAAATATTTTTTATTGAACACATACAAGAATGGTGTATCGGTATAAAAGCCAGGTATACAGTTCTTATCTATACATAAAATAGCAGACAGAAACAAAAAGACCCAGGGTRCCMGGTACAAAACAAATATTACAAAACAAGACATACAGAACATGGACAGGTATAAAGAAAGAGGGTAGGTGTCCCCCCTTACCCCTCCCCCCCTTTATCCCTCCCCCCTTCTTCCCCCCCTTTATCCCTACCCCTTATTACCCTCCCCACTGCTCGGGTGGCGGTGCCAGCACACGCTGACCAAAGGTGCGATTAAAATATTACAATTGAGAGTGCGTTAAAAAGTACAAATTCACAGCGCCACATGGTCTAAGTAGTAGAGGAAAGGCTGCTAGATTTGATCAAATGTTGATAATTTATTGTTCAGAATATATCTAATTCTTTCTAAGTGTACAGTGTTTGCCAATTCGCTGAGCCATAATTTGGTAGTGGGCGCTTCCTCTTTTTCCAAAACAACAAGATTAATTTTTTTGCCGAAATGAGACTGTAAAGAGATGAGTTGTTTTTGGGGTTGGTTAATCCGTTTAGGGAATCCGACACTCCCAGGATTATCAGAAGCGGGTCTGGATCAATTGAATCTCCAAAACTTCCGAGAGGATCCTAAAAAATTCCACTCCAGTATCCATACAAGCTAGAGCATAGGGCAAAGCAGTGGAGTAGTGTACCCTGTGCAGCCTGACATTTATCACACATAGGGGATGTATCAGGAAATATCCTATGCAGTTTGGTTTTGGAATAGTGTAATCTGTGTAATACCTTGAATTGTATGAGACGGTGTCTGGAGTTAATGGAGCAGGTGTGGATGTACTCCAAGCTATCTTCCCAGTCTGACACTGAGATGTCAGTCCCTAGTTCTTCCTCCCATTTTGCCTTAATGGCATCTGTAGAAGGTGTGCTAACAGATTGAAAAGCATCATATAAACGAGATATCAGTTTGTCTGAGGTGGGGGATGTTTTTAGGCATCCGTCAAACATGGAAGGCTTAGCGTTCCCGAATGTTGGGAGGTGTTTTCTAACATAGTCTCTGATTTGTAGGTATCTGAAGAAGTTACTTCTGGGAAGATTATAAGTTTCCCTCAGCAACTCAAAGGAAGCAAAGGTCCCTTCTATATATAAATCCCCTATGGTACAAATGGGTCTTCCAAATGGACAATGACCCCAAGCATACTTCCAAAGTTGTGGCAAAATGGCTTAAGGACCTCAAAGTCAAGGTATTGGAGTGGCCAACACAAAGCCCTGACCTCAATCCTATAGAAAATTTGTGGGCAGAACTGAAAAAGCATGTGCGAGCAAGGAGGCCTACAAACCTGACTCAGTTACACCAGCTCTGTCAGGAGGAATGGGCAAAAATTCACCCAACTTATTGTGGGAAGCTTGTGGAAGGCTACCCGAAACGTTTGACCCAAGTTAAACAATTTAAAGGCAATGCTACCAAATACTAATTGAGTGTATGCAAACTTCTGACCCACTGGGAATGTGATGAAAGAAATAAAAGCTGAAATAAATAATTCTCTCTGCTATTATTCTGACATTTCACATTCTTAAAATAAAGTGGTGATCCTAACCGACTTAAGACAGGGAAAGTTGACTAGGATTAAATGTCAGGGATTGTGAAAAACTGAGTATGTATTTGGCTGAGGTGTATGTAACCTTCCGACTTCAACTGTATATTCTAGGATTCAAAAAGTATATTTTCTGTTTCTGTTTTCTTTAGTGTAATATTCTGTTTTCACACAATATGTGAAGAAACACAATAGCTAATGTTTTAACACACATTAATTCAAACAGTAATATTATTGTGATTTATTTAGTCAGCCCTTTTTCAGTTTGTACTTTCTCCCTCTCTGTTTGAGAAGAGGGTAAAGAGAATGTTGTGAGTTCACTCTGCCGCGGCTGGGCTATAAAAAGTCCCAATGCAGAGAGAGGTTGACTCACAGCGAGGTGCAGTGCCATCACAGTGTTGTGGGTATAATTTAGAGGGGGCTAAGCTCCCCACTGGGAATTTTAAATGAAAGCCAGCTGACACTGACAACTTAGGTTTCGTCTTCATAATTGAAACTCACTTTTCACTGACACAAAATGAAAGAAACTTGCAGTATGCTTAAATGATGCTCCCTTATGCCTACTGACAGTAATTTTCTTAGTGATATACTGTAAGAGAATCCAAGGTGCACTATACATGTTAGTGGAAACGTTTTCAAGAAAAGTTACACCATATTAATTGCTCAGGCTTAGAGGGCATGGATGGACAATTTCTTAATGTGCTGTACAAAGGCAAGATTAGCTGATTGTCTGGCAGTATTGGATCTCTTGAGGGAGATTAACAAGCATTATACCACTGAATCATAGTCGTGTCCTGGTTCATAGCCATCAGGACCCTTCTGAGAACAGAGTTATTTCCCAATATGATTATGTAAAAGAACTGCATCTATTTTTTTTTAAATAAATTGTAAGATATAAGATAGTTTAAAATAATATGACCAGTAAGAGGGGCAAAATGAACATTGGTCATAAATACCTGAAATGTTTCAGCTACAGTGTATATCCAAAGATACAGTATACTGCAGTGCTGGCCACCGAAGCAGCTGGTTCAGATCCATGGATTTTAGCCAAATTACTTTTCTATCCACTTGGTTTTTGTGGGATTTTTTTGAGCCGGCCATAACAAAGAGTACATTTCTCTATATTTGACAGGTAGAGCCATTGAGCAGGAAAGGCTTTAACAATGGGGGAATGCATTTGGCCGATTCAGGTATTATGACAAATCTCCTTCAAAATGAGACTGTGTTCTGCAACACATAAGAATGCAGCAAGGGAGAGGTATTTCAAGACCCTAAGTGAATCTAGCCAGCTGCCATGAATTTCTCATTTCTGTGGAAAATATGGAATTCCTGAGAAAAACACAAAATCCCATTTCACTGCTGCTAAAATCTGGGGAAAAGAGTGAAAGGAATGTGAGTTTTATTCAGTACATTTAGTTATTATTACTATATATATATATTTTAAGGGGCAGATCAGATTTAATAATGCAGATKGATTGTGGCTTCTATCAATGTAATTTTCTGCATCTTTTCCAATCCCCCATATACATTTTATATATATTCCTTCTTTATTATTTTACCCTAACACTACCACCTCTCCCCTAATTTGAGTAAACAAATTCATTATACTGAACAAATACATAAACACAACATGCAATTTTTTTAAAGGTTTTACTGAGTATTAAAGGAAATCTGTCAATTGAAATAAATTCATTAGGCCCTAATCTATGGATTTCACATGACCGGGCAGGGGCGCAGTCATGGCTGAGCCAGGCCTAGCCAATCAGAATGAGTTTTCCTCACAAAAGGGCTTCATATAGACAGAAATACTTCTTAGCACCCACTCAGATGACCCCGCAGATGAAGAAGCTGGATGTGGAGGTCCTGAGATGGTGTGGTTACAAGTGTGAGGCCGGTTGGACGTACTGCCAAATTCTCTAAAACGACGATGGTTGAGAAATTAACATTAAATTCTCTGGCAACAGCTCTGGTGGACATTCCTGCAGTCTGCATGCCAATTGCACGCTCCCTCAAAACTTGAGACATCAGTGGTATTGTGTTGTGTGACAAAACTGCACATTTTAGAGTGGCCTTTTATTGTCCCAAGAACAAGGTGAAACTCTGTAGTTATTATGCTGTTAAAATCAGCTTCTGATATGCCACACCTTGTTGATGGATTATCTTGGCAAATGAGAAATGCTCACAAACAGGCATGTAAATACATTTGTGGTCAAAATTTGAGATAAATAATATTTTTGTGCATATGGAACATATCTGTGATCTTTTATTTCAGCTCATGAAACATGGGACCAACACTTACATATTTTTGTTCAAAATATATTTTCCTTCTTTGTTATTTTCCCCTACCTACCCCTAGCACCCCTCCCGTATTTAGAGTAAACGAATGGACAACAACACTTAGCCTTCCACTTCCAGCTTACACAGTTGAAGTCGGAAGTTTACAGACACTTAGGTTGGAGTCATTAAAACTCGTTTTTCAACCACTCCACAAATTTCTTGTTAACAAACTATAGTTTTGGCAAGTCGGTTAGGACATCTACTTTGTGCATGACACAAGTAATTTTTCCAACAATTGTTTACAGATTATTTCACTGATAATTCAATGTATAACAATTCCAGTGGGTCAGAAGTTTACAAACACAAAGTTGACTGTGCCTTTAACAGCTTGGAAAATTCCAGAAAATTATGTCATGGCTTTAGAAGCTTCTGATAGGCTAATTGACATCATTTGTATTAATTGGAGGTGTACCTGTGGATGTATTTCAAGGCCTACCTTCAAACTCAGTGCCTCTTTGCTTGACATCATGGGAAAATCAAAATAAATCAGCCAAGACCTCAGAAAAAAATGGTGTACCTCCACAAGTCTGGTTCATCCTTGGGAGCAATTTCCAAACGCATGAAGGTATCAAGTTCATCTGTACAAAACAATAGTACGCAAGTATAAACACCATGGGACCACGCAGCCGTCATACCGCTCAGGAAGGAGACGTGTTCTGTCTCCTAGAGATGAACGTACTTTGGTGCGAAAAGTGCAAATCAATCCCAGAACAACAGCAAAGGACCMTGTGAAGATGCTGGAGGAAACGGGTACACAAGTATCTATATCCACAGTAAAACGAGTCCTATATTGATATAACCTGAAGGCCGCTCAGCAAGGAAGAAGCCACTGCTCCAAACTGTAAATGTGAAACAGTGAATTATAGGTGAAATAATCTGTCTGTAAACAATAGTTGGAAAAAAGACTTGTGTCATGCACAAAGTAGATGTCCTAACCGACTTGCCAAAACTATAGTTTGTTAACAAGAAATGTGAGGAGTTTTTGAAAAACGAGTTTTAAACTTCCGACTTCAACTGCATGCAGTACCTTTAGCAATATAATTTTGCTATATTGTAATTACTTCACCACCATGACCTATTTAATGCCTTACCTCCCTTAACCTACCTCATTTGCACATGCTGTATATAGACTTTTTCTAATGTATTGACTGTCTGTTTGTTTACTCCATGTGTAACGAGTTGTGTCCACTGATTAAATGCAGACTTTCTGTATTGTGAAGAGGGAAAACCCAGATGTTCACAAAGTTTGTGATGAATGACAGGTTATTTCTACATGCAAAATAGATTTGGGGGTTAAAATTCAATTCAGCTGCTTTATTTTAGGGGTTATGTGAAGGCGGGTAATTTTTGCCCCTTGGGACAAGGTGAGTATACAGAATGTTAAGACTACACAAGGGTTKATTTACTACTGGTTGTGGAGGTGTCAAAACCGGCACAGTGCCCCCCGCCCCACCCCCCTTTTGTGGGTGCGAGAGGGTCTGGTTGTCAGCCAATGCCAAGCTGATCTGACRCATTCGTGATCCTCACAGGACATTCATGGCATAGCTAACATTTGGATAGATATGCCGATACTGGACAGCCTTGTATTACTCCTCTATACAATTTAATACTTTCTGAGAAATGATTTACTATTTTTCACCAGGAGTTACTATACATAAATTTAACCATTGTATAAGAGATTTTCAAAAATAATTTATAAATAAATTCCAGTCGTACTTTATCAAAGGCCTTTTCAAAGTCAGCTCTGAATACCAGGCCTGGTTTTCCAGATTTTTCATAGTTTTCTATTGTTTCCAGTACTTGTCTTATATTATCTCCATTGTATCATCCATGTAAAAAAAAACATGTCTGGTTAGGATGAATAATATCCGACAAACCTTTTTAATTCTATGCGCTATGCATTTTTCTAGGATGTTGACATCACATCACTAAAGTGTAAGGTGTCTCCTGTTTTTTTAGGTGGACTGGATCTTTATATTTATCATCTGTGTCCTATTTCAATAGTAATGCAATCAGACCTTCTTGCTGAGTATCTGATGGTGTACTATTTTTATAAGAGTGGTAAAACATGTTAATAGCAGACCTTTGAACACATCGAAAAATATTTGATATACGCTACATGACCAAAAGTATGTGGACACCTGCTCGTCAAACATCTCATTCCAAAATCAAGGGAATTAATATAGAGTTGGTCCCCCCTTTGCTGCATTAACAGCCTCCACTCTTCAGAGAAAGCTTTCCATTTATTAGGTATGAAGGTAAGACCCAAATGCAGACAACGTCGAATTAACAATGGTTTAATAATCCAACAGGGGCAGGCAATAGACTGGTCAAGGGAGGCAGGGGTCAGTAAACCAGAGGTGGGGCAAAAGTACATGTCGGCAGGCAGGCTCAGGGGCAGGCAGAGTGGTCAGGCAGGCGGGCTCAGAGTCAGGATAGGCAAGGGTCAAAACCAGGAGGGTGTGAAAAAGAGAAACAGGGCAATGGAGATGAGACACAAAAACGCTGGTTGACTTGACAAACAAGACAAACTGGCAACAGACAAACAGAGAACACAGGTATAAACACACAAGGGATAATGACGAAGATGGGCGACACCTAGAGGGGGGTGGAGACAATCAAAGACAGGTGAAACAGATCAGGGTGTGACACCACTAGATGTTGGAACATTTCTGCAGGGACTTGCTTCCATTCAGCTACAAGAGCATTAGTGAGGTCGAGCACTGATGTTGGGCCTGGCTCGCAGTCGGCGTTTCAATTCATCCCAAAGGTGTTCGATGGAGTTGAGATCAGGCTCTGTGCAGGCCAGTCAAGATATTCAACACCAATCTCGACAAACCATTTCTAAATGGACCTCGCTTTGTGCACAGGGGTGTTGTCATGCTGAAACAGGAAAGGGCCTTACCCAAATTGTTACCACAAAGTTGGAAGCATAGAATCGTCTACAATGTCATTGTGTGCTCTATTGTTAAGATGTCCCTTCACCGGAAATTAGGGTCCTAGCCCGAACCGTGAAAAACAGTCCCAAACCACTATTCCTCCTCCACCAAACATGACAGTTGGCACTATGCATTGGGAGAGGTAGGGTTCTCCTGGTATCCACCGAAACCAGATTAGTCCGTCGGACTGCCAGATGGTGAAGCGTGATTCATCACTCTAGAGGACGTGTTTCCACTGCTACAGAGTCCAATTGCAACGAGGTTTACTCCACTCCAGGCGACGTTTTGGATTGTGCATGGAGACCTTACGCTTGGAAACCCATTTCATGAAGCTCCGATGAACAGTTATTGTGCTAACGTTGCTTCCAGAGGCAGTTTGTAGCAGTAGTGAGAGTTGCAACAAAGGACAGATGATTTGTCAGTTCCGTTCTGTGAGCTTGTGTGGCCTACCACTTCGCTGCTGAGCCGTTGTTGCTCCTAGACATTTCCACTTCACAATAACAGCACTTAGAGCTGCCCCAGTCAACTGTATCAGGGCATAAATTTGACAAACAGACTTGTTGGAAAGGTAGAGTAGCATCCTATGATGGTGCCAATTTGAAAGTCACTGAGCTCTTCGGTAAGGCCATTCTACTYCCAATGTTTGTTTATGGAGRGTTACGTACACCTCTAGGAAGAGGGAACGCAACACCCTGCTACAACTCAACTCCCAGTGGAGTGAAAGAGGTATGGGACTGTAGGTGCGAGTAAGGATGACAAAGGCAAATCATTTACCTTTTACTGGGATTTTATTCCTTCACACGGTAAATTTGGGGAAAAGGGGCTGAACGGAACCAAAGCAAAGAAAGTAAATGTCAAAGCCCCCCCTCTTACCTTACCTGCCTACCCACTACTTACCTGGTGTGCTAACCAAAATACAGGGGGTGGTCCACCCAGGTCTTACCTAGGGTGTATAGATAGTGAATACTACAGGTTATGTATGCCCGCAGGCCTCTTGCCTAAGCACTCCCTAGGTACCATCCCCTTCCCCCTGGGAACAAAAACAGAATAATTACTTATCACAAACACATTCCTTTTGGCCTACACATACCTTTGCAGGACCGGCTACAAAATACTATACACAAACTATTTGAGCAACAACCAACAGAATATATCAAAGAAGCTCTCTCTGAGCAACAACCAATACAGGATATAACAATAAGCTCTTTCTAAGAAACAACCAACACAGGCTATCATCCTCAGCATCTCCTCTGAGCAACAGAACACTGGCTTTTATAGCTGGAGAAGGTGTCTAATGGGATACAGCTGTATCCTGACGAGGGGGCAGGGTCAGCTCCAATTAACAATGTGGCCGACCAATCAGCTGCTTGGGGGAATTTCAGGAAGCGATCCTGAAACACACACATACAAACAAAACTACAACACAGAAACTGGGGAACTTAACATGGAGATTGCTTGGCTGTTTGCTCGATTTTATGAAAAAGTATTCACCGCCATTGGGATTTTTCCAATTTTGTTCCCTTACAACCTGGAATTAAAATAGATTTTTGGGGGGTTTGTATCATTTGATTTACACAAAATGCCTACCACTTTGAAGATGTAAAATATGTATTATTGTTAAACAAACAATAATTAAGACAAATAAACAGAAACATTTAGCATGCATAATTATTCACCACCCCAAATTCATTACTTTGTAGAGCCACTCTACAGCTGCAAGTCTCTTGGGGTATGTCTCTATAAGCTTGGCACATCTAGCCTCTGGGAGTTTTGCCCATTCTTCAATGCAAAACTGCTCCAGGTCTTTCCAGTTGGATGGGTTCTGTTGGTGTACAGCAATCTTTAAGTCATACCACAGATTCTCAATTGGATTGAGGTCTGGGCTTTGACTAGGCCATTCCAAGACATTTAAATGTTTCCCCTTAAACCACTTGAGTGTTGCTTTAGCAGTAGGCTTAGGGTCATTGTCCTGCTGGAAGGTGAATCTCCGTCCCAGCTTAAATCTCTGGAAGACTGAAACAGGTTTCCCTCAAGAATTTCCCTAGTTTCCCAGTCCCTGCCGATGGAAAAACATCCCCACAGGATGATGCTGCCACCACCATGCTTCACTGTGGGGAAGGTGTTCTCGGGGTGTTGGGTTTGCCCCAGACATAGCATTTTCCTTGATGGCCAAAAAGCTCAACTTTAGTCTCATCTGACCAGAGCACCTTCTTCCATATGTTTGGGGAGTGTCCCACATGCCTGTTGTCAAACACCAAACGTGCTCGCTTATTTTTTTCTTTCTGCAATGGCTTTTTTCTGGCCACTCTTCCGTAAAGCCCAGCATTGTGGAGTGTACTGCTTAAGGTGGTCCTATTGACAGATATTCCAATCTCCGCTGTGGAGCTTTGCAGCTCCTTCAGGGTTATCTTGGTCTCTTTGTTGCCTCTCTGATTAATGCCCTCCTTGCCTGGTCTGTGAGTTTTGGTGGGCGGTCCTCTCTTGGCAAGTTTGTTGTGGTGCAATATACTCAAATAAATGTTGTAATGGATTTAATGGTGCTCTGTGGGATGTTCAAAGTTTCTGATATTTTTTTATAACCCAATCTTGATCTGTACTTCTCCACAACTTTGTCCCTGACCTGTTTGGGGAGCTCCTTGGTCTTCATGGTGCCGCTTGCTTGGTGGTGGCCCTTGCTTAGTGGTGTTGCAGACTCTGGGGCTTTTCAGAACAGGTGTATATATACTGAGATCATGTGACAGATCATGTGAGACTTAGATTGCACACAGGTTGACTTTATTTAACTAATTATGTGACTTCTGAAGGTAATTGTTTGCACCCAATCTTAGTTAGGGGCTTCATAGCAAAGGGGGTGAATACATATGCACGCACCACTTTTCCGTTTTTTATTATTTCGAATTTTTTGAAACAAGTTATTTTTTAAATTTCACTTCACCAATTTGGACTATTTTGTGTATGTCCAGMACATTAAAACCAAATKAAAATATATTTAAATTACAGATTGTAATGCAACAAAATAAGAAAAACACCAAGGCGGATGAAATACTTTTGCAAGGCACTGTACACCTGACAGCAACATGTCCAGCTAAAGCAGCCAAATCACTCATTTGAAGGGATGTCCACATAAAATTGTATATATAGTGTACCTCAACTGGTATGCCATCCAGCCCTGGAGTTTTCCCGGACTTGAAGGCTTTAATTACATCTGGAAGTTCCTCCTCTGTAACTAGGCCTTCACATTAGTTTTTCTGTATAACTGTTKATTTTACACTATTAATAGAAAAACAATCCTTACAATTAACTTCAGTTAGTGGAAATGGAGGAGACTGAAATGAAAAGTACTTTGCTTTCTCTTTCAAATTATCGTTTGGTGAATCAGGGATGACTCCGTCATTTGTAATAAGTTTTAGTTAATTATTTTTTTGTAGCATTTCTATGTTGAAGATGAAATAAAATATTTGGTGCATTTTTCCCCATATTCTATCCTGTTTGCTTTATTTTTTATAATATATGACACTTGATCATTCTTGCATACGTTTCTCCATTTCTTTTTCCTCCAACTTATTCTGTGCCTCTATGTTTATTTTTATTGTTATCTTTCTGTTCTGTTAGTTCCTCTATTTCTTTTTTTAAGATGAACTCTTTTGACCTAAATTGTTTTTGTTTTAAAGATAAGTACTGAATTGCATGGCCTCTAAAGGCACATTTAAAAGTGTCCTATACAATAATTGGATCTACTGTATATGTTACTTAGGAAAAAGTCAGTTATTTATTTTTCTGTCTTGATTAAGGCTGAGATCCCGTTAACGGGATCGATATGACAACAGCCAGTGAAAGTGCAGGGCGCGAAATTCAAACAACAGAAATCTCATAATTAAAATTCCTCAAACATACAAGTATCTTATACCATTTTAAAGATAAACTTGTTGTTAATCCCAACACAGTGTCCGGTTTCAAAAAGGCTTTACAGCGAAAGCACCACAAATGATTATGTTAGGCCAATGCCAAGTCACAGAAAAACACAGCCATTTTTCCCGCCAAACCAGGAGTCACAAAAAGCAGAAATAGAGATAAAATGAATCACTAACCTTTGATGATCTTCATCAGATGACACTCAAAGGACTTCATGTTACACAATACATGTATGTTTTGTTTGGTAAAGTACATATTTATATCAAAAATGTCAGTATACATTGGCGCGTTATGTTCAGTAGTTCCAAAAACATCCGGTGATTTTGCAGAGAGCCACATCAATTTCCAGAAATACTCATGTCAGATTTCAAAAAAGCTTTACGGAAAAAGCAAACCATGCAATAATCTGAGTACGGCGCTCAGAGCCCAATCAAGACAAAAATATATCCACCATATTGTGCGGTCAACAGAACTCAGAAATAACATTATAAACATTCACGTACCTTTGATGATKTTCATCAGAATGCACTCCCAGGAATCCCAGTTCCACGATAAATGTTTGTTTTGTTCGATAATGTCCATAATTTATGTCTAAATAGCTACTTTTGTTAGCGCGTTTTGTAAACAAATCCAAAGTCACGAAGTGCGTCCACTAGGAGCAGACGAAATGTCAAAAAGTTCCGTTATAGTCCGCAGAAACATGTCAAACGATGTATAGAATCCATCTTTAGGATGTTTTTAACATAAATCTTCAATAATGTTCCAACCGGAGAATTCCTTTGTCTTCAGAAAAGCAAATGGAACAGAGCTCGCTCTCACGTGAACGAGCGTCACGAGCTCAAAGCATTCTGCCAGACCTCTGACTCATTCCTCTCTCATTCGGCCCCACTTCACAGTAGAAGCATCAAACAAGGTTCTATAGACTGTTGACATCTAGTGGAAGCCTTAGGAAATGCAACATGACCCATATCCCACTGTATCTTCAATAGGGAATGAGTTGAAAATCGACCAACCTCAGATTTCCCACATCCTGGTTGGATTTTTTCTCAGGTTTTTGCCTGCCATATGAGTTCTGTTATACTCACAGACATCATTCAAACAGTTTTACAAACTTCAGAGTGTTTTCTATCCAAATGTACTAACAATATGCATATATTAGCAACTGGGACTGAGTAGCAGGCCGTTTACTCTGGGCACCTCTGGGCACCTTATTCATTCAAGCTACTCAATACTGCCCCCAGCCATAAGAAGTTAAAAACTATTTGTCATCCAGTAGGCTTTGATTAAATTTCTAATATCCTCGCCCTTGCAGAAATACTGTACATGTAATGTATTCACCTGGAGTCAGGAAGCAGGTGCAGAAGGCGAGTTTAATAATTTTAAAAGGCAGATAAACAGAACAGGAGAACGAGACATAACCGATACTGCCTGTTGACAGAGGCTACTGAGGGCTAAATAAAGGGATAGTAATCAAGGTGATGATGAGCTCCAGGAGTGCATAATGATGGGGAGGAGGTGTGTGCAATGACGGTGCCAGGACCGGTGGTTAGTAGACTGGCGACTTCGAGCCCTGGAGAGGGGGAGCGGGTGTAGGCGTGATAGTAAGAGAAATGTGTACACCAACTATTTGATTGTCTGACTGCATTCTGTCCCCTATCAACATTCTTTTAACTGTTGGTGCCAGCGAAAATGACATAAGAAAGTAGTCAAGACGACTAGCTTCATTGAGCCTCCGCCATGTATATCTCACTAGGTCAGGGTTTTTAAGCCTCCATATATGCACTAGTTCCTTTATATCTATAATATCCGTAAGTTCCTTAAGTGCATGAGGGTGATAGTTTCATAGTGTGATTTCCTTTACGGTCCATTGAGGTACTTAAAACCGTATAATAATCTCCCACCATAATAATTGAGTAATTTATTGAGTAATGTATTGCCTGTAAGCTCGAGAAATTATTCTATATATTTTCTAAGATGTGTGGATCATCATTATTTGGACCAATTAGATGAATGAACCAACTATTAAAAGGATCCACTTTACTCGCGGATCTGTTTGAACAGTGCACATTCAGATCAACATTTTTGTTAATTAATATTAATACCATCACTCCTTTTGAGTCCTTTTTCCATACAACTTCTTCTAAAGTTGTGGAAATAATTTATTCTTTTAGCCACGTAAATACTTAGCGTCTTTTCTTATTATCTGCTAAGCCATTACAATTCTAACTACCTATACATCTTTCAACACTTAACATAATGAGATACAAGTTTCAATGATATTTATCATAATATGTGTTCAGTGGTGTAAAGTACTTAAGTAAAAATACTTTAAAGTACTACTTTTTGGTTTTCTGTACTTCACTTTACTATTTATATTTTGGACAACTTTTACTTTTACTTCACTACATTCCTAAAGAKAATAATGTACTTTTTACTCCATACATTTAGCCTGACACCCAAAAGTACCAGTTACACTATGAATGCTTAGAGGACAGGAAAATGGTCCAATTCACACACTTATCAAGAGAACATCCCTTATCATCCCTACTCACTCTGATCTAGCGGACTCACTAAACATAAATGCTTCGTTTGTAAATGATGTCTGAGTGTTGGAGTGTGCCTCTGGCTATCCGTATGTATAGAACATGGTGCCTTCTGGTTTGCTTAATATAAGGAATTTGAAAAGATTTATACTTTTTCTTTTACTTTTGATACTTAAGTATATTTTAGCAAGGACATGRACTTTTGATACTTAAGTATATGTAAAACCAAATACTTTTACTCAAGTAGTATTTTACTGGGTGACTTTCATTTTTGCTTGAGTCATTTTCTATTAAGGTATCTTTACTTTTACTCAAGTATGACAAGTACTTTTTCCACCACTGTACATATTTGTAAACTTCCATTGAGAAGTACCATGATAATTGAGTGTCCATATGGCGGTACCATGGTATTTGCACTGTTAAGCATACTGTATCTGCGACTAAGTAAACCAATAATTGTCCTCCAATATTCCCCCATTCGAAGTTGTTGTCGTTCCACTGATATGTACGATTTTTTAAATATATACTGTATATATATCTTAATTTATTCCCACAACTGACAAATAATATAAGCACTTCTATGAAGGATTGTTACCTATAACAACGTCAGGTAGTAGGAATTTAAATTTTTGTCAGCAGATGCATACATTCACACACCCCACCCAAACAAACACCTCTGCCCCTCTCCCCCCTTCCACCCATAGATCGACCTACACCCCCCCAAACACACACACAAACACATGCACACACACACAAGCACAGAGTCAAATGTTCAACAGTTGTTCCATCCCGAGCCCAACTCAAGAGAAGACTTGATGTGTGAATGCATATATAGTTTGGCTGTTTATGAAGGCATGCCAAATCCAATTGAGCAGGAATTGGAAATATCTAGTCCTAGCTAATGGAGCTCYGATACCCCCATTGCCACCCAACACTCGCACACGCTGGTCCCCCATTGTGACCCATCTTCCCAAGCACCTCTGGGCAGTCAGACCGTTTGATTATTCTGTGCCGCCAGGGCCACAATAATATGCCCCCTCTCTGATTGTCAGTGTGTGACTCCCTTCCATGGGTTACTGCAGCCAGTGTTGCCAGCAATGCCACTACCTGATTGGGATACTCCAGTGGAATTCCTACTGGCTAGGTACGAGGTCGTCAAGGTTCTCAATTGCAGCTTTGAGAAAATCCTTGTATATTATTCTGACCCATCCGGGGGCTTTTGGACCAACCCTGCCAGACAGGCTTAGACTCTTGAGGGGGGCGGTGCTGCTTTACTGGGTCCCTGACAGCGTTCACCTTTCTGTCATGGCTGTATAGTCTAATTGCAGTAGACCTATAAAACAGATAAGGACTTCTCCATTGTGGGTGGGTTGCTCAGGTCTATTATATACTGTGGGGTTGGCACCATTCCATTATGGTAGGACAATGTATATCCCACATCTTTAATAGTGGTAGAGATGACCTCTGGGAGCCGACTCCAAAGAGACCACATTCAAGTCCTCCTTCCCCTACTCATTCAAATGTAGGAACTGGTTCCTCCAGTCTGACCCCTGCTGCTGTCTCTGGCTCCACTCCCACCCCCACCAGGCCATGAGTCCAGCCCAGAAGTGGAGGAGGGCCAGTGTACCAGCAGCAACTACCACCGAGGGAGAGGACCGTTGGCACACTGTGCTAGAGGATGATGTGGAGCCGCTTCCATCAACATTTCAATTTAAAAGGCAGCCAGGATCTGCATATTTATATGTAAACTTAAATGTTGTATTACCATAGCATTTTTGTATGTTCTCTATAGTTTTGTACTGGAAAATGTATTAATTGACCAATTCGGCCAATTGGGTACGTTTGGGCAAACTTGTGAGGCACACCTGTGAGACTTCATACTAAATATTCTTGAATGTATCAGTCTGAAACTTTGCAAACACGCTGTTGTCCCGTTGTGGACAACATCTACATTATGGCCTTTCTTTTGCATTTCAAAGATGATGGAACAAAAATAAAAATGTAAAATGCATTTTACCAGGTCTATTGTGTTATATTCTCTGTGGAAATTTCACATTTCCACAAACTTCAAAGTGTTTCCTTTCAAATAGTATCAAGAATATGCATATTCTTGCTTCAGGTCCTGTGCTACAGGCAATTAGATTTGGGTATGTCATCTCCTGTTTAACCCTTATACTACCGAATGGGGTCATTTTTACCCAAGAGGTATAATTGATTATCATATCCGAAAGGTTGTTTATTCCATTCATTGTTTAGTGTTTCTGTATAAATATGGAATTTTAAAACATCCAAATCCTTCAGGGTCATTTTGACCCCATCCAAAAACAACTAATTCCGCCAATAGTAATTTGTTAGATATTACTTTTTTTTWAATCTCGGTTTCTATGCAGACATAAAAACAAGTTATCCATACCACCAGAGGGTGGAGGGGGACCTGTATCAGTGATTTTCACCAGATAGACAGATCATCTGCAGAGATATAACTCCCCATGTGCTTGCCTAAGATTGCACTTTTCTATACCACGTATCATATAACTGTGTACAAAACCAAAATTACAAAAAAAATTGTGCATATAAAAATCTGCTAATGGTATACACATTTCACCGTTGGTATAAATACTTGATAGATGTCACGTTTGTTGTCTTGAAAATGACCGGACCAAGGTGCAGCGTTGTGAGCGTACATTTTWATTTATTTTTAAATGTCGCCAACAAAACAATAAACAACAAAAACGAACGTGAAGCTCCGTCAGGCTATACATGCATGAACGAAGACAACAACCCACAAATGAGAAAGGAAAAAAGGCTGCCTAAGTATGATTCCCAATCAGAGACAACGATAGACAGCTGTCCCTGATTGAGAATCATACCCGGCCAAAAACAAAGAACCAGAAAGCATAGACTTTCCCACCCGAGTCACACCCTGACCAAACAAACATAGAGAATAAAAGGATCTCTACGGTCAGGGCGTGACAATAGAACTGCAATACAGAACTCTGATATGCTCTGAATCTACACAGAGAGCTGTATTGGTTTGTATTCTCTAAAAGTAGTTATTCTAGGGAAAATCCCAATTTTTTGGGGGGGGGAATCCAGGTTCCTCTCGAGACATAATATTAAGTTATACATACAGTGCATTCAGAAAGTTTTCAGACCCCTTGACTTTTTCCACATTTTGTTATGTTACAGCCTTATTCTAAAATTGATAAAATATTTTTTTCACCTCATCAATCTACACAAAATACCCAATAATGACAAAGCAAAAACAGGTTTTTAGAAGTTTTTGCAAATTAATATTAAAAAAACAACAGAAATACCTAATTTACATAAGTATTCAGACCCTTTGCTATGAGACTTTAAATTGAGCTCAGGTGCATCCTGTTTCCATTGATCATCCTTGAGATGTTTCTACAACTTGATTGAAGTCCACCTGTGGTAAATTCAATTGATTGGACATGATTTGGAAAGTTGCAGATCTGTCTATATAAGGTCCCACAGTTAACCGTGCATGTCAGAGCAAAAACCAAGCCATGAGGTCAAAGGAATTGTTTGTAGAGCTCCGAGGCAGGATTGTGTCGAGGCACAGATCTGGGGAAGGGTARCAAAAAAATGCTGGAGCATTGAAGGTCCCCAAGACCACAGTGGCCACAATCATTCTTAAATTGAAGAAGTTTGGAACTACCAAGACTCTTCCAAGAGCTGGACACCTGGTAAAAATGAGCAATCGGGGGAGAAGGGCCTTGTTCAGGGTGGTGACCAAGAACCTGATGGTCACTCCGACGGAGCTCCAGAGTTCCTCTGTGGAGATGGAGAACCCTCCAGAAGAACAACCATCTCTGCAGCACTCCACCAATCAGGCCTCTATGGTAGAGTGGCCAGACGGAAGCCACTCCTCAGTAAAAGGCACATAACAGCCCCCTTGGAGTTTGCCAAAAGYCACCTGAAGGACTCTCAGACAATGAGAAACAAGATTCTATGGTCTGATGAAACCAAGATTTAACTATTTGGCCTGAATGCCAAGTGTCAAATCTGGAGGAAACATGGCACCATCCCTACGGTGAAGCATTGTGGTGGCAGCATCAGGAAGTGGGGATGTTTTTCATCGGCAGGAACTGGGAGATTAMTCAGGATCGAGGGAAAGATGAATGGAGCAAAGTAAATAGAGATCCTTGATGAAACCTGTTCTAGTGCTCTCAAGACCTCAGACTGGGGCGAGGTCAGGAGAACGACCCTAAGCACACAGCCAAGGCAACGCAGGAGTGGTTTTGGTATAAGTCTCTGAATGTTGTTGAGTGGCCCAGCCAGATTCCGGACTTGAACCCGATCGAACATCTCTGGAGAGACCTGAAAATAGCTGTGCAGTGACGCTCCCCATCCAACCTGACAAAGCCTGAGAGGATCTGCYGAGAAGAATCTGGGAAACTCCCCAAATACAGGTGTGCCAAGCTTGTAGCATCATACCCAAGAAGWCTCAAGGCTGTAATCGCTACCAAAGGTGTTTCAACAAAGTACTGAGTAAAGGGTCTGTAAATGTGATATATATTTTTATACATTTATACAGTTTTTACTTCGTCATTATGGGGTAATGTGTGTAGATTGATGAGGAAAAAACGATTTAATCCATTTTCGAATAAGGCTGTAACATAACAAAATGTWWAAAAAAGTCAAGAGCTCTGAATACTTCCGATTGCACTGTACATGTATGTTGGTAGTATGAGGGTTAAAAACTATAATCTTGACATGGTAATTCACTGATGTAAACAAATGTTATATCCCCCGTGAGTTTTTTTCAGGAAACGCTTTACTTCATTATTCTGCCCCTAACCATTTTCATTAACAGGCCAATCAGCCTCTGGTTATCTGTTCTGCAATTCCCTTCATTCGTAGAGCACAGACTGAGGTGTGTCTAAACTGAACACCGTAGACAGTCCATGTCAGTGTGTGTGTGTGTGTGTGTGTGTGTGTGTGTGTGGTTGTGTGGTGTTGGTTGTGCGGTGCGGTGCGTGCGTCGTGCGTGCGTGCGTGCGTGCTGCTGCGGCGGTGCGTGGCGTGCGTGACGCGTGTGTGTGTGTGTGTGTGTGTGTGCCTGCAACACATTCATAATGTCTAATTACCCTTTCTATCACTCTACATGCTGCCAGCTATTTAGATTTTCTAATTCACTTTTCAGCAAACACTTGCAAATTGCAAATGGGCTGTCAGGTTGTGTTACTTCCATGACCATAGAGAAAGACCTGCAGTCCAGCCATGTATGCAGGGGTAGTCTCTCAAACAAAAGGACTCAAGATTTTCTTTAATATTGATTTTATACCCTCTCATATAGCCTAATGGTTATTACTATTTATAATCTGGGTGGTTGGAGCCCTGAATTCTGATTGTCCGAAAGCCATGGTATATCAGACTGTATACCACGGGTACGTTTATTTTTACTGCTCTAATTATGTTGATAATCTAGAGGCGAAAGAAACGCACACCTATTTAGGTGAGGTGCTGGCTAGCGGAGTAGAACACTTTTTTWWAAAAAGGAGAGCCGCACACTCTAGGAGCTCAGATGCAAAAATATTTATGTCCAACGTTTCGACAGACAAGCTGTCTTCATCACYGTATCATAATTATGTTGATAACCAGTTTGTAATATCAATAAGGAACCTCGGGGGTTTGTGATGTATGGCCAATATACCACAACTAAGGGCTGTGTCCAGGCACTCCACGTTGCGTTGCATATAAGAACAGCCCTTAGCCGCGGTATAGTGGCCATATACCACACCTTCTTGGGCCTTATTGCTTAAGTATACAGTATATGTAAGTATTACAGTAGCTAGTAATGGCCATTGGTCATACTAGCTACAGTAGAACGACTCATAATAATGGCTGGAACGGAGTGAATGGAATGGCATCAAACCATGTCTTTGATGTATTTGATACCATTCCACCAATTCCGCTCCTGCCATTACCATGAGCCTGTCCTCCCCAATTAAGGTGCCACCAACCTCCTGTGGATGATACACATGTGTATGTCCTTATGCCTCTAACTTTGGAAACACTTTGATTTGACTTTAGATGGATGAACTTATACTTACAAAACTTTCATTTTTACATCTAGGATTTGAATAACTTCTTATGCTACTATTTCCCCATCAGATACATTGGGACTGAAGAACTCAGTGAAATCCAATATTGAAATGCAACAATCCCCATGTTGAGGTAGACATTCAGAAAATCGTCATCTCCATGTCATTGGAAGCTCTGAGATTTTCTCCTGTTTCCTGGATCATTGGGCTGGTTTTACGGGCAATTTAACTAAAGKGACACATCATCAGCATGATGCGTATAAAGCAGGCACTCATTCCTGGGTGATAGCGTTTAATTCAGGTTTTACACTGCAAAAATGACTGATGTTATCCCAGACAGGCGATGGAGTCTCTCTCCGCTGCCTATCAGCTCTCTTCTATTCTATGGTTGTAGAGTATAGCATTGGTATGTACATTCTCCCTGGTGTAACCTGTTTCAAGAAAGGGGACTGAATATTTTGGGTAATAGGACAAATTGAATAACTGAGGGGCAGGGACATAATTTGATGTAAGTATTACACTGTACTGAATAGAGGACACATTCAAACGTCAAGAACTAACATTGATGCCACACATATGAATTGGACGATTTTGGACCTCACAATGACCCTGCAGTATCCTCAGTCCTGCCAACCATTTGATCACTATTTGCATTATCATTTATTTCCAGTTGCTTTGTTATTTTGAAAGGGATGTGATTATGAAATCACAGTATCATAGTAGACATATTTTCATTGTAAATTGTCTTTATCAGGCTTTCAAAAGCTGAAAACCTTGTGTAGAGATTGATTTTGAAGTCTGTGAAAGCTTCATGGTATATCTAAAGTCTGGGTACCCAGATAGAGGAAAATGCATGTTTTTGGACAAATAATCAATTTCAACAAAAATAGCATTGCATTCACAATTCTAAATTGTCTTCATCAAGCTTCCCTAAACTGAGAACCTTATGTGAGATTTTTGTGGAGTCTGTCAATGCTTGTATGGTTTATTTACAGGGAAAGCAGACTACCGTGTGCAACATACCTTTAGATAGCTTTAATGCTACACCGATGGGTGAAAGTTGTGAGTGTGCCATCGATTCCATTGGGGACTTATTAAAGGTGTGGAGTGGCTATGTGCTCTACAGTGAATACAGATATAATGAGCTGGAATAATGAATGTAATACCTCATTACAGCCCTCAACCTGTCAGTTAGTTTTCTATACGAACTACTGAAGCCACATCTAGAGGTGCATTTTTGGTAGTCGGCTACAATTGACCCCTGGTTCAGCAACACACTGAGAAAATTGTGTTTGTCGATTAAAGCCGAACAAAGAAGTGTTACTGTTATTATAGAGTGAGTAAGTGAGTCAACACAGTTGGCCGTCACTGTGTTTAGGCCAGGTCCCAGGTTAATAAGGAAAAGAAGAAACCGTGACCTGCGAAGCAGACACCATACAGCGAGATAATAAAACCCCTTAGTCACCTAAAATACAACCTGATAAACAAATATTTATCTTTAGCCTAGCACCCACTGCAATATAGTAGCTGACTGCTGGGATATACAGGAAATAACAAGAAATCCTTAGGGATGAAAGAGATGGAGCAGACTGTGTAATTACAGCCCTAAACCTTTCCTTCATGTGCTTTCTGATGGCTTATCATACAATAATAGCTCAGTACAATATAAAATCCTTTTAAGTTTTACCAAGGTTGCAATATGATGAAAATTAGTAATACTGTCTGTCTGATTCTATTCATTCAAGACAATGCCTCAGCAATTGAACAGAGAACATTTTACTTATTATTCTGGAAGTGCTGCCCTTGAAGGAAAGAAARGTCTTATTCATATTTTTTATTTTTTATTTCAGTGATCTAAGAATAAACTAAGCAAAAAAAGAAATGTCCCTTTTTCAGGACTCTGTCTTTCAAAGATAATTTGTAAAGATCCAAATAACTTCACAGATCTTCATTGTAAAGGGTTTAAACACTGTTTGCCATGCTTGTTCAATGATCCATAAACAATTAATGAACATGCACCTGTGGAACGGTCGTTAAGACACTAACAGCTTACAGACGGTAGCGAATTAAGGTCACAGTTATGAAAACTTAGGACACTGAATAGGCCTTTTTACTGACACTGAAAAAACCCAAAAGAAAGATTCCCAGGGTCCCTGCTCATCTGAGTGAACGTGCATTAGGCATGCTGCAAGGAGGCATGAGGACTGAAGATGTGGTCAGGGCAAAAAACTGCAATGTCCTTACTGTTAGACGTCTAAGACAGCGCTACAGGGAGACAGGACGGACAGCTGATCATCCTCGCAGTGGCTGACCACATGTAACAACACCTGCACAAGATCGGTACATCCGAACATCACACCTGCGGGACATATACAGGAGGGCAACAACAACTGCCCGAGGTACACCAGGAACGCACAATCCCTCCATCAGTGCTCAGACTGTCTGCAATAGGCTGAGAGAGGCTGAACTGAGGGCTTGTAGGCCTGTTGTAAGGCAGGTCCTCACCAGACATCACTGGCAACAACGTCGCCTATGGGCACAAACCCACCGTCGCTGGACCAGACAGGACTGGCAAAACGTGCTCTTCACTCACGAGTCGCGGTTTTGTCTCACCAGGGGTGATGGTCGGATGCACGTTTATCGTCGAAGGAATGAGCGTTACACCAAGGCCTGTACTCTGGAGTGGGATCGATTTGGAGGTGGAGGGTCCGTCATGGTCTGGGGTGGTGTGTCACAGCATTATCGGACTGAGCTTGTTGTCATTATAGGCAATCTCAACGCTGTGCGTTACAGGGAAGACATCCTCCTCCCTCATGTGGTGCCCTTCCTGCAGGCTGATCCTGACATGACCCTCCAGCATGACAATGCCACCAGCCATACTGCACGTTCTGTTTGTGATTTCCTGCAAGACAGGAATGTCAGTGTTCTGCCATGGCCAGCGAAGAGCCCGGATCTCAATCCCATTGAGCACGTCTGGGACCTGTTGGATCGGAGGATTATTAAGGGCTAGGGCCATTCCCCCCAGATATGTCCGGGAACTTGCAGGTGCCTTGGTGGAAGAGTGGGGTAACATCTCAAAGTAAGAACTGGCAGATCTGGTGCAGTCCATGAGGAGGAGATGCACTGCAGTACTTAATGCAGCTGGTGGCCACACCAGATACTGACTGTTACTTTTGATTTTGACCCCCCTTTGTTCAGGGACACATTATTCAATTTCTGTTAGTCACATGTCTGTGGAACTTGTTCAGTTTATGTCTCAGTTGTTGAATCTTGTAGTATTCATACAAATATTTACACATGTTAAGTTTACTGAAAATAAACACAGTTGACAGTGAGAGGACGTCTCTATAACAAAAATTGAATAATTCCATTATGAAACGGTTCATAAAAGTAATTGTGTAAAATAAAGTGTACATAATGTCTACTATAACTTGCTATGATGATGTGTTCTCATTATATAATTAAGCGATAAGGCCCGGGGGGGTGTGGTATGGCCACTATACCACGGCTAAGTGCTGTTCTTAAGCACGACCCAACGCAGAGTGCCTGGATGCAGCCCATAGTCATGGTATATTGGCCATATACCACAAACCCCTGAGGTGCCTTATTGCTATTATAAACTGGCTACCAAGTTACATTAGAGCAGTAAAAATAAAAGCTATTTTTATATTATATTAATATTAATTCCATGTTGATTCAAAGTCTGGTAAGACCTCAAATGTGTGGTTGCAACACAAAAACTCACAAGGATGCTTGGAGCTACTAAATATGCCATGCTGTCTTTTCAACAAGCTGTGAAAAAGACTTGACTTTTTGACAACTAGCTCAATGGCTCTTGGAATGACACCCCTACTATATAGTCTGTGGACCCTTTAATTATAATTTTCTCCTCGATCACTGAGTGAACTTGAGATTTTCCATGACACTGTTATGCTGGTGAATGAGGACCCAAAAGCGACGTAATAGTAACAGAGTCTTTATTCCAGTATTAAACAAATAATGATTCTCCTGGATATAATCAATGGTAAATCCAAAACAGGAAACTGAAATCCTCTCGTCAATAGAGAGGAACGACTGGAGACGCGACCACAGACTGCAGGTCGCTTCGGGAAGGCACTGGCCGTAGCTGACATAGACACCTGCTCACACGCAGCATCTGAAGAAGGCAAAGAACACGACAGGGCGGAACAAGGACACAGGAACAGCAAACATCAAACAAGAATCCGACAAGGAACAGAAGCGGAAAACAGAGGGAGAAATAGGGACTCTAATCAGAGGGCAAAATAGGGGACAGGTGTGAAAGAGTAAATGAGGTCGTTAGGAGAATGAGAAACAGCTGGGAGCAGGAACGGAACGATAGAGAGAAAGAGAGCGGAGAGGGAGAGAGGGAGAGGGAGAGAGAGAGAGAAAGAGAAAGAACCTAATAAGACCAGCAGAGGGAAGCACAGGGACAAGACATGATAATCAATGACAAAACATGACAGTACCCCCCCACTCACCGAGCGCCTCCTGGCGCACTCGAGGAGGAACCCTGGCGGCAACGAAGGAAATCATCAATCAACGAACGGTCCAGCACGTCCCGAGTGGAACCCAACTCCTCTCCTCAGGACCGTAACCCTCCCAATCCACAAGGTACTGGTGACCACGTCCCCGAGAACGCATGTCCATGTCTTCCGTACCTTGTAAATAGGAGCGCCCTCGACAAGGACGGGGGGGGGAGGGGAAGACGAACGGGGGCGCGAAGAAAAGGCTTGACACAAGAGACATGGAAGACAGGTGGGACGCGACGAAGATGTCGCGGAAGAAGCAGTCGCACAGCGACAGGATTGACGACCTGAGAGACACGGAACGGACCAATGAACCGCGGAGTCAACTTGCGAGAAGCTGTCGTAAGGGGAAGGTTACGAGTGGAAAGCCACACTCTCTGACCGCGACAATACCTAGGACTCTTAATCCTACGTTTATTGGCGGCTCTCACAGTCTGCGCCCTGTAACGGCAAAGTGCAGACCTGACCCTCCTCCAGGTGCGCTCACAACGTTGGACAAAAGCCTGAGCGGGGGAACGCTGGACTCGGCGAGCTGGGACGAAAACAGAGGAGCGTGGTAGCCAAGACTACTCTGAAACGGGGTAGCCCGGTAGCAGACGAAGGAAGCGAGTTGTGAGCGTACTCAGCCCAGGGGAGCTGTTCTGCCAAGACGCAGGGTTTCGAAACGAAAGGCTGCGTAATATGCGACCAATCGACTGATTGCCCTTTCTGCTTGACCGTTAGACTGGGGATGAAACCCGGAAGAGAGACTGACGGAAGCACAATCAAACGACAGAACTCCCTCCAAACCTGTGACGTGAATTGCGGACCTCTGTCTGAAACGGCGTCTAACGGGAGGCCATGAATTCTGAACACATTCTCAATGATGATTTGTGCCGTCTCCTTAGCGGAAGGAAGCTTAGCGAGGGGAATGAAATGTGCCGCCTTAGAGAACCTATCGATAACCGTAAGAATCACAGTCTTCCCGCAGACGAAGGAAGACCGGTAATAAAGTCTAAGCGATGTGAGACCATGGTCGAGAAGGAATGGGAAGCGGTCTGAGACGACCGGCAGGAGGAGAGTTACCTGACTTAGTCTGCGCGCAGTCCGAACAAGCAGCCCCGAAACGGCGCGTGTCCCGCTCCTGAGTAGGCCACCAAAACCGCTGGCGAATAGAAGCAAGCGTACCCCGAACGCCGGGTGGCCAGCTAACTTGGCAGAGTGAGCCCACTGAAGAACAGCCAGACGAGTAGAGACAGGAACGAACAGAAGGTTACTAGGACAAGCGCGCGGCGACGCAGTGTGGATGAGTGCTTGCTTTACCTGTCTCTCAATTCCCCAAGAAGTCAACCCGACAACACGCCCTTCAGGGAGAATCCCCTCGGGTCGGTAGAAGCCACAGAAGAACTAAAGAGACGGGATAAGGCATCAGGCTTGTGTTTCTTATTTCCCGGACGATAGGAAATCACGAACTCGAAACGAGCGAAAAACAACGCCCAACGAGCTTGACGTGCATTAAGTCGTTTGGCCGAACGGATGTACTCAAGGTTCTTATGGTCAGTCCAAACGACAAAAGGGACGGTCGCCCCTCCAACCACTGTCGCCATTCGCCTATGGCTAAGCGGATGGCGAGCAGTTCGCGGTTACCCACATCATAGTTGCGTTCCGATGGCGACAGCGCGATGAGAAAAGTAAGCGCAAGGATGGACCTTATCGTCAGACTGGAAGCGCTGAGACAGAATGGCTCCCACGCCCACCTCTGAAGCGTCAACCTCGACAATGAATTGTTTAGTGACGTCAGGAGTAAGGATAGGGGCGGAAGTAAAACGCTTCTTGAGGAGATCAAAAGCTCCCTGGGCGGAACGCGGCCACTTAAAGCAAGTCTTGACAGAAGTCAGAGCTGTGAGAGGGGCAGCCACTTGACCGAAATTACGAATGAAACGCCGATAGAAATTAGCGAAACCGAGAAGCGCTGCAACTCGACACGTGACTTAGGAAGGGGCCAATCGCTGACAGCCTGGACCTTAGCGGGATCCATCTGAATAACTTCAGCGGAAATAACAGAACCGAGAAAAGTGACAGAGGAGACATGAAAGGCGCACTTCTCAGCCTTCACGTAGAGACAATTCTCTAAAAGGCGCTGGAGTACACGTCGAACGTGCTGAACATGAATCTCGAGTGACGGTGAAAAAATCAGGATATCGTCAAGGTAAACGAAAACAAAAATGTTCAGCATGTCTCTCAGTACATCATTAACTAATGCCTGAAAGACAGCTGGAGCATTAGCGAGACCGAACGGCAGAACCCGGTATTCAAAATGCCCTAACGGAGTGTTAAACGCCGTCTTCCACTCGTCCCCCTCTGATGCGTACGAGATGGTAAGCGTTACGAAGGTCCAACTTAGTAAAGAACCTGGCTCCCTGCAAAATCTCGAAGGCTGACGACATAAGGGGAACGGATAACGATTCTTAACCGTTATGTCATTCAGCCCTCGATAATCCACGCAGGGGCGCAGAGTACCGTCCTTCTTCTTAACAAAGAAAAATCCCGCTCCGGCGGGAGAGGAAGAAGGCACCACGGTACCGGCGTCGAGAGAAACAGACAGATAATCCTCGAGAGCCTTACGTTCGGGAGCCGACAGAGTATAGTCTACCCCGAGGGGGAGTGGTCCCGGGAAGGAGATCAATACAACAATCATACGACCGGTGAGGAGGAAGGGAGCTGGCTCTGGACCGACTGAAGACCGTGCGCAGTCATGATATTCCTCCGGCACTCCTGTCAATCACCAGGTTCCTCTGAGTAGAGGGGACAGAAGACACAGGAGGGATAGCAGACATTAACACTTCACATGACAAGAAACGTTCCAGAATAGAATAGAATTACTAGACCAATTAATAGAAGGATTATGACATACTAGCCAGGGATGACCCAAACAACAGGTGTAAAAGGTGAACGAAAAATCAAAAAGGAAATGGTCTCACTGTGGTTACCAGATACAGTGAGGGTTAAAGGTAGTGTCTCACATCTGATACTGGGGAGAAGACTCCCATCTAAGGCGAACATGGGCGTAGGCTTCCCTAACTGTCTGAGAGGAATGTCATGTTTCCGAGCCCATGCTTCGTCCATAAAACAACCCTCAGCCCCTGAGTCTATCAAGGCACTGCAGGAAGCAGCCGAACCGGTCCAGCGTAGATGGACCGACAAGGTAGTACAGGATCTTGATGGGAAGACCTGAGTAGTAGCGCTCACCAGTAGCCCTCCGCTTACTGATGAGCTCTGGCTTTTACTGGACATGACATGACAAAATGTCCAGCAGAACCGCAATAGAGGCAAAGGCGGTTGGTGATTCTCCGTTCCCTCTCCTTAGTCGAGATGCGAATACCTCCCAGCTGCATGGGCTCAGTCTCTGAGCCGGTGGGAGGAGATGGTTGAGATGCGGAGAGGGGAAACACCGTTAACGCGAGCTCTCTTCCACGAGCTCGGTGACGAAGATCTACCCGTCGTTCTATGCGGATGGCGAGAGCAATCAAAGAGTCCACGCTGGAAGGAACCTCCCGGGAGAGAATCTCATCCTTAACCTCAGCGTGGAGTCCCTCCAGAAAACGAGCGAGCAACGCCGGCTCGTTCCAGTCACTGGATGCAGCAAGAGTGCGAAACTCTATAGAGTAATCCGTTATGGATCGATCACTTTGACATAGGGAAGCCAGGACCCTGGAAGCCTCCTTCCCAAAAACTGAACGATCAAAACCCGTATCATCTCCTCTTTAAAGTTCTGATAACGTTAGAACACTCAGCCCTTGCCTCCCAGATAGCTGTGCCCCACTCCCGAGCCCGACCAGTAAGGAGTGATATGACGTAAGCGATCCGAGCTCTCTCTCTTGAGTATGTGTTGGGCTGGAGAGAGACACAATATCACACTGGGTGAGAAAGGAGCGACACTCAGTGGGCTGCCCAGAGTAACATGGTGGGTTATTAACCCTAGGTTCCGGAGACTCGGAAGACGAGAGTAGCTGGTGGCACGAGACGAAGACTCTGAAACTGTCCTGAGAGATGCAGACCTGAGCGGACAGGGTCTCAACGGCATGGCGAGCAGCAGACAATTCCTGCTCGTGTCTGCCGAGCATTGCTCCCTGGATCTCGACGGCATTGTTGCGGAGAATCCGTAGTCGCTGGGTCCATTCTTGGTCGGATTCTTCTGTTATGCTGGTGAATGAGGACCAAAAGCGACGTAATAGTAACAGAGTTTTATTCCAGTATTAACAAATAATGTTCTCCTGGATATAATCAATGGTAATCCAAACAGGAAACTGAAATCCTCTCGTCAATGAGAGGAACGACTGGAGACGCGACCACAGACTGCAGGTCGCTTCGGGAAGGCACTGGCCGTAGCTGACATAGACACCTGCCCTCACACAGCATCTGAAGAAGGCAAAGAACACGACAGGGCGGAACAAGGAACACAGGAACAGCAAACATCAAACAAGAATCCGACAAGGACAGAAGCGGAAAACAGAGGGAGAAATAGGGACTCTAATCAGAGGGCAAAATAGGGGACAGGTGTGAAAGAGTAAATGAGGTCGTTAGGAGAATGAGAAACAGCTGGGAGCAGGAACGGAACGATAGAGAGAAAGAGAGCGGGAGAGGGAGAGAGGGAGGAGGAGAGAGAGAGAGAAAGAGAAAGAACCTAATAAGACCAGCAGAGGGAAGCACAGGGACAAGACATGATAATCAATGACAAAACATGACAGACACATTATGTGACATGTGTTTTCTTTTTGTATTTACTAGGCAAGTCAGTTAAGAACAAATTCTTATTTACATGACGGCCTACCGGGGAACAGTGGGTTAACTGCCTTGTTCAGGGGCAGAACGACAGATTTTTACCTTGTCAGCTCGGGGATTCGATCCAGCAATACTTTCGGTTACTGGCAAACACGCTTTAACCACTTTTACCTCCTCTCAGTTATGCTGTGTGGCAAACTCTGGTATTACATTGTGAATAACAATCCAGTAAATTATATCCTCAGTGCTCTATATGTGTCAGTATCTCCCTAGGAGAGGTGGGTGTGGAGTCAGGGGCAGGAGAGCAAGAATTTCAAGAAGGGCGTTTTATTTACTGGTCCACCAACACAACAGGTACAGGACACAAAAGCAGCCACTAGAAAACAGGAATGCAGTCTAGTGAAAACGAGGAACACACTCCTCTACTAAAATAACGTGGCGGGAAAAACAGTCCCGTGAAAATAAACATGCTTAACAGGAAAAACCGCAACCCAAGCCAACGACAGTAACACAAACAATCCCGCACAAAACCTAGCGGGTAGGGCGAGATTAAATACCCCACTGATTAGCCTAAACTAGACACAGGTGAACACAAGACAGACAAAACCAAACTAAAAAGAAAAGGGATCGGTGGCAGCTAGTAGGCCGGCGACGACGACCGCCGAGCGCCGCCCGAACAGGGAGAGGAGCCACCTTCGGTGGAAGTCGTGACAATATGCACCTACTTTTAAAACAAATCACTTTTCATTGATTTCTCCCAGTTTTCCCATAACGTATTCTACTCAAGTAATGATAAGCACTTCCGGATCTCACATCTGGGCATTGGCCTTGGAGCAAATTAAAGGAGCTGTGTGAATCTGATGAACACAAGGAGGAAATGAATAAGCTTTTCATTGGAAAGTAATAAAGCAGGGTGGAAGGCAATGAAGCAAGAAACATTATCTTTGGAAACGAGCTCCATAATCCATCCAATTAAAATAAAATGGCTGACAATGACAGTTAGCTGTTTCCGGTGTGCTACTGCAGCACTGCTCTTGTAAGAATCCTTCAGCAACTGGTCCCCTTTGATCTCTGTGTGTCTGCTGTGTGGCATTGTCCAGAAAAACCATGCAAAGTCGTCCCAGTATGGCAAGTGGACGAGATGTATAGACAATTACAATCACTATATCCCTAGTGCTGTGCTTGCACTGTGGCACAGAAACCTACAGTAGTGCTAGATTTAAAACTTTTATTGGAAAAAATTACAGAGTCTCACGTATTTTGTTTGAAATCATGCCCAACATAGGAATCTTGGGTTTGTGTGAGGTGTGTGTGTGTGAGGTGTGTGTGCGAAGGGTGTGTGAGGTTGTAATGTGTGAAATGTTGTCGCTACCTGAGGAGAACAGTAGGCAAGATGGCCTCTGGGTTCATGACTCAAAGATCACCTAGAGATTTGACACCTCTCTGATTGCTGCGTTCTCAGGTTCTCCTCTCCATCACATCACTCTTCTGTGAACACCCTCAGATGGAGGCACGGTGGAGAATTTAATTTGGGAAACAGGGAGACACCCTAAAGTTCAACTCATATGGATGATGGATGAGGCTGAGATCTAAGATGCAAAGAACTCTCACATTTAGTGGTGAGTGATTCTGATGACGACGCCCTTGAAATATTGTTCTCTCACACAATCACAAGACCCAGTAACCCGAAAACATACTTTCGTGTCTCTGGATGAGGGTACCGTTTTAAAAGTTTCTATAGTCGAATGGAATTCTTCTATGATTTTCTGGCATGGTGCTATTGTTGAGGATTATCATTTGTTAGTGTGAAAGGGTAATTATACTAACAGCTTACATTACTGTATTCTTTCTTGATTACAAAAATATTTGATGTAATTAAACCTCAGCCTAATCCACAAAGCAGAGACACTGCTGTCTGTCTTCTACATCCAGCTAAACTGATTGGACTCTGTTTGTTGTTTTCAATGAGCTAACAACTGTCTTTTGACTGAAAAATGCTATAATTGACTTGGTAGAAACTGTGTATCTTTCAGAAACTCAATTTTCTACAATTACCCTCTTCGGCAACCGGATAAATGTAAATAAACATTGAATAGGAACTCTACAGCAGATGAGTCCCAAGATTGGTCCATGTACAGGGAATCCGTCAGATTTCATGACGCTGTAAATAAATCCTTGTTTTCTCTTGTCTGATATATTTGCCGGGATCTTGAAGCAACATGAGTGCTCAACTATTGTATTACCCAGAGACGGGGGGCAGATTTTTCATCTAATTGTGGCTGCATTAGCCTTTTCATATTAGCTCTGGTCCTCTCCCTCTTTTGAAGTACAGCATGACTGTAACAATGGGAGGGAGCGTAAATAGCATTTCCTTTAGCCAAGCTTTTGTAAAGCACGTTCAATTGGAAGAACCTAAAGAGTACAATCTATACTTGATGAGAGATAAAACCATTATACACACAGAGATGCAACACAGTGTAACATCATCACGGATAAAGGAGCTATTTTGGTCAGGGCCTACTTATGTTTGTGTTGCGGTGTATAGTGGTCTACAGTTGTCTATCTGTCTGTCTTTGTACGTTCCATTTCATTTGTACACTAGAGTGTACAAATTAATTTGTAAAAACTGTAAATGATTTGGCCATGTTGCAAATGTGTGCAGACGAAACGAGTATACTGAAGATCAGAGTGAAGAACGTCAAGAGTTGTAGCTGTGATAAGGTTCATGACTCAGAGGTCTTGGATGGCCCTGTAAGGGTGAAGGAGGTTGAGGTGGCAAAAGTCATGGCAGTCCATTAGATCTTGTATGCGGAGGCAATCTAAAGAGTTAAGAAGGCAAGTGACAATAGTGTTCAAGACATAGTCATGGCCTCCCGAGTGGTACAGCGGTCTATGACATTGCCTTGCAGTGGATCCACCACAGCCTGTGATTGTTTATAATAGTTGCAATGAACGCCACAAAATCCACCTTTCTTACACACAGCATATCCAGATTTCTTGATTGACAAACTGTACGGCTCAAGTGTTAAAGAAATTGGACATCATTGTGGCTGCGATAGAAAGGTATCTGGACCTTCAAGAGTTCATAGCGGCAGATCTGCAAGGGGTATTGGCAATGGAAGATGTGCTACCCTCCCAGGCTTCTCAGCCTGTGCAGGGAACATATTTGGCTAGGGTGCATTTTGTTCTGTGTTTTTTCTGGTAGTTAGTATGAATATATATTTTTTTGTGTCTTATTTTTTTCATCCCGCACAGCAGCTGGTGGCAAAACACCTTTATTTGTTGGTTGTAATCCATCAATAAACCCCAAAGAAGAAGAACAATGCGCACTGAAGCTTACATCAAATTCCTCTTCTGGCTTATATAGTAATTTGATCCGTCGCCATCATTCATGCGTTTTGGCGCGGGACATTAGTTTTCCTTCCTCCTGTTGGTCGGTAACCTAAATATTCAGTGGGGGTTGTAATCCGTTACAGAAAAAAGGATTTCATCTAATGTCCATGAACTAATCCAATCTCCCTTGAGAGGTAAAATCGTACTTTTGTAGTTGCTAACCTGGTCAATAGATAGCCAGTGGGATTGCAAATGTTCTTAAACATAACTGCTTTCCAAACGTGGATCTTTAAGGTCTTTCACCCATTTATAAACAGCAAAGGTAAAAACATAGCAAGAATTCCCTAAAAGCTGATATAATTACAGTAGTCAATGTGTTAACTGTGAGCATGGTAAGAGCTGCATGGCCTGCTCTCCATCCATACCTGTGCTTCCCTACTTTCTGGTCATGTGACCAGTGACCCATAACCATAGGTAATGTCCAAAGGGCTTCTACAGCAATCATGTCACATGTCTCTCACAGTATTTCAAAGTGATGTTTTTGACTACAGTACATAACTTATGCCTTAGCCCATACATTGAAGGTGGTTTAACTTTCAAACCCACACGAATGCCTGGACTTGGATTTGTATGCCACTTAGCAACTATTTGTGGTTATATTTTTTGCCTTTTGTGACTCAAATAGATTCCCTCCAAGAGCACCTGTGGTTGATTTTAATTWAAAAAAAWAATAATAATAAAAGTAATCCCAGCCCCCCGTCCCCGCAGGAGGTCTTTTGCCTTTTGGTAGGCCGTCATTGTAAATAAGAATTTGTTCTTAACTGACTTGCCTAGTTAAATAACATTAAATAACATCAATTGTTTTTGGAGTACCTGAAACGCTCCTGCTACTTCTTTTCTACTAGTACCTAACAACTTTGACTATGTCTATCAATTCTACCCATGACTGAAAACAGAAGACTCCCTGAGCTAATGCACACAGGGATGATTTCTGTATTTTGAAAGTTACATATCTTGAAAACTTGATTGCTGACAAGCAAAATATTTTGGGACAATGCCAACAATAGACTAATGAAACAAATACCAAAAGATAGTTTTGGGGTAGTATTTTCACTTCCTCGTCTCCCAGCCCTTCCAATGCGACTATCCCTGGTGCTCCTCCCTCTTTTCCCCCTGCCCCGCTACACAGTTTCTCCCTGAAGGCAGTCATTGAGTCTGATGTGGTAAAGGAGCCTCTTAAACTTGACCATAAAAACCATCTTGGTCAGATGGTTTAGATCCTTTCTTCTATAAGGTTGCAGCCCCTATCATCGCCGAGCCTATCTCTCACCTTTTTAACCTGTTTCTCCTCTCTGTTGAGGTTCCCAGTGCTTGGAAAGCAGCCACAGTGTGTCCTTTATTTAAAGGGGGAGAACAAACTGACCCTAACTTTTATAGGTCAATTTCTATCTTGCCCTGTTTATCCAAAGTGTTGTAAAAACTTGTCAATAATCAACTGACTGGCTTTGTAACCTTTATTTAACTAGGCAAGTCAATTAAGAACACATTCTTATTTACAATTACAGCCTACCCCGGCAAAACTCGGACGACGCTGGGCCAATTATGCGCGGCCCTATGGGACACCCAATCATGGCCGGATGTGGTACAGCCTGGATTTCTTGATGTCTATCGTATCCTCTCTGGAAGGCAATCTGGTTTCCGCTCAGATTATGAATGTATCACTGCAACCTTAAAGGTCCTCAATGATATCACCATTGCCCTTGATTCTAAGCAATGTTATGCTGCAATTTTTTTTTTTACTTGGCCAAAGCTTTTTATGCAGTAGACCATTCCATTCTTGTGGTTCGGCTAAGGAGTATTGGTGTCTCTGAGGGATCTTTGGACTGGTTTGTTAACTACCTCTCTCAAAGAGAGCAGTGTGTAAAGTCAGAACATCTTCTGTCTCAGCCACTGCCTGTCACCAAGGGAGTACCCCAGGGCTTGATCCTAGGCCCCGCACTCTTCTCAATTTACATCAGCAACATACTGTAGCTCAGGCAGTAGGAAGCTCTCTTATCCATTTATATGCAGATGATAGTCTTATACTCACATGGCCTCTCCCCGGATTCTGTGTAAAAATGCTCTACAAAACTTTCTTAGTGTCCAACAAGCTTACTTTGCTCTTAACCTTGTTCCGAACACCTCCAAAACAAAGGTAATGTGTTTTGGTAAGAAGAATGTTCAATGACTTGGTTTCCTCTATCGTAATTGCTCCTCTTTCACCCCAGCTGATAAACTAACCCTGATTCAGATGACCATCCTACCCATGCTAGATTAAAGAGACGTATTTTATAGAGGTAAGTGTGCTCTCGAACGGCTAGATGTTCTTTACCATTCAGCCTTCAGATTTGCCACCAATGCTCCTTATAGGACACATCACTGCACTATATACTCCTCTGTAAATTGTATACCTGATGCAAGACCCACTTGTTGATGCTTACTTATAAAACCCTCTTAGGCCTCACTTCACCCTATCTGAGATACCTACTGCATCCCTCATTCTCTACATACAACACCCGTTCTGCCAGTCACATTCTGTTAAAGGTCCCCAAAGCACACACATCCCTGGGTCGCTCCTCTTTTCAGTTTGCTGAAGCTAGCGACTGGAACGAGCTGCAAAAAACACTCAAACTGGATAGTTTTATCTCCATCTCTACATTCAGACTCAATCATGTACACTTTTACTGACACTTGTGGCAGCTTCGCGTGATGTATTGTTGTCTCTACCTTCTTTCCCTTTGTGCTGTTGTCTGTGCCCAATAATGTTTGTACCATGTTTTGTGCTGCTACCACGTTGTATTGCTGCCATGCTGTGTTGCTACCGTGTCATTGTCATGTTGTGTTGCTACCGTGCTGTGTTGTCATGTGTTGCTGACATGCTGTGTTGTTGTCTTAGGTCTCTCTTGTCGTTATGTTTCTTTCCTACACTTTTATTTTGAATCCCAGTCCCGTCCCCGCAGGAGGCCTTTTGCCTCTTGGTAGGCTGTCATTGTAAATATGAAATTGTTATTAATTGACATGCCTCATTAAATAAAAATGTAAAATACAATTCCTTTAAGCTCAATGGGCCGAACAGGCTTGTGTTGCTCAGGCAACCTGGGTTCAATCCCAGTTGGTTACATTAGTTCAATATTCTCTACTCGGTGTACGGGCGGTACCTTAGAGAGCATATATCCATGTCTCTAAGTGTCTGGTGACTGTCCACTGGCAGTGATGAAAGACTTGGGCTGATACATGGAAATAAAAAAGTGGACCAGGCTATATTTATTTTATAAACCATGTTCTGTATCAGTAATCAGAGCCTATAGGATGTTTAACATACAGCCTGTGGCACAGTGTCAGCAGGGATGCCTTAGTCTAATAGCTGCCTGGAGAAGAGATAATTATTCATAAAACTTAACTTCCTACTAAATTCTTGAATATAATTTCCTCATCTTATTTGATCATACACAGATATATTTTAAACGGATTTAATCAAAACAATAATATATATTTTTTTTAAATCCAATACAGTATAATATTGGCATACTCTGGGGTGGATGGTAGCCTAGAGGTTAGAACAAATAAAAAAGATTGAATCCCTGAGCTGACAAGGTAAAAATCTGTTGTTCTGCTCCTGAACAAGGCAGTTAACAACTGGGCCGTCATTGAAAATAAGAATTTGTTCTTAACTGACTTGACTAGTTAAATAAAGGTAAAATTAAAAAGACTCTGACAGTGAGGAGCTGTCCACTAATGTGGTTCTGAAATTGTCTAGTGCAGAGCTAGAGGAGTGTTAAAACTAGTTACAGGGCCTTCAGAAAGTGTTCCTACCCCTTGACTTTTTCATTTTTATTTTACCTTTATTTAACTAGGCAAGTCAGTTAAGAACAAATTCTTATTTAAAATGAAGGCCTACCCCGGCCAAACCCTAACCCGGATGATGCTGGGCCAATTGTGCGCCGCCCTATGGGACTCCCAATCACGGCCGGTTGTGATACAACCTGGAATTGAACCAGGGTCTGATGTGACGCCTCTAGCACTTAGATGCACTGCCTTAGACAGCTACGCCAATCAGGAGGCAATATTTGACTTTTAAGCACATTTTTACTCCTGAACTTACATTTAAACGTGCCATAACAAAGGGGTTAAATAGTTATTGACTCAAGACATTTCCGATTTTCATTTTTTATTCATTTGTACACATTTCTTAAAACATAATTCCACATTATTTGGGTATTTTGTGTAGGCCAGTTACACGAAATCTCAATTTACTCTATTTTAAATTCAGGCTGTACCCACAAAATGTGGAAACAGTCAAGGGGTGTGAATACTTTCTGAATGCACCGTAAACACACACACTACAGTACCCCCACCCACCCTAAAGAGAAATTGAAAGAGAGAAATTGATAGAGAGAGAGAGAGAGAGAGATATTCTTCGATATTCCCTGTGCATCTGGGAAGGACTGTTAACGGGGGAGTGGTTTACTTTTTCACTTCGCTTTAAGCACAGCGCATGATTCCGTCCGCGCTTGAGACACTTGGAGGCATCGCTTTCATGAGATTTAATCTCTTCTTACAACAAGGATATATCACAGTAGGGAGGATGGAATTGAGAAAGTTGTCACGGTTATATTTCTTCATTGTCTGTGTTTTGAACACCTCCAGCTCTGCATCCGCCGCCAATCACCGTGAGTATCAGAAGTTGGAAATGAAACCGCGCGCGTTTTGTGACATGCATTTTGCAGTAGTCGTATGACTCGAATGAACAAAAAAACAGATGTGCCTGATGAAGCAGTAGCCTAGCTAATGTTTCTAAGGGTCTTTTTTATGTAGGCTATAGGTGTAGGGCCATTTGTTGAAGCTATAAAGTGAGAAATGTGGTTTCTTCGCCCACTGTCGTTTGGCTGTGATATACATTGTTCTAGATTGCTTATCTTCGGATGATTCAATCACCTGGCTATTGAAATATCAGTCCGCTATATAATTGTCACAGCAGCACAATTAGCAGTAAAATCACTTTGTGGAAATTATATTCAATTCTGTTGTCATTCACGTCATCGTTGATATATGTTTCTCTCTCTGGTATGATACCAGACATTCATTTTTTATCTTTGCTGTGCGAGAATCCCTTATAATGAAGTGTATTAGTCCAATTGTTTTGATATTGTCGTCGCTAGAGGTCATCATTCCTCACCTGAGTTTTTAGTTGGAGGATAAATGGTGTATTGTGTAACCAATTACAAATATGTATGTATATGTATATGTGTGTGTATGTGTGTATGTGTATTTATGTAAATATGTGTATGTATATATATATATATATATATATATATATATATATTTGTATGTGTGTGTGTGTGTGGTGTGTATGTATGTACGTGTCTGTATATATATATGTGGTGTGTGTGTGTATGTGTATGTGTGTATGTGTATGTATGTATGTATGTATGTATGTATGTATGTATGTATGTTATGTAGTTATGTATATACACACACATACATATGTATATATATCAACGCATACATATGTATATATATACACACATATGTGTATATATATACACACATGCATATATATATACATACAAATGTGTGTGTGTGTGTGTTGTATGTGTGTATATATATGAGTGAAGGATGCTTTGTTGCGAAATAGAAAGACGATTCTAGATTTAATTTTGGATTGGAGATGTTTAATGTGAATCTGGAAGGAGAGTTTACAGTCTAACCAGACACCTAGGTATTTGTAGTTGTCCACATATTCTAAGTCAGAACCGTCCAGAGTAGTGATGCTGGACGGGCGGCCAGGTGCGGGCAGCGATCGGTTGAAGAGCATGCATTTAGTTTACTTGCATTTAAGAGCAGTTGGAGGCCACGGAAGGAGAGTTGTATGACATTGACGCTCATCTGGAGGTTAGTTAACAAGTGTCCAACAAAGGGCCAGAGGTATAACAGAATGGTGTCGTCTGCGTAGAGGTGGATCAAAGAATCACCAGCAGCGAGAGCGACATCATTGATGCATACAGAGAAAGGGAGTCATCCCGAAATTGAACCCTGTGGCACCCCATAGAGACTGCCAGAGGTCCGGACAAACGGCCGTCCTGCGATTTGACATACTGAACTCTATCGGAGAAGTATTTGGTGAACCAAGCGAGGCAATCATTTGAGAAACCAAGGCTGTTGAGTCTGCCAATAAGAATGTTGTGATTGACAGAGTCGAAAGCCTTAGCCAGGTCGATGTATACGGCTGCACAGTAATGTCTCTTATCGATGGTGGTTATGATATCGTTTAGGACCTTGAGTGTGGCTGAGGTGCACCCATGACTAGCTCTGAAACCAGATTGCATAGCGGAGAAGGTACGGTGAGATTCGAAATGGTCGGTAATCTGTTTGTTAACTTGGCTTTCAAAGACCTTAGAACGGCAGGGTAGAATAGATATAGGTCTGTAGCAGTTTGGGTCTAGAGTGTCTCCCCCTTTGAAGAGGGGGATGACCGCGACAGCTTTCCAACCTATGGGAATCTCAGACGATACGAAAGAGAGGTTGAACAGGCTAGTAATAGGGGTTGCAACAATTTCGGCAGATAGTTTTAGAAAGAGAGGGTCCAGATTGTCTAGCCCCGCTGATATGTAGGGGTCCAGATTTTGCAGCTCTTTCAGAACATCAGCTATCTGGATTTGGGTGAAGGAGAAGTGGGGGAGGTTTGGGCGAGTAGCTGTGGGGAGCGCAAGGCTATTGACCGGGGTAAGGGTAGCCAGGTGGAAAGCATGGCCAGCCGTAGAAAAATGCTTATTGAAATTCTCAATTATTGTGGATTTATTGGTGGTGACAGTGTTTCCTATCCTCAGTGCAGTGGGAAGCTGGGAGGAGGTGCTCTTATTCTCCATGGACTTTACAGGTTCCCAGAACTTTTTTGAGTTTGTACTACAGGATGCAAATTTCTGTTTGAAAAAGCTAGCCTTAGCTTTCCTAACTGCCTGTGTATATTGGTTCCTAACTTCCCTGAAAAGGTGCATATCACGGGGGCTATTTGATGCTAATGCAGAACTCCACAGGATGTTTTTGTGCTGGTCAAGGGCAGACAGGTCTGGAGTGAACCAAGGGCTATATCTATTCCTGGTTCTACATTTTTTGAATCGAGCATGCTTATTTAAGATGGTGAGGAAGGCCCCTGTAAAGAATAACCAGGCATCCTCTACTGACGGGATGAGGTCAATGTCATTCCAGGATACCCCGGCCAGGTCGATTAGAAAGGCCTGTTCGCTGAAGTGTTTTAGGGAGTGTTTGACAGTGATGAGGGGTGGTTGTTTTACCGCAGACCCATTACGGATGCAGGCAGTGATCACTGAGATCTTGGTTGAAAACAGCAGAGGTGTATTTGGAGGGCGAGTTATTTGGAGGGCGAGGATGTTATCTATGACGGTGCCCGTGTTTACGGATTTGGGGTTGTACCTGGTAGGTTCATAGATCATTTGTGTGAGATTGAGGGCATCAAGCTTAGATTGTAGGATGTCCGAGGTGTTAAGCATGTCCCAGTTTAGGTCACCTAGCAGCACGAGCGCAGAAGATAGATGGGGGGCAATCAATTCACATATGGTGTCCAGGGCACAGCTGGGGGCAGATGGTGGTCTATAGCAAGCGGCAATGGTGAGAGACTTGTTTCTGGAAAGGTGAATTTTTAGAAGTAGAAGCTCGAATTGTTTTGGTACAGACCAGGATAGTAAGATAGAACTCTGCAGGCTATCTCTGCAGTAGATTGCAACACCGCCCCCTTTGGCAGTTCTATCTTGGCGTAAAGTGTTTTAGTTAGGGATGGAAATTTCAGGGTTTTTGGTGGTTTTCCTAAGCCAGGATTCAGACACGGCTAAGACATCCGGGTTGGCAGAATGTGCTGAAGCAGTAAATAAAGCAAACTTAGGGAGTAGGCTTCTAATGTTAACATGCATGAAACCAAGGCTTTTACGGTTACAGAAGTCAACAAATGAGAGCACCTGGGGAGTAGGAGGGGAGCTAGGCACTGCAGGTCCTGGATTAACCTGACTTGTTGGGTGCTGACTTGTTTCACCCTCGACAACTACTGTGATTATTATTATTTGACCATGCTGGTCATTTATGAACATTTGAACATCTTGGCCATGTTCTGTTATAATCTCCACCCGGCACAGCCAGAAGAGGACTGGCCAACCCTCATAGCCTGGTTCCTCTCTAGGTTTCTTCCTAGGTTTTGGCATTTCTAGGGAGTTTTTCCTAGCCACCATGCTTCTACACCTGCATTGCTTGCTGTTTGGGGTTTTAGGCTGGGTTTCTGTACAGCACTTTGATATATCAGCTGATGTAAGAAGGCCTATATAAATAKATTTGATTTGATTAACCTCTACATCACCCAAGCAGGAAGTCCACTGTGTGCAGCTCACCCTGCACTAACACAAAAAACCTGAGCATGTCTAGCTCTGCTAAGCATCCCAGTAAAGCAAGAAAAACATTTAAGCATCACAGAAAGGTGTTAAAAATAGCCACCTTAACATATGTAACTAAAGAAACAAGGTTCATGTAATCAATAATTTGCTAGTAATAGATTACATTCATATTCTGACAATCTCTGAAACTCACTTAGATAATACTGTTGATGATACAGTTGTAGCAATACATGGTTTTAAGATCTAAAGAAAATACAGAAATGCCAAAGGTGGAGGTGTCGCTGTTTTTATATTCAGAACCAGATTCCTGTAAAGCTTAGAGAGGATATCATGTTAACTACTGTTGAAGTAATATGGCTACAGGTTCATCTGTCTCACCTGAAGCACATTCCGGTGGGAATCTGCTATAGACCACCAAGTGCAAACAGTCAGTATCTGGATAACATGTGTGAAATGCTTGATAATAATATATGTGATATCATTAGTGACGTATATTTTCTGGGTGATTTAAATATTGACTGGCTTTCATCAGGCTGTCCACTCCAGAGAGAGCTTCAAACTGGAACTAGGGCCTGCAACCTGGTTCAGGTTATCAATCAACTTACCAGGGTAGTTACAAACAGCACAGGAATAAAATCATCAACATGTATTGATCGCATCTTTACTAATGCCTCAGAAATGAGTTTGAAAGCATAATCCAAATCCATCGGATGTAGGGATCACAATATTGTAGCCATATCTAGGAAAACCAATGTTTCTAAGGCTGGGCCTAATATAGTGTGTAAGAGGTCATACAATAAGTGTTGTAGTGATTCCTATGTTGTTGATGTAAAGAATATTTGTGGTGTGTTGTGAGGAGCAACCAGATGCTGCACTTGACACATTCATGAAATTGCTTATCCCAGTTACTAATAATCATGCACATATTAAGAAAATGACTGTAAAAACGGTTAAATCCCTGTGGATTGATGAGGAATTGAAAAATGTTATGGTTGAGAGGGATGAGGCAAAATAAATGGCAGATAGGTCTGGTTGTACAACCGATTGGCAAACGTACTGCAAATTGAGAAATCATGTGACTAAACTCAATAAAAAGAAGAAGAAACTACACTATGAAACAAAGATAAATGACATAAAGAACGATAGTAAAACGCTTCGGAGCACCTTAAATGAAATTTTGGGCAAAAAGGCTAACTCTGCTCCATCATTCATTGAATCAGATGGCTCATTCATCACAAAACCCAATGACATCTACTTTAATAATTGTTTCATTGGCAAGAATAGCAAACTTAGGCATGACATGCCAGCAACAAACGCTGACACTACACATCCAAGTATATCTGATCAAATTATGAAGGACAAGCATTGTACTTTTGAATTCTGTAAAGTAAGTGTGGAAGAGGTGAAATAGTTATTGTTGTCTATCAACAATGACAAGCCACCGGGGTCTGACAACTTGGAATGAAAATGACTGAGGATAATAGCACACTATATTGCCACTCCTATTTGCCATGTCTTCAATTTAAGCCTACTAAAAAGTGTGTGCCTTCAGGCCTGGAAGGAAGCAAAAGTCATTCCCCTACCTAAGGACAGTAAAAAAAACTTTTCTTGCTCAAATAGCCAACCTATACACACACGTGTTGTAGATATGTGGTAGTAGAGTAGGGGCCTGAGGGCACAAACGTAATATGTTGTGAAATCTGGGGCCTGATGTACAAATGTATCGTAATGTTTTAAAAAAATGTATAACTGCCTTAATTTTGCTGTACCCCAGGAAGAGTAGCTGCTGCCTTGGCTAATGGGGATCCGTAATAAATACAAATACAAATAATAGCATATCATATCATATCATAGCACATCGTTTACGAAACAGAGCTGAGAGCTCTCCATGCACAATGGGGTCCATTTATAAATATCCCATGTTTTTGTCTTTCCCCTACCCCAATCCCATTATCAATAATGCAACGGGAAAATAGTTTTATAGTTTAATAGTTTTCAACACTAATTACTGCAGTTTGACCATCTCACCACCAGGGGTGCTGCAGCACCTCCAGCACCCCTAACTCCCACAGCTATGGCCCTATAGGTTATTTATCCTAATGACTGATGGTCGGTTTATTCAGTGTTATCCAACTTCAGAACCAGGCATGACCAAAATACTGGTAGTCTATGATTGTTGTCTAAAACATAGAATTGGTGGGTGGCTGCTTACTCTGAGACCTGGCGCCAGTAAGATGGGCAATTTATTCTAGTCATGTAACCCAGTGAACTGAGCTAAACTGACAGCTGCATTATTCATTTATGACTTTCTTGTGGTTCTCAAATGTATCCAGTGATCAGGATTGACATGCTGCTCAGAGATGAAATGGCTAGATTCTTCTAGAGGACAAGCAAATGACTGTTCTCATATTTACCTTTGAGAAACAAAAGGAGAAGCCATAGATCTATCATGGGAGGTTTGTGTGGCCCCTGTGTCAGGTGACAGAGATAATGGCAGCCACATTCTCTCAAAGGAGCATGTCCTCATGCAATCCTCTATCACAGAGAGATAACAAGGGGGCACTCTTAGGTCTGGTGCCCTATGAAGGCTACCTGATCTGGCTCCACAAGCAAATCTTCATCATTTATACTGAATATCCACAATGTCCTGCATCTATATAACCTAATTCATCCAATGATTATCAGCTTATGCTGCTGGGCCCTCCTCTTCACATGGTACACATTGAAGCTCAGCAGGCGTTTGGACTTTATCATTTGTTTGATCTTATTGAATTGTGCTTGAAAAGGAAAGTTTCCTGCCGGGAGTGAAAGTGTGATTTTGAAGGTTGACTTTGGCTTTGGCTGGAAACAGCGGGACTTTCATTTCCAGGCTGGAAACAGCGTGACTTTCATTAACAGGCTGGAAACAGCGGGACTTTCGTTAACAGGCTGGAAACAGCAGGACTTTCATTACCAGGCGGGAAACAGCGGGACTTTCGTTAACAGGCTGGAAACAGCAGGACTTTCATTTCTAGGCTGGAAACAGCAGGACTTTCATTAACAGGCTGGAAACAGCAGGACTTTCATTAACAGGCTGGAAACAGCAGGCCTTTCATTAACAGGCTGGAAACAGCAGGACTTTCATTAACAGGCTGGAAACAGCGGGACTTTCATTAACAGGCTGGAAACAGGCGGGCCTTTCATTAACAGGCTGGAAACAGCAGGCCTTTCATTAACAGGCTGGAAACAGCAGGACTTTCATTAACAGGCTGGAAACAGCAGGACTTTCATTACCAGGCTGGAAACAGTGGGACTTTCATTACCAGGCAAGGAAACAGCGAGACTTTCATTAACAGGCTGGAAACAGCAGGACTTTCTTTACCAGGCTGGAAACAGTGGGACTTTCATTACCAGGGCTATCTCTTGATGTGACACACTTCACCATGCCTCTGTGGCACAGGAGGCTGGTGAGTGGAGTACGGCTCATAATAATGACTGGAATGAAGTGAATAGAATGGTATGAAACACAAGGAAACCCAAGGAAAACGTGTTCTGTGGGTGGAATAGTGCTCCAGTTGTCCAGCGACTCTATCACAGCTACTACGTATATAAACTGTCACACGGACAACACCATATTATGTTTTATTTGATTTGGTTTTCCATTCGGTTTCAGTTTGTATTAGCTCTTTGAACAGACCTTTCAGAATAAATGACATCCCTTGACTGAGGCACTTACTGCAGTACATTTCGTACTGCACCACCCACAATGCAGCTGCGATGACAGCATCGTATTGTCGACGCATGCAGGTGTGAAAACAGTCCTGAATCCTCAACATATTCTACTGGATGATTCATGCAATGCAGGCTCTCACTCAGTCTCTAGAATGTAAGGAACTCCTACTGTTGTTGAGATTCATAAAAGGTTGATGAATTTATCAAGAGATACATGAGGCAGAACACAGCAGTACAAGGCTACCTCCTCCACTGTTTAGACTCAAGTCTCCAGTATGGAGAAAAATCTCAGCTAGCTAGAACCTGGTATATACAAACCACCATAGGCAATGAATGTTCAAAAGCACCTCACATGAACGGGTCGATGAAAAGTGCATGTATAATAACATGGAAAGGCAATGGGAGGGAGTAGAAGTATGTAATTCACTCAGAGGAGGTAGGTGGGAGGAGCTATAGGAGGATGGGCTCATTGTAATGGCTGGAATGGAATAAATGGAACGGAGTCAAACGTGGTTTTCATATGTTTGATGTGTTTGACTCCGTTCCATCTATCCAATTCCAGCCGTTACAATGAGCCCATTCTCATATAGCTCGTTCCACCAGCCTACTCTGAGTTATAATGATCCAATTTCTTTTTTCCCCTGTTGGTAATGGTTCTGGATTTCCTTCATATATCTGACGTCATGTAATGGATCAATTCTGATCATTTTGTACAGTGTATAGTGCAGTCATAACTGCTGTTGGTGATTATCTGGATGGATCAGAGATGGACAGCACACCGGCAGTTGTACAGTGTATAGTGCAGTCATAACTGCTGTTGGTGATTATCTGGATGGATCAGAGATGGACAGCACACCGGCAGTTAGATGTAGAAAGGCAGATCAATATGGATGGCATACAGCAAAACACATTGACATTCAACCAAATACCCAAATAAAAGGGCACCCACTGATAAAGCCTGCCTTGTATGAGGTACTCTGGTGATGGGGTTATTGAATGTTTGAGTTGGCATGGCTTGGCAGGACTGGTAAAGTCCTCAAGGCAAAGGTGCTCTTATCCATATGATGCATCGTTCACTGTGTGGACATGCAGAGCCTTCAGAAAGTATTCATACCCCTTGACTTATTCCACATTTTATTGTGCTACAGCCTGAATTCAAAATTGATTAAATATATTTTTCTCTCACCCATCTACACACAATAACCTATAATGACAAAGTGAATCAACTTTAGAAGCTATGAGTCTTTCTGGGTAAGTCTCTAAGAGCTATCCACACCTGGATTGTGTAACATTTGCCCATTTTATTATTTTCAACATTTTTCAAGCTTTGTCAAATTTGTTGTTGATCATTGCTCAGGAACATTCACTGTCTTCTTGGTGATCAACTTGTGTATATGTGATGTTTTACGTTATTGTCCTGTTAAAGTGAAATCATCTCCCAGTGTCTGGTGGAAAGCAGACTGAACCAGGTTTTCCTCTAGGATTTTTCCTGTGCTTAGCTCCATTACGTTTATTTTTTTATCCTGAAACTCCCCAGTCATTAACGATTACAAGCATACCCATAACATGATGCAGCCACCACTATGCCTGAAAATATGGAGAGTGGTACTCAGTAATGTGTTGTATTGGATTTGCCCCAAAACAACACTTTCTATTCAGAACATAAAGTTAATTGTTCTGACAATTTTTTTGCAGTAGTACTTTAGTGCCTTGTTGCTTACAGGATGCACGTTTTGGAATATTTATATTCGGTACAAGCTTCCTTTTTTTTCACTCTGTCATTTAGGTTAGTATTGTAGAGTAACTTCACTGTTGTTGATCCATCCTCAGTTTTCTGCTATCACAGCCATTAAACTCTGTAACTGTTTTCAAGTCACCATTGGTCTCATGGTGAAATCACTGAGCGGTTTCCTTCCTCTCTGAAAGGATCTCTATATCTTTGTAGTGTCTGGGTGTATTGATACACCATCCAAAGTGTAATTAATAATTCACCATGCTCAAAGGGATATTCAAAGTATGCTTCTTTTATTTTTACCCATCTGCCCTTCTTTGCGAGGCATTGTAAAACCTCCCTGGTCTTTGTGGTTGAATCTGTGTTTGAAATTCACTGCATTACAGATAATTTGTGGGGTACAGAGATGATGTAGTCATTTAAAAATCATGTTAAACACTATTATTGCAGACAGAGTTAGTCCATGCAACTTATTATGTGACTTGTTAAGCAAATTTTTACTCCTGAAGTTATTTAGGCTTACCGTAACAAAGGGGTTAAAAACGTATTGACATTTCAGCTTTTAATTTGTTATTAATTTGTAATATTTTTGAAAAGCATAATTCCACTTTGACATTATGGGGTATTGTGTGTAGGCCAATGACAAACCATCTCAATTTAATCCATTTCAATTCCGCATGCAACAAAATGTGGGAAAAGAGGTGTGAATACCTTCTGAAGGCACACACAGTCAAGACATCACAATGGCAACAAGAAGTCAACGAATCAGGTTGATTACAATTGATTTTCTTTTCAGTACGCCTTATTCATACAGATTCCAAATGTTTCCTTGAAGAATTCAATTACTACTGCGTTGATGAAATGAAACAGGTTTCTCTGTCGTTTGTTATATTTAGAGTGTGGATGGATGCATGGAGGGATGGATGGGGGGATGGATGGAGGGAGGGATGAATGGGTGGATGGATATGGATGGGTGGATGGATGGATGGATATGGGTGGATGCATGGGGGGATGGATGGGTGGATGGGTGGATGGATGTGGATGGGTGGATGGAGGGATGAATGGGTGGATGGATGTGGATGGGTGGATGGATGGATGGATGGATAGATATGTGGATGGATGGATATGGGTGGATGGAGTCTGTTTTACACTTCCTCTGGTGTGTGACTTCAGGGAGCATGTTGCTAATTTGAAATGTGAGGGGAAAAAGGCTTTGGTTCTTCACATTTTAGAAAGCTGTTCTTGGCAACCTCCAGCTTGTGTTGTAGACGCGGGTTCCGTTTAGTACAGGAGTCAACAAATGACTCACCCTTGAATGTAGCCTTACGTATTCAGAGATAGTAGAGATGAGAGGCATGCCTTGCTACGGGTGTCATTAAAGAGAAACCCTATACATAATGGATGAGGAAAGGGGTATTGCAGTATTAAACCAATTATGTATGTTGGCGTACCCTCCTAGGTATGTCTGTGGTACACCCCGTTATGTGACAGTATACCCCTTATCTTTGTAAAAGGTCGTTTTTTTGTTCTACTGCCATACACCTGTGCTTGTTTATGTTATCTCCTCACAACCACCCATAGTGTATGCTGTATATTCTGAATACTGGAGTGATAATGAACCCAAATGTATCAATGTAAATTCATCTCCAATGTTTCTCTGCAGATTGTGTCAAAATTGTATTATCCTTGGTTGTTTATCATAAGATATTTAATTTTGTCTGGAGAGGTCAGCTAACTGGTATTGGTCAATGCTAAAACCAAACAAACAAAGCAACAACTTTAAGATATATAAGGCTATTTAGAGAAATAATTGTATATTTTTTTATGTGACTTTTATTTTACTAGGCAAGTCAGTTAAGAACAAATTCTTATTTACAATGACGGCCTACCCCGGCCAAACCCGGACGACGCTGGGCCAATTGTGTGCCGCACTATGGAACTCCCAATCACGGCCGGATGTGACAGCCTGGAATCGAACCAGGGACTGTAGTGACGCCTCTTGCACTGAAATGCAGTGCCTTAGACTGCTGCGCGACTCGGGAGCCCCATGGAAGAGGAAAAATCTATTTGATGATTGTGGTGCCAGTGGAGGCATTTGCATTTCCAATCGTATCGCTCACACACTGATGCAACAGAATTCCCTATTTATAGAGTGCAATGAAATATGCTACAAATAGCAGTAAAGTCCGTAAGTTCCATCTTCTATTTATTTCTGGTGTTACTGGCAAAGGATTACAAACGCCCACTTAATATTGACAATGCCATTAAGAGAGCTATGATGCAGGAGCTTTGTCTGAGTCACAAGAATAACAAGGTATGTTTCTTTACTTTTCATCGCCAATGTAGACCGACCAGACAGGAAGCAAGGTTTTAAACTTGGGAAGACCGCCAAGCATTTTCTGTAAGCAGCTATTACTCTGCAGATTCTATTGATGATACAGGGATTAGGGTGGATCCTGCAAACATTTTGAGCAGGACCCATAATTGAGCCAGACTGGTAGCTATAACAGCATAGTTTCTGTAACCAAATAAGTGCATCTGGGATTGGGAAACCAGTTGTCTTTTTTTATGACAGTCTGCCGTTCTTTAAACTGTTTCTCCAGACAGTATTGTAAGAGTTATTTCCCAGTTCTAATGGAGTTGAGTCTTCAATACGCCTGTATTTAATGTGAGTGGTCTGGTGACATTTCCACAGGCAGGAGAGAGGGCAACCGTATCAGACCCACCATCTGGGGCTGCTGGGATATGGAAGCCAAGCTGTCATTCTCGTCCAATGGGAGCCTTTTTGGCTCCAGTCTGGTATTCACCAGGGGCTAATCAGCCAGTAACCTCTGGTTTCTTTGCATAGTGACACACAGTGTTGGCTAATGATGAGTTCAGTGTGGAGAAGCCTGTCACACAGAGGTGATGCAACCAGAAAGACTAATCAGGAGAGATTTGAATCAAAAGAGTGGCGACAGTACCGTGTATGCCAACCTGAAACAAAATAACAAAATGTAGGTCTATCCCATATTTGCTAAATATGTAAAATATGTTTTTCAACAATAGTAGCATGGCTTCGATGTGGAAATAATATTCTGAACATAGCATTCACGCTGATATAGGCCTACTGTAAAATACATTTGTCTGAGCCATGCACATTCCAAACATTGTCGATAAGCAAGATTGTAAACTGGGTGGTTCGAGCCCTGAATGCTGATTGGCTGACAGCCGTGGTAAATCAGACCGTATACAAAACATTTATTTTTACTGCTCTAATTACGTTGATAACCAGTTTATAATAGCGATAAGGCATCTCAGGGGTTTGTGATATATGGCCAATATACCACAGCTAAGTGCTGTGTCCAGGCACTCTGCGTTGCGTTGTACATAAGATTAGCCCTTTGCCGTGGTATATTTGCCTTATTGCTTAATTAAAGCCCTATGGAGGATTGTACGCACATCCAAACTGAAAGTAAATCACAACTTTACTTAAACTTCTTTAGTACCACGATGTACGCAGGAAAATACACACTGGGATGATAATGACGGAGTAGRATAAACACATAGATTTAGGAGGAGGTCCTAGAGAGTTCCTCTTTTGATTGTCACACAAGACTGCCACTTGATTGGTTAATATAGAACGGTGGGAAGGCCATATGTATATAAATGACGTTTGTACATTAGACAGAAGACAATACTCATCATGTCTGTAAACTGTATCATACAGAGAAAGCATTGTTGCAGCTGTTCTGATAGTATGCAGGCTAACCTTGGGATTTTTGGGGAAAAAGTTAAAAACAAGCCACAGGTGCCTAATAACAAACAACAATGTATTCTGGGTGTTGCAGAAACGAGACTGTAGTGCTTGGGAAATATTTGGGCAGAGATACATTTTCCTCTGAGAAACTGCTCTGTGATCGAAAACCATGTCAGTGTCTGTCATCACGTCTCAATTAGCTKAGTCAGCCAACTGTCTTTCCTATATGTTGTCTTTGTTACTACTGTAAGTGTTATTATTATGCTGTTGTTTTCTCTAAGGCCTGATTGCCCCTGGGTATTAGTTGGTTATCAAATCAAAGTTTATTTGTCACGTGCGCCGAATACAACCTTACAGTGAAATGCTTACTTACCAATAGTGCAAAAAAAGTATTAGGTGAACATTAGGTAAGTAAAGAAATAAAACAACAGCAAAAAGACAGGCTATATACAGTAGCGAGGCTATAAAAGTAGCGAGGCTACATAAGGTATGAATCTCTGTGAGACATTCTCTTTCAGTCATATCCAATACCAGGTGAATCAAACTCCGTTCTTTGAATGATGCTGTGTCTGCATGTATGTATTACAATTATACACTTCAACAGTGTTTACCACTCCTGCTCCTGGGACACATTGTAACTATGCAATAGACTAGAAACATGATTTAAGTAAAGGCTGATTTGTAATTCKWACATAGAGAGAAAAAACAGTACACTACACTTCCTGTGCATATCTAACTCCCTTCATCTGCATTAATCTGAGGACACAGGATAGGTGTAGTATTTCAATGAGATACTTCATTTCAACCAGTAGAGAAAGTGAAACGCTTTATTGAAAGTTCATTATCCAGGTGTTTATAAATGCATTATAAATATTATAATTGTAAAAGTATATTATAAATACATGTTCAATCTGTACTTCAATGCACATATGGTGTGCATTATAAAAAGAGAGGAAGAAAGAGGAGGTGGGGAGAGAGGTGTAGAAGACAGAAAAGGAAAGAGGGAAAACAGAGGATCAGGGAAGACAGCATATGATTAATGAATTACAGTGCTACCCTAATATTCTCTCAGTTCATCACAATTACATAGTGTCTCTAGCGGTGTCCCCTAACCAGCCTTGGGCTCCCAGACAGCCCGAAGGGTATCTTAAGAGCAGATGAGGGACGGGACTGGCTTCCTCTCTCACATCAAAACATACCTGCAGACGAGAGACAGATAGATAGATAGAGAGAGAGCATGATTAAGCTTAGTTTTTTTTATTCTAACACGGTCAGTCATCATAATCATCAGGAGGTGAAATGGAAAACTGACCTTGGATCATTAACTCTGGGACTAKTACGTCTCTATCTGTATTTCAATGTAAAGTATCTCTTTAATAATACTTCCTGTATGATATCCCTTATAACAAATCATGATAACATTGGAATACATGTGCATGTGTAGCATATGACAATAGCAGGATCATATCAAGGATAGTGTCACAAATTTTGATAATTTGAATCAGCTGTGTAGTAATAAGGCAAAACCAGAAATGTGCACCCCTCTGAATCCCAAGGACCAGGACTGAGAACAGCTGCTCTTCATTGGGACCTCTTAATCTGCACACAGGCTTTCACAGCTCTCTGTATTTGTGGACAGAAAACCTCACAAGAAATAGATTACACAAAAGTACCTGCTCTATCCAGAATAGTCTACGTTGCCACTTTGACAGCTGGGCCTGCTCCCATTTCATCCTCCTCCCAAAATTGTTTTTTTGTTGCCATTATCAAGTGTTGCACTGGGGCTAAAACAATATCCTACATAGTGTGGGAGGACTGCACCTAAAAAGGCTGGAGACTCATAACTAATCGAAGAGCATCCATGTATATGTCCTGACCAAAAGATGAGGAGTCAGTGGTACTGTAGGGTTCACTTGACGTTGCACCACAGCAAGATTCTCAGTAGACAGGGGGCATGGGATGTCAGGAACATTGACCCCATTGTCAGTGTTTCAAGATTCCACATTATCCTCCTGATAAAGCAGGTCCTCCACCTGCTGAATCTGGAATGCTCAAAATAAACATCTGTATTAGTGATGATACATATATAAAGGAAGATCTGTCAGGCGATTCACAATACTAAGGAGATGATTGTGGACTATAGGGTAGTGGAGCAGGTTGAGAGCTTCAAGTTCCTTGGTGTCCACATCAACAACAAACTAGAATGGTCCAAACACACCAACACAGTCGTGAAGAGGGCACGACAAAGCCTATTCCCCCTCAGGAAACTAAAAAGATTTGACATGGGTATGAGATCCTCAAAGGTTCTACAGCTGCAACATCGAGAAGCATCTTGACTGGTTGAATCAACTGCCTGGTAACGGCAATTGCTCGGCCCTCCGACGCAAGGCACTACAGAGGGTAGTGCGTACGCCCAGTACATCACTGGGCTAAGCTGCCTGCATCCAGGACCTCTAACACCAGGCGGTGTCAGAGGAAAGCTCTAAAAATTGTCAAAGACCTCAGGCACCCCAGTCATAGACTGTTCTCTTTAACTACCGCATGCAAGCGGTACCGGAGTGCAAGTCTAGGACAAAAGGCTTCTCAACAGTTTTTAAACACCCAAGCCATAAGAACCTCCTGAACAGGTAATCGAATGGCTACCCGAACGATTTGCATCGTGTGCCCCCCCAACCCCTCTTTTTATGCTGCTGGCTAGTCTCTGTTTATCATATATGCATAGTCACTTTAACTACACATTCATGTACATACTACCTCAATTGGGCACCAACCAGTGCTCCCGCACATGTCAATCCAAAATTAAATCTAGAAATCGGCTTCCTATTTCGCAACAAAGCATCTTCACTCATGCTGCCAAAACATACCCTCGTAAAACTGACCCATCCTACCGATCCTCGACTTCGGCGATGTCAGTTACAGAATAGCCTCCAACACTCTACTCAGCAAAATTGGGATGCAGTCTATCACAGTGCCAATCCGTTTTTCACCAAAGCCCATATACTACCCACCACTGCGACCTGTATGCTTCTTTGGCTGGCCCTCGCTTCATACTCGTCGCCAAAACCCACTGGCTCCAGGTCTCTACAAGTCTTTGCTATCTCAGCTCACTGGTCACCATAGCAGCACCCACCCGTAGCACGCGCTCCAGCAGGTATATCTCACTGGTCACCCCAAAGCCACTTCTTCCTTTGGCCGCCTCTCTTCCAGTTCTCTGCTGCAAATGACTGGAACAAACGTAAAAATCTCTGAAGCTGGAGACTCTTATCTCCCTCACTAGCTTTAAGCACCAGCTGTCAGAGCAGCTCACAGATCACTGCACTGTAATAGCTCATCTGTAAATATCCACATCCAATCTACCTCATCCCATACTGTAATGTTATTTTATTTATCTTGCTCCTTTGCACCCCAGTATCTCTACTTGCACATCCTACCATTCCAGTGTTTAATTGCTATATTGTAATTACTTCGCCACCATGGCCTATTTATTGCCTTACCTCTCTTATCCTACCTCATTTGCACATGCTGTATATAGATTTTCCTACTGTATTATTGATTGTATGTTTGTTTATTCCATGTGTAACTCTGTGTTGTTGTATGTGTCAAACTGTTTTGCTTTATCTTGGCCAGGTCGCAGTTGCAAATGAGAACTTGTTCTCAACTAGCCTACCTGGTTAAATAAAGGTGAAATAAATAATTAAAATTGGCTAACCGGGCTATCTGCATTGTGTCCCACCACCCGCCAACCCCTCTTTTACGCTACTGCTACTCTCTTTTCATCATATATGCATAGTCACTTTAACCATATCTACATGTACATACTACCTCGATCAGCCTGACTAACCGGTGTCTGTATATAGCCTCGCTACTGTTTTTTTTTACTGTCTTTTTACTGTTGTTTTATTTCTTTACTTACCTATTGTTCACCTTACCTATTGTTCACCTAATAGAACCTCTAAGTAAGCATTTCACTGTAAGGTCTACACCTGTTGTATTCGGCGCACGTGACAAATAAACGTTGATTTGATGTCACACAGACACATACCTCTGCATAGTCTGGCTCAGACACAGGTGTTTTGGAGCATTCCGATATGCCACAGCTGGTGAGGTGTCAGGTTTGCCTCTGTTCTTAAAGAGTGATTATTCCAACTCTCTGTGAAATGTTGCAGATCTGCCCGCAGTTGAGGTAGGAACACATATCCCATATCAGAAGAGGTGGATAGAATTTGACAGGTCAAGGTAGCCTTATTCTTCCAAACTGTGCAGCAAGTTGTAGTACTGACATGTCACAGCACTCTAAACATCTCTCCATAAGCGTGCCACTCTAACAGAGAGAAAGAAAAGGTTTTGTGGGGGGGGGGACCTAATCTCCTCCATGAATAGTGAACACTGAGGTTATAGAAATGCAAGTTGTGTGTGGCTCTGTGAGTGGTTACTGACTGTATGTGACGCAGACACCTATCTGAGGGTACCTGAAACATTTAAATATAGAGGGCTATGTGTCTCACCACTTGGTTATTGGTTATTTCCCCCAGGGAAATCATGACTTGGCAGCAACAGGGGCTTGATAGTCCAGTGAAAATGGCTGAGTGTTTATGTGGTGTAAATATTAAAATTAGCAGCTGACATCTTAAGTTTTTTTTAAATTAATGCATGTGAGACAGGTTCCATGTACAACAAGACAGGCAGAGAGGAAGCGAGAAAAACAACACAGAACAGTTTAATTACCTCTGGTTATGGACACTTTTGCCAGCAATAAAGCTTCCATGGCCTGTTCCTTGGACAGTAACCATAGATCTGGCAATATCTACATTTTTGACCCCATGATCAGCTCGCACTCTGAAAGTAYGAAAATATACAAACAATAACGGAGATATGACCGTTCATTCTAAAGCAGCAGATGTCATTTTCAGTATACGTCAATACAGCACAGAAAGCAGCCTTAGGAGGTTTGATGAGGAGATGTCAAGGGTTTGTATACAGAAAGTAACTCGTTACAATATGCATAATCCAAGTAYTTATTTTTTTCATTCTACTGTATCAATATTTACCTTTAAGGCCATCCATTTCTGCCGACTCCATCCACTAAATAATAAACAAATAATTGTACACGACTTCAAATGAAACAAGCAGGGAGCAAGTTTCGAACCCTCAACCTTCTTGCCCGGAGTCCAGCTCGCACCAAAAGCATGCACCAAAAGCATGCTCAAACCTCAGAGTCGATAGAGCGCGTCCTCGCAGTAGCTTGCTACTCAATGTAATAAAGTAATGACTTTTCAAATATGTTACCTTACACGTTATGTTGGCTGACAATTTGTTAGCTACTCTGTAGCAAAATAGCACAGACACTGGACAGAGGAACTCTGCCTAGAAGGTCAGCATCCCGGAGTCGCCTCTATACAGTCCTGTTAATGTTGAGACTGGTGTTTTGTGCGTACTATTTAATGATGCTGCCAGTTGAGGACTTGTGAGGCATCTGTTTCTCAAACTAGAAACTAATGTACTTGTCCTCTTGCTCAGTTGTGCACCAGGTTCTCCCACTCCTCTTTATATTCTGGTTAGAGACAGTTTGCGCTGTTCTGTGAAGGGAGTAGTACACAGCTTTGTACGAGATCTTCAGTTTCTTGGCATTTTCTCGCATGGAATAGCCTTCATTTCTCAGAACAAGAATGGACTGACAAGTTTCAGAGGAAAGTTATTTGTTTCTGGCCATTTTGAGCCTGTAATCGAACCCACAAATGCTGATGCTTAGTTTTTCTAATGATCAATTAGCCTTTTAAAATGATAAACGGATGAGCTACATTTAACATTTACATTTAAGTCATTTAGCAGACGCTCTTATCCAGAGCGACTTACAAATTGGAAAGTTCATACATATTCATCCTGGTCCCCCCGTGGGGAATGAACCCACAACCCTGGCGTTGCAAGCGCCATGCTCTACCAACTGAGCCACACGGGACCATTGGAACACAGGAGTGATGGTTGATGGTAATGTTCCTAATGCTGGTAATGTTCCTCTGTACGCCTATGTAGATATTTCATAAAAAAATCTGCCGTTTCCAGCAACAATAGTCATTTACAACATTAACAGTGTCTACACTGACTTACCAAAACTATAGTTTGTTTACAAGAAATTTGTGGAGTGGTTGAAAAACAAGTTTTAATGACTCCAACCTAAGTGTATGTAAACTTCCGTCTTCAACTGTATATAGGGAAGGTGATCAGGGAGGTGATGGAGTACAGGTGAGGATGATGGTGCGCGTAAATGATGGTAACAGGTTTGCGCCATTATGAGCAGCCTGGTGACCTAGAGCGCCGGAGAGGGATTAAATGTGACAGAAACCTCTTCATGCAATGGGCATCACTGATAATGAGTCCAAACTTTTCACAGAAGCTGGACAAAAATAATGTCCAATATTAATAAAAAATGTCATGTCTGTTTTGCTGCTCGTGATATTTAATAAAACATTGGTGATATACATAAGGCTACTGTATGGGCCTACGCTGGCTAAATCAATGTCATAACCAATTGCGTTACCACTACGACCAGCTTTTGGTCGGTCTTAAATATCCCTACTTGCGCTAACTGAAATTGGTATATTGGTACCAAGGACTTTTTAAGGACACCTAAAATATTTCCACCTCTCCCACCTCAGCGTATACGAGCTGATGTTTGACAGGTAAATTGCCAAATTGACGTGTGTTTTTTGCTCCTCCTTACCGCCAGCTGAAAATAGAACCCTCTGTGTTACTTCTGCTTTGAGCATTGATTGAGAATTCTCACCACCTGTGAAAAATTACTTGAATTAATGAAGTGTGTGATAGTCATGTGATCTGTCGGTCTATAAGTAATCCTACACATGTCAGCCCTCAGATCAGTTATCGTTACTTTCTCTCTCGCTCTGAACTGTTTTGCAGCTCGCTCTATTCAACACATTATTGGATATAAAGTGATACAGTACAGTGCTGTGTTTCTCAATCACATGTATCGACCTGTACTTTCTCGAATTCAGCCTGTGTCTGTAGCTAGCCTAATTGTCAACTGATACCTCAGCCGTGGCTCTGCCAGAACAGAGATGAGATGGACCAGTCTATTAATCCATGTGAAGTATCAGATGCTGCTCTATCGATACCAACCGGAGGCATACACACATTCTGTACTGGATTATACCGTTGTTCCTCTGGATCCTGGTGGGAGTGAGGCATTATGGGAAGACAGGGGGCTAGACACGGGGGTAGATGGGGAGGGGGGGTAGCCGGGTAGACGAGGAGGGGGTAGACAGGTGTAAATGGGTGGTAGACGGGCAGGTAGGTGGATGCGTAGACGAGTGCGTAGACATTGGGGTGGACATGGGGGAGACAGGGGTGGACAGAAGCCGTAGACAGGAGGTAGACAGCACCTGCTGTGCCTAACACCCTGGAAGCTCCTTTGAGCGTCTAAATCTCAGGGGGGACAGTCTCTCTTTATACTTCCGTAGATATAATACTGAGACAGAGACACTTTCACTTGCATCTTAACAGACAGTATAGTGTTGTTCCTTCTGTTTAGTGTCAGTATTTAAACAGCTCTCCATCCTCCACTCCCACCATGCTGCTTAGACATTGTCAGGTGGACAGAGGCCTGAAACGGAGCAAAAAATATTACAGCCGCATACGCTACAAATTGCAGTTTGTTGATTTCTTTGTGGAGCACAGTTTGTTTAGAACAAAGAGTTTGGAGGGAATGCAGGCTAATGAGCCGCGTTAGGGATGGAAGTCAATTCAGGGGCATTTGTTGTAAAAAGTATTTGCATATTTTGAAGAGAGCAAGCTAGTTTCCAAATTCATCATCCACCATAGAGATCCACCGAAAAAAAGTTACAAAATATAGTGTGAAAAGTAGAATTAAGGGCAGTGTTTAGGATTTTAATGAGCGAAATGTGACCAACAAATTTTGCTGGATAATGGGGTTGTTTTTCCAACCCTGATGGTAAAACTCACAAAATATGTTTTTTTGTACTGTCATTTGCAGTCATATTGATGTWTTCAACATCCAAATAGCCTAACYTCCTTCCACTTAAATAGTCATAGACTGTTCTCTCTGCTACCGCACGGCAAGCGGTACCGATGCACCAAGTCTGGAACCAACAGGAGCCTGAACAGCTTCTACTCCCCAGCCAGAAGACACCTAAATAGTTAGTCCGGGTAGCTATTYGTTAACTATTTAACTATCTGTGTATTTTGACTCATCACACACACTGCTGCTACTGTTTATTATCTATCGTGTTGCCTAGTCACTTTATTCCTACCTAATATTTGTTTTTAACCTTTAACAGGGAAGACTTATTGAGACCTAGGTCTCTTTTACAAATGTGCACTGTATATACAACGTAAACATACACATTATACCCAAACTATATCCTATCTGTCTATCTATCAATCTATCAATCTAATCTAAATACAAAACCACAGTCATGGGAAGCACAAATAAAACATCACAAATCATCCAGAAAAACAGTTATGTTCCTCCACAAATAAGTTCCCAATCAATACTTTAAATTGCCTGAACAGCACCAGAACATCAAATTGAAATGTATTTTGAATTGTGTTCCAGCAACTCTGTACATTAAAACGTAAAGCAGATTACATATCTACCTCAATTACCTCGTACCCAGGCACATCTACTCGGTACTGGTACCCCGTGTAAATAGCCAAGTTATTKTTTTTCTATTATTTCTATATGTTTCCTCTCTCTGCATTATTGGGAAGGGCCTGCGAGTAAGCATTTCACTGTTAGTCTACACCTGTTGTTTACGAAMCATGTGACAAATTACATTTGATTTGATTTGACTAAATGAGATACGGGTCATTGTTTTACATGACAAAATATGTCCTTTATGGTCCTTGTTATTAATTGGTGTACAGCGTATAGGCCAAAGAGGAAGGAGAGAGCTCACTGTGTGCATCTAAATGTGTTCACAGCCATCCATCTTACCATGCATAACTGCATGATGGCACACCTTGGGGAACATAGGGGGGTGAAGAGAAGTGCTGCTTCTTTTATTTTTATCCCAAACACAATCACTGATAACCCCAGCTATGTTCTACTAGCCTGGAGGTATCAAGATGTCTCTGACTGTTGTGCGTTCTCACATCACACAGTGCTGCTACAGTATGCCCTGTCAGGATCTGAGCTCTGAGTTTATAGAAAGGCCTGGCTTTCTTTATGTATGTTTATGTCCTTTCTCTCAAATTGTGTGTGTGCACAAACACGCTTATGAGTGTGTGTGGTTTAAGATTTAAACCTCATCCACTTTGCATAGCGAGTTTGCCGTGGCACGATCACATTCATAGCTTGGAGAGATTTTAAATTATCCAAGGGCAAGGAGGCACCGAGCAGAGCAGCTTTACAGGCAAATCATCCTTTGACCATAATTCTTCCTGATTGACAACCCAGCATTTTATCTCAGTGGAAAAAACTAGATGGAGGCTATAAACAAAAACACTGTTCATAAAACAAGTATTATTATAAGTGAACTACCGATATTGTCTTTGTATTCAGGTACCTGTAAGAGTTATGTCCTTACCGATTGCTTTACGTTTGCTGCTGTGGCATAACAGTTGTATTGGTTTACCCTTTGCACTGTACCAAGGTCTCATACTGCATGTGTTTTATATGTTGGTGTAATGGAGCAGGTCCTTTTACAGAGGTGAAAGACTAACCTGACATTTATGAGGATGTTGCCAAGTCCCTGGATTGTGAGAAGGCCATCAGGATCAAAGGTGGTGGCTTTGTGTGGAAGGGGCCCCATGACCCCCAGAGCCTGATGGATTGTGTGAGATTATATGAAAAGACATGGATGGCTAGAGAGATAGAGAATAAAATAGATGGAGATACAGAGAGAGATATAAATAGATGGAGATATTAATAGATAGAGAGAGATAATAAGAGATATAGATATCTATATAAATAGATAGCGATATAGATAGATATATAAATATATAGAAATGTAATAGATAGAGATATAAATAGATATAGAGAGAGAGATAGATAGAAATAGACATAGATGCAATAGATAGATAAATAGATAGAGATATCAATAGAGAGAGAGAGAGAGTCATGCTTAGAGTGAGTAGTGAGCATGGATTAAAATGTCAAGTAAGAATGAAACTCGAAACTGATAACATTTAACAGATTTGTCACAAAATGTTTAATAACATTGAGATTAAAACTTTTATGTATATTTCCTTGTGAAGTTATGTTGGGACTTTTCTCTGATGTTGAGCATCTGTGGCTATAGCGCTGCATGTTTATATCTAAAAAAACAGCTTGATCCACTTCAGTCAATCTGTAAATCAACATTCAGCAAAATTTGCTCGCAAGTGATCTAAGTGCTGCAAATGTAGGTCAGATGAAATGCAGTGGGCTGCCCTCAAAGACACTTCCAAAGTATCAAACAGCCTTCTGATGTKATTTTCAACATGACGTTGTTGTCTACCAAATGAATGGTCATTAGTCAGTGGAAATGTTTCTAGGAGGATAGCTCCAACATGGACGTCATCCAAAACAAAATGTGATGTAATGGGTATCAGTGGTGTAAAGTACTTAAGTAAAAATACTTTAAAGTAATACTTAAGTATTTTTGGGGGGTATCTGTACTTTACTTTACTATTTTACTTTTACTTCACTACATTCCGAAATAAAATAATGTACTTTTTACTCCATACATTTTTCCTGACAKCCAAAAGTACTCATTACTTTATGACAGGAAAATTGTCCAATTCACACACTTATCAAGAGAACATCCCTGGTCATCCCTACTGCATCTATCTGCGGACTCACTTAAACAGAAGAACCATCCCTCGTCATCCCTACGCATCTGATTCTGCGACTCACTAAAACAGAAACATCCCTGTGTCATCCCTACTGCATCTGATCTGGCGGACTCACTAAACAGAGAAAATCCCTGTCATCCCTACTGCATCTGATCTGGCGGACTCACTAAACAGAAACATCCCTGTCATCCCTACTGCATCTGATCGTCGGACTCACTAAAACAGAGAACATCCCTGGTCATCCCTACTGCATCTGATCTGGCGGACTCACTAACAGAGAACATCCCTGTCATCCCTACTTCATCTGATCTGGCGGACTCACTAAACAGAGAACATCCCTGGTCATCCCTACTTCATCTGATCTGGCGGACTCACTAAACAGAGAACATCCCTGTCATCCCTACTGCATCTGATCTGGCGACTCACTAAACAGAGAACATCCCTGGTCATCCCTACTGCATCTGATCTGGCAGACTCACTAAACAGAGAAAAATCTCTGGTCATCCCTACTTCATCTGATCTGCAGACTCACTAAACAGAGAACATCCCTGGTCATCCCTACTGCATCTGATCTGGCGGACTCACTAAACAGAGAACATCCCTGGTCATCCCTACTGCATCTGATCTGCGGAGCTCACTAAACAGAACATCCTGTCATCCCTACTGCCTCTGATCTGGCAGACTCACTAAACAGAGAACATCCCTGGTCATCCCTACTGCCTCTGATCTGGCAGACTCACTAAACAGAGAACAACCCTGTCATCCCTACTGCATCTGATCTGGCAGACTCACTAAACAGAGAACATCCCTGGTCATCCCTACTGCATCTGATCTGACGGACTCACTAAACAGAGAACATCCCTGGTCATCCCTACTGCATCTGACCTGCGACTCACTAAACAGAGAACATCCCTGTCATCCCTACTGCATCTAATCTGGAGGACTCACTAAACAGAGAACATCCCTGTCATCCCTACTGCATCTGACCTGGACGGACTCACTAAACAGAGAACATCCTGGTCATCCCTACTGCATCTGATCTGGAGGACTCACTAAACAGAGAACATCCCTGGTCATCCTACTGCATCTGATCTGGAGGACTCACTAAACAGAGAACATCCCTGGTCATCCCTACTGCATCTGATCTGCGGACTCACTAAACAGAGAACATCCCTGTCATCCCTACTGCATCTGATCTGGCGGACTCACTAAACAGAAACATCCCTGGTCATCCCTACTGCATCTGATCTGAGCGACTCACTAAACAGAGAACATCCCTGGTCATCCCTACTGCCTCTGATCTGGAGACTCACTAAACAGAGAAACATCCCTGGTCATCCCTACTGCATCTGATCTGGGACTCACTAAACAGAAGAACATCCCTGCGTCATCCCTACTGCCTCTGATCTGGAGGACTCACTAAACAGAGAACATCCCTGGTCATCCTACTGCCTTGGGACTCACAAACAGAACATCTGGTGCATACTGTTATCTGGGACTCACTAAACAGAGAACATCCCTGGTCATCCCTACTGCATCTGACTGGTGGACTCACTAAACAGAGAACATCCCTGGTCATCCCTACTGCATCTGATCTGGTGTGACTCACTAAACAGAGAACATCCCTGTCATCCCTACTGCATCGATCTCGGATTCACTAAACACAACATCTTCATTTGTAAATTATATCTGAGTGTGGATTTTGCCCCTGGCATCCGTCAATTTGCCGTCTGGTTTGCTTAATATTAGAAATTAGATATTCTGTATACTTTTACTTTTGATACTTAAGTACATGTTAGCAATTCCATTTACTTTTATACTTTAAGTATTTTTAAAACCAAAAACCTTTAGACTTTTACTCAAGTAATATTTTACTGGGTGACTTACTTTTACTTGGTCATTTTCTTATTAATGCATTTTTACTTTTACTCAAGTAGAACAATTAGTACTTTTCCACCACTGATGGTATGTGATGGATAAAAAATGATGGACAGACTACAGTGATTATTGTAATCAAGAAATTTACCAGTTCTTATTATGGCCTGGGATCCTCTTTAGCAGCCACAGAATGATGATCCAGGATGATCACTGCCTCGTGGAAAAACAAAGAAGAGTTGTTGGCAGTTAATGCAGAGCTCCACCCCTCTCACTGGCCCTTATTGGGCCTGGCAGCAGGCTAGCTCCACCCCTCTCACTGCCCTTATTGGCCTGGCAGGCAGGCTAGCTCTCACCCCTCTCACTGCTCTTATTGGGCCTGGCAGCAGGCTAGCTCCACCCCTCTCACTTCCCTTATTGGGCCTGGCAGGCAGGCTAGCTCCACCCCTCTCACTGCCCTTATTGGGCCTGCAGCAGGGCTAGCTCCACCCCTCTCACTGCTCTTATTGGGCCTGGCAGGCAGGGCTAGCTCCACCCCTCTCACTGCCCTTATTGGGCCTGGCAGGCAGGGCTAGCTCCACCCCTCACTGCTCTTATTGGGCCTGGCAGCAGGACTAGCTCCACCCCGCTCACTGCCCTTATTGGGCCTGGCAGGCAGGGCTAGCTCCACCCCTCTCACTGCTCTTATTGGGGCCTGGCAGCAGGCTAGCTCCACCCCTCTCACTGCCCTTATTGGGCCTGGCAGCAGGCTAGCTCCACCCCTCTCACTGCCCTTATTGGGGCCTGGCAGCAGGCTAGCTCCCCCTCTCACTGCTCTTATTGGGGCCTGGCAAGGCAGGACTACTCCACCCCTCACTGCCCTTATTGGGCCTGGCAGGCAGGCTAGCTCCCCCTCTCACTGCCTCTTATTGGGCCTGGCAAGCAGGATAGCATCCACCCCTCTCACTGCCTTATTGGGCCTGCAGGCAGGCTAGCTCCACCCGCTCACTGCCCTTATTGGGCCTGGCAGCAGGCTAGCTCCACCCCCTCACTCCCTTATTGGGGCCTGGCAGGCAGGACTAGCTCCACCCCGCTCACTGCCATTATTGGGGCCTGGCAGGCAGGGCTAGCTCCACCCCTCTCACTGCTCTTATTGGGGCCTGGCAGGCAGGACTAGCTCCACCCCGCTCACTGCCCTTATTGGGGCCTGGCAGGCAGGGCTAGCTCCACCCCGCTCTTTAAAAATAAAATGTATTTCACCTTTATTTAACCAGGTAGGCCAGTTGAGAACAAGTTCTCATTTACAACTGCGACCTGGCCAAGATAAAGCAAAGCATTGCGACAAAAACAACGACACAGAGTTACACATGGGATAAAAAAAGCGTACAGTCAATAACACAATAAAAAAAGTATATATATACAGTGTGTGCAAATGAAGTCAGGAGGTAAGGCAATAAATATGCCAATAGTGGCGAAGTAATTACAATTTAGCAATTTACACTGGAGTGATATATGTGCAGATGAGGATATGCAAGTAGAAATACTGGTGTGCAAAAGAGCAGAAAAATACAAAAACAAATATGGGGATGAGGTAGGTAGTTGGTTGGATGGGCTATTTACAGATGGGCTGTGTACAGCTGCAGCAATCGGTAAGCTGCTCTAACAGTTGATGCTTAAAGTTAGTGAGGGAGATATAAGTCTCCAACTTCAGTGATTTTTGCAATTCATTCCAGTCATTGGCAGCAGGGAACTGGAAGGAAAGGCAGCCAAATGAGGTATTGGCTTTGGGGATGACCAGTGAAATATACCTGCTGGAGCACGTGCTATGGGTGGGTATTGCTATGGTGACCAGTGAGCTGAGATAAGGTGGAGCTATACCTAGCAAAGACTTATAGATGACATGGAGCCAGTGGGTTTGGCGACGAATATGTAGCGAGGACCAGACGAGAGCATACAGGTCGCAGTGGTGGGTAGTATATGGGGCTTTGGTGACAAAACGGATGGCACTGTGATAGACTGCATCCAGTTTGCTGAGTAGAGTGTTGGAGGCTATTTTGTAAATGACATCACCAAAGTCAAGGATCGGTAGGATAGTCAGTTTTGCGAGGGTATGTTTGGCAGCATGAGTGAAGAAGGCTTTGTTGCGAAATAGGAAGCCAATTCTGGATTTAACTTTGGACACCTAGGTATTTATATTTGTCCACATATTCTAAGTCAGAACCGTCCAGAGTAGTGATGCTTGTCGGGAGAGCGGGTGCGGGCAGCGATCGGTTGAAGAGCATGCATTTCGTTTTACTAGCATTTAAGAGCAGTTGGAGGCCACGGAAAGAGTGTTGTATGTCGTTGAAGCTCGTTTGGAGGTTTGTTAACACAGTGTCCAAAGAAGGGCCAGATGTATACAGAATGGTGTCATCTGTGTAGAGGTGGATCAAAGAATGAACCACAGCAAGAGCGGTATATACAGAGAAAAGAGACGGCCCAAGAATTGAACCCTGTGGCACCCCCATAGAGACTGCCAGGGTTCCGGACAACAGGCCCTCCGATTTGACACACTGAACTCTGTCTGAGAAGTAGTTAGTGAACCAGGCGAGGCAGTCATTAGAGAAACCAAGGCTGTTGAGTCTGCCGATAAGAATATGGTGATTGACAGAGCCGAAAGCCTTGGCCAGGTCGATGAAGATGGCTGCACAGTACTGTCTTTTATCGAGTGTGGTTATGATTAGAGGTCGACCGATTATGATTTTTCAATACCGATACCGATTATTGGAGGACAAAAAAAGCCGATACCGATTAATCGGCCGATTTATAAAAAAAATACATATATATATATATATATCATACACACACACACATTTTTGTAATAATGACAATTGCAACAATACTGAATGAACAATGAACACTTTTATTTTAACTTAATATAATACATAAATACACACACGCACACAGCTCTGAAGTGACAATGATACTGAAGAGTCTGCTTAGGAGACAAATACTCTCAACTGTTTGAATAAAAATAGAGTTTAAGTTACCTGTGATGAATGTTGAAAACAAAAACTTTAATTTCTATATGCAGGTAAGAATTAACAACCAAAGTGCGAGTCATAATTCCCATGACACCTTTTAGCAAAATCTGAAAAGCGGTTCCTTCATTTATTCCATAGGATATTTCTAGATTCACTTAAAATAAGGTCTGTGTTTCGTGTAGGCTTACATCACCGTGCCAATTTTATAACTGTGTAGATATCCATAGGACAAGGTAACTCTGATCAATATTGGCTAAATATAAGCGAAGATAAAAAAAATTGTAGAGTGGATTTATGAAAATATGTTGACAAACGTTACCTTATCCTAGTGAGATTTACACGGGTATCAAAACGTCGAGGCGGTTTAAGCCTGCACGAAACACAGACCTTATTTGAAGTAGATCAAGACATTCTCTATGGAAGACATGAACGGTAAAATAACGAAGGAACTTCAATTCAGCCGCAAGTTATTACAGGAATTATAACGCGTCGACTATTTCTCTCTAAACCATATACCTTTGACTAATCCGGAAACTATCACTCGAAACAAAACGTTATTCCGTTCCGTATTTTATCTAACGGGTGCATCCATGAGTTAAATATTCCACAACCTTCAATGCTGTCATAATTACGTAAAATTCTGGAAATTAGTTCGCAAGAGCCAGCGGCCAAACTGTTGCATATACTGACTCTGCGTGCAATGAACGCAAGAGAAATGACACCATTTACCTGGTTAATATTGCCTGCTAACTGGATTTCTTTTAGCTAAATATGCAGGTTTGAAAATATATACTTGTGTATTGATTTTAAGAAAGGCATTGATGTTTATGGTTAAGTACACATTGGAGCAATGACAGTCATTGATTGATTGTTTTTATAAGTAAGTTTAATGCTAGCTAGCAACTTACTTAGCTTACTGATTCGCTAACAGGCAGGCTCCTCGTGGAGTGCAATGTAATCAGTGTTAGAGATTGACTAGTTAACTGCAAGATTGGATCCCCCGAGCTGACAAGGTTAAAAATCTGAGGCAGAACGTTCTAGGCCTACATTGAAAATAAGAATGTGTTTTCATGACTTGCCTAGTTAAATAAAGATTAAAATAAGGTGTAAAAAATATATAATATATATAATATAAAAATTAAAATAAATAAAAATATTGGCAATCGCGCCCAAAAATACCGATTTCCGATTGTTATGAAAACTTGAAATGGCCCGATTAAATCGGCCATTCCGATTAATCGGTCGACCTCTAGTTATGATATCGTTTAGGACCTTGAGCGTGGCTTAGGTGCACCCATGATCAGCTCGGAAACAGATTGCATAGCGGAGAAGGTACGGTGGGATTCGAAATGGTCGGTGATCTGTTTGTCACGTTGGTTTCGAAGACTTTAGAAAGGCAGGGCAGGATCGATATAGGTTTGTAACAGTTTGGGTCTAGAGTGTTTCCCCATTTGAAGAGGGGGATGATTGGGGCCTGGCGGGCAGGGCTAGCTCAGCCTCGCTCACTGCTCTTTTTGGGGCCTGGCGGGCAAGGCTGTATCAGTGGAAGATGAGGCCGASACGTTCAGATCACTGGCCTCTTAATCTCCTTCTGCCTGTTGGAAGTACTCTAATCTCACACTGATGGATTAGGGGAACACGATTGACATACAGACACATACACACAGGGCTGCCGATTGTGTTGTGAATTCTACTGTCCTCTTTTGAAGGGTCACTGCTTGAGTTAATGGACTGCTGGGGAGAGATTTATGAAGTGGATAAGTGAGGCAACCCCCCCTATTTTAGCAATACATGGCTTTAGACCCCATAGTGTGCTGTACTTGCAGTCAAACATTCTTTTCCACAAAATGGTGAACAGAAGTCAAGATGATAATTCCGTTTCAGTTATTATTCTTAAAGTAGCATTATTCTTAAAGTAGCATTATTCTTAAAGTAGCATTATTCTTAAAGTAGAATTATTCTTAAAATAGCATTATTCTTAAAGTAGCATTATTCTTAAAGTAGCATTATTCTTAAAGTAGCATTATTCTTAAAGTAGCATTATTCTTAAAATAGCATTATTCTTAAAGTAGCATTATTCTTAAAGTAGCATTATTCTTAAAGTAGCATTATTCTTAAAATGCTCTGTCTAACAAGTAGTAGATGAACTGAGCGGTGCAGTTTTGCAGGCAAATCATATTCTAGTACAAGGGTGTCAACCTCATTTTGCCCCACGGGCTGTATTCAGTCTTAATCAAGGTCCTGTCTGTAATAATTGTTAATATTTTCTCGCCATCAATATTTACTAAAAATATTCCTCTATCCATATTTGGTTTTATATTTGACGCTCTCTGACTGTCATTTCGGTGATTTTTAGTTAGCAGGACAGAGTCAATTATTTTAAGATTGTATAAATGTACAGTACCAGTCAAGAGTTAGGGCACACCTACTTATTCAAGGATGTTTCTTTATTTTTACTGTTTTCTACATTGTGGAATAATAATGAAGACATCAAAACAATCAAATAACACATATGGAATCATTCTTGAAACCATAACAGTGTTAAACAAATTAAAATATATTTTATATTTGAGATCCTTCAAAGTAGCCACCCTTTGCCTTGATGACAGATTTGCACACTCTTGGCATTCTCTCAACCAGCTTCATGAGGTAGTCACCGGGAAATGCATTTCAATTCACTATTATTCTATAATGTAGAATGTGTGTCCAAACTTTTAACTGGTACTGTAGGTCCATTATCATTAATACACAGTTTCGATTTGGTTTTAGTCATTTTAGATTGTTTGCATTTTTCCCTTAAAAAACAATGATATATATATATATATATATTTACACAGTGGCTTGCGAAAGTATTCACCCCCTTGGCATTTTTCCTATTTTGTTGCCTTACAACCTGGAATTAAAATTGATTTTATGGGGCGGTTGTATCATTTGATTTACACAACATGCCTACCACTTTGAAGATGCAAAATATTTTAATTGTGAAATAAGACCAAAACAAACGGAAATCTTGAGCGTGCATAACTATTCATCCCCCCCAAAGTCAATACTTGTAGAGCCACCGTATGCAGTAATCACAGCTGCAAGTCTCTTGATGTATGTCTCTATAAGCTTGGCACATCTAACCACTGGGATTTTTGTCCATTCTTCAAAGCAAACCTGCTCCAGCTCCTTCAAGTTGGCTGGGTTCCGCTGGTGTACAGCAATCTTAAGTCATACCACAGATTCTCAATTGGATTGATGTCTGGGCTTTGACTAGGCCATTCCAAGACATCTAAATGTTTCCCCTTATATCACTCGAGTGTTGCTTTAGCAGTACGCTTTGGGTCATTGTCCTGCTGGAAGGTGAACCTCTGTCCCAGTCTCAAATCTCTGGAAGACTGAAACAGGTTTCCCTCAAGAATTTCCCTGTATTTAGCGCCATCCATCATTCCTTCAATTCTGACCAGTTTCCCAGTGCCTGCCGATGGAAAAACACCCCCACAGCATGATGCTGCCACCACCATGCTTCACTGTGGGGATGTGTTCTCGGGGTGATGAGAGGTTTTGGGTTTGCGACAGACATAGCATTTTCCTTGATGGCCAAAATGCTACATTTTAGTATCATCTGACCAGAGGACCTTCTTCCATATGTTTGGGGAGTCTCCCACAAACACCAAACGTGTTTGCTCATTTTTTCTTTAACCTCTTCTTATTTTTTTAAATAACGTTCCCAAGGTAAACTGACTATTTCTCAGGTCCAGATCGTAGAATATGCATATAATTTACAGATTAGGATAGAAAACACTCCAAAGTTTCCAAAAACTGTCAAAATATTGTTTTGTGAGTATAACAAAACTGATTCTGCAGGCGAAAACCTGAGGAAATCTAATCCGAAGTGATTTTCTTTTTTTAAATCTGTGTTTCCTTGCCCGTCTTTCTTCCATTTAAAGGGGTATCAACCAGATTCCTTAAATAAAGATTAAATAAAGGTGTAAATAAAAAAAATATAAAAAAAATATATATATATATATATATATATATATATATATATATATATATATATATATATATATATATATATATATATAAAAATATATACAAAAAAAAAACCGGCATTGTTATGAAATTTCCGATTGTTATGAAAACTTGAAATCGGCCATTCCGATAAGCCATTTCCAATGGCTTCCTCAGGCTGTGACCAGGCTTTAGACATAGTTTAAGGCTTTATTTTTGAAAAATTAGCGATATTTTTAAAAAGTAGTCAGGTGTCCTTTGATTAGTTACTGCGCGCGAGAGGGGTAGCTCTCCATTTTCTTTCTCTCTTTATTGAATAGGTTACGGTCCGGTTGAAATATTATCGATTATGTTTGTTAAAAAGAACCTGAGGATTGATTATAAAAATCATTTGACATGTTTCTACGAACATTACGGATACTTTTTGGAATTTTCTTCGAACGGAACGAGGCTTTGGTTTTCTGAACATAACGCGCAACCCAAATGGCGTTTTTTTGTTATAAAAGTAATATTTATCGAACAAAAATAACATTTATTGGTAACTGGGAGTCTCGTGAGTGCAAACATCGAACATTATCAAAGGTAAGCGATTTAATTTTATTGCTTTTCTGACTTTCGCTAATTTGGGGCTAGCTGTTCTAGCACTGATTGATACACTCACAAAAGCTTGGATTTCTTTCGCTGCAAAGCATATTTTCAAAATATAGGTGGATTAACAAACAAGCTAAGCTGTGTTTTGGTATATTTCACTTGTGATTGCATGATTATAAATATTTTTAGTAATATTTTGCGCCCTGCAATTCAGCGGTTGTTTAGGAAAATTATCCCGCTAAAGGGATCCGTAGCGCAGAGAAGTTAAGCAATGATTTTGTTTCTGGCCACTCTTCCGTAAAGTCCAGCTCTTTGGAGTGTACGGCTTAAAGTGGTGCTATGGGCAGATAATCCAATGTCTGCTGTGGAGCTTTACAGCTCCTTCTGGGTTATCTTTGGTCTCTTTGTTGCTTCTCTGATTAATGCCAACCTTGCCTGGTCTGTGAGTTTTGGTGGGCGGCTCTCTTGGCAGGTTTGTTGGGGTGCCATATTCTTTCCATTTTTTAATAATGGATTTAATTGTGCTCCGTGGGATGTTCAACGTTTTGGATATATTTTTATAACCCAACCCTGYTTGGTACTTCTCCACAACTTTGTCCCTGACCTGTTTGGAGAGCTCCTTGGTCTTCATGGTGSCGCTTGCTTGGTGGTGCCCCTTGCTTGGTGGTATTGCAGACTCTGGGGCCTTTCAGAACAGGTATATATATACTGAGATCATGTAACAGATCATGTGACACTTAGATTGCACACAGGTGGACTTTATTTAACTAATTATGTGACTTCTGAAGGTAATTGGTTGCACCAGATCTTATTTAGGGGCTTCATAGCAAAGGGGGTGAATACATATGCACACACCACTTTTCCGTAATGCAACAAAATAGGAAAAACGCCAAGGGGGTGAATACTTTTGCAAGGCACTGTATATATARATATACACACATTGTGTGTATATATATAAATTTTTTATGTTTGTCACCCTTGCTCTATCAGATGATGCTGGTCCTAAAGCTCTACATATTGTACCCAACCATGAACTAATGTACTCTCTATTTTATTCTTACAGATATCTGCAATGGCCCGTTGGTATCCATGCTGCCCCAGGGCTCTTTTGTGAGCTCCTCTCAGTCCTCTGTCAGTTATGCTCCACACTTCTCCAAGATCAACAGAAGAGATGGTGAGTTACAATGGAAAGTTATCTTTTTTTAATTTCTTGTAGCAGTCTTAACCCTGAATGCGCTATCCTTCAAAAATGTTAGGACTTTGTTCAGTAACTAGTTACCGACAAAAAAATTACTTCTGTGTTAATATTGAGGAATAAAAATGCTCTCTTTTATATACAAAGCTAAAAATATTGAAACAATAATGCACTTTGTGATATAAGCACCAGAGGTAGATAGATCTATGTACCCTGAAAAAAAATGATATATATATGGAGCCACCCCAGATTTGCCCCCTGGGAGGCGTGGCAGCCACTATAACTACAACATAAAAAAAAAAAAATATATATATATATATATATATTAACCTTCCAGTCAATAGTCTATACCAGGTCGGGAGTCTTCTCTTTCAGATGCAGTTGGAACTGAGTTGATAGCCCATCACGCTCCATAGTTAGAGCTAAAAGTCAGATGACACCATTTTTAAACATCAAATGTTACTATGAATATGTAAAAAAAAAWATATATATATATATATATATGCTTAWTTTGGCGAATTAAAACCATTTACTTGTATTACAAAAAGGTAAATAAAATAAAGTGTTACTGATTTCAGAGCCGCCGGGTAGTTTTGTTGGCTGTAATACTAGGAGATCATATTCAAAAGATCTTCATCCAGGATTAGTTAACTATAATGCTATTATTGAATTAAGATGGAGATAAACTATCTCCACCTCATGGGCATCTTATAAAGAGAGGTTTTCAGATAAATCCCTGATGCGGTCCTGTTTGCACGTCAGCACCGTTTTAGACAATTTTAAAATGTTGCTCTTAGCTCTAACAACAAGGCTCACAGGTCAGTAAATTAATCTGCATATAAATCTARGTTCTGTAACTAGATTTTCAATGACTTGGAGTGTGATTGAACCCAGGTTATTTGGACCTRGGCTACAGTACGTGTGTCTATAACAACCAGAATGATCCTGCTCTCTTGGGGAGGGGGGGTGGGGGTCCGTAAACGATGCTTCCTCTGTTGCTCAGACTCTGGTTTGATATGCTGCACTCATCTGCTCCCATGGTGGTGTGTACCAGCCTTCAGCAGCTGAGTAATGAACCTTCCTGCCAGAGCTAACCTGTTTCTTCAGCTCGATAGCTGGGTGGCTTGTGGGGTCTGACTCTACTAATTGTACACAGCACTGCCATATCACACTTTCACATTAGTGTTTGGAAGTAGCTTCCGTTTTTTTATTCACCAGTGTATGAAGTGCACTGATGCATCTGAAATGTTATTTAAGCCTAATGGTGTGTTTTCACACTCCATATCTCTCCAGATAGAGGGTGGGTTAGTTCATGCAGCATGTGTAGAGGGGGTAAAGCTCTAAAGAGTGTCTATGCGCATTGGTAGATTGAGGTGGTTAGTTTTTTCATAGCATGTATGAAGGAGTTTCAGTTCATGCCGGGTGATAGAGGGGGTAGTCTATGCCGCGTATGAGAGGGGGGTGTAGTTCGCTGATGAGGGTTACTCTGGCGGTGATATGAGGTGGGTTAGTTTCATGCCGCGTGATAGAGGGGGTTAGTTGAAGCGCTGTATGAGTTCGTCTGCGTGGTAGAGGGGGTTAGTTTTCGCAGGTAGTTCGCGTCAGGTGTCATCAGTGGAGGGGTTTAGTCTGCGCGTGATGGGGTTCCATGTCTTCCGGTCGTGATAGAAGGGGTTAGTTTCAATAATCCGGCGTGATAGAGGGGGTTAGTTCATGTCGAAGCGGCGTATGTTCATAGCGGTGGATTAGTTCATGGCGCGTGACAGAGGGGGTTAGTTCATGCCGCGTGACAGAAGGGGGTTAGTTCATGCCGCGTGACTGAGGGGGTTAGTTCATGCCGCGTGATAGAGGGGGTTAGTTCATGCCGCGTGATAGAGGGGGTTAGTTATGCTGCGCCTGATAGAGGGGTTAGTTCATGTTCCGCGGGTGATAGAGGGGGTTAGTTATGCCGCGTGAAGAGGGGGTTAGTTCATCCGCGTGACGAGGGGTTAGTTATGCCGCGTGACAGAGGGGGTTAGTTTATGCCGCGTGACAGAGGGGGTTAGTTCATGAGCCGCGTGACAGAGGGGGTTAGTTTCATGCCGCGTGACAGGGGGGTTAGTTAATGCCGCGTGACAGAGGGGTAGTTCATGCGCGTGACAGAGGGGGTTAGTTCATGCCGCGTGACAGAGGGGGTAGTTCATGCGCGGACAGAGGGGGTTAGTTATGCCGCGTGACAGAGGGGTTCAGTTCATGCAGCGTGACAGAGGGGTTAGTTCATGCCGGTGACAGAGGGCGGGTTTAGTTCATGCGCGTGACAGAGGGGGTTAGTTCATTGCGCGCGTGACAGAGGGGGTTTAGTTTCATGGCCGCGTGACAGAGGGGGTTAGTTCATGCCAGAACGTGACAGAGGGGGTTAGTTCATGTGCTACATGAGGGGGTTAGTTCATGCGGCGTGACAGAGGGGGTTAGTTCTGCCGCGTGACAGAGGGTTAGTTATGCAGCGTGAAGAGGGGTTAGTTCATGCGGTGAGAGGGGGTTGTGTCAGCGCGTGACAGAGGGGGGTTTAGTTCATGCCGCGTGACAGAGGGGTTAGTTCATGCCGCGTGACAGAGGGGGTTAGTTCTGCGTGACAGAGGGGTTGTTTATGCCGCGTGACAGAGGGGGTTAGTTTTATGCGCGTACAGAGGGGGTTAGTTTATTGCGCGTGACAGAGGGGGTTAGTTTATGCGCGCGTGACAGAGGGGGTTAGTTTATGCCGCGTACAGAGGGGGTTAGTTATGCCGCGTGACGAGAGGGGGTTAGTTTATGCCGCGTGACAGAGGGGGTTAGTTTATGCCGGGTGACAGAGGGGGTTAGTTTTATGCCGCGTGACAGAGGGGGTTAGTTTATGCGGCGTGACAGAGGGGGTTAGTTTATGCGCGGGCGTGACAGAGGGGTTAGTTTATGCCGGCGTGACAAGAGGGGTTAGTTTATGCCGGCGTGACAGAGGGGGTTAGTTTATTAGCAGCGTGACAGAGGGGGTTAGTTTAATGCCGCGTGACAGAGGGTTAGTTTAGATGCGCGTGACAGAGGGGGTTAGTTTATGCCGGTGACAGAGGGGGTTAGTTTTATGCCGCGTGACAGAGGGGGTAGTTTTAATGCCGCGTGACAGAGGGGTTAGTTTATGCCGCGTGAACAGAGGGGGTTAGTTTATGCCGCGTGACAGAGGGGGTTACGTTTTATGCGCGTGACAGAGGGGGTTAGTTTATGCCGGGTGACAGAGGGGGTTAGTTTATGCCGCGTGACAGAGGGGGTTAGTGTTTTGCCGCGTGACAGAGGGGGTTAGTTTAAAATGCCGCGTGACAGAGGGGTTAGTTTATTTGCCGCGTGACAGAGGGGGTTAGTTTATGCGCGTGACAGAGGGGGTTAGTTTATTGCCGCGTGACAGAGGGGTTAGTTTATGCCGCGTGACGAGGGGGGTTAGTTTATTGCCGCGTGACAGAGGGGGTTAGTTTATTGCCGCGTGACAGAGGGGGTAGTTTATGCCGCGTGACAGAGGGGGTTAGTTTATGCCGCGTGACAGAGGGGGTTAGTTTATGCGCCGCGTGACAGAGGGGTTAGTTTATGCCGCGGTGACAGAGGGGGTTAGTTTATGCCGCGTGACAGAAGGGGGTTAGTTTATGCGCGTGACAGAGGGGTTATTTATGCCGCGTGACAGAGGGGTTAGTTTTATGCGCGTGACAGAGGGGTTAGT
>NC_036875.1:37993283-37997775 GCF_002910315.2 Salvelinus sp. IW2-2015 | reverse complement strand
AATGCGTTGCATGATCGGGGGGCGGCAATTGCTTAGAGAAGTGACACAGTATTAGCTTAAATATATCATTGTACCGCTTAAAAACATTCGTGACAGAGTGGAGTTAAGCCATTAGCCAATACAGCACCATAGTTAGATTTAGAACCGCCACGAAATACACCAAATAAAACACGTAGACCAGAAAGTGCCGGATACAGCGAAGGACGTTAGTTTATATCCTAATCTGCGCGATGACAGGAACGCAGGCAGATGGAAGTCTTATTAGAGCAAAGTTTATTTTGGCCGCGGTGACACTCGGCATGTGGTTTAATTAGTTTTAATGCCGCAAATCTTCGACCAGAGGTGATGTTAGTTTAATGCAACCTCGTGCGTACAGAGGGGGTTAATGTTAATTGTCCCGCTTCCACCACAACACTCTGACAGATGGGTTATGTTTATATGCCGCGTGTTACAGTAGGGAGTTATAGTTTTTATGGAAACCGACCGTTGCATACCAAGGGGGTTAGTTTTAATCCTCTCGGGGGTTGTATATGCCGCGTGACAGGAGCGCGGGGGTTAGTTTATGCCGGTGACAGAGGGGTGTTATTTATGCCGGTGGGACAGAGGGGGTTAGTTTATTGCCGGTGGACAGAGGGGGTTAGTTTATTCGCGGCACAGAGGGGTTAGTTTATGCCCGCTTACAGAGGGGGGTTAGTTTAATGCCGGGTGACAGAAGGGGTTAGTTTATGCCGGTGACAGAGGGGTTATTTTATGAGGCCGGTGACAGAGGGTTAGTTCATGCAGCGTGATAGAGGGGGTTAGTTCATATTGCACAACAATCACTTCACATGCTATACAGAGGATCCTAGCAGACACATGATACTCTCCATGCAGACAGCAATGCAAGAATTTAGCAGCAATTGCATTGCAGGTAGGGGAGGCCCACAGGGGTAAAGGTTATCTTGACTCAAGACAGAATAATTCGATCCAAACTGTTCATTGACTGAATTCTAAAAGGAATGTTTCTCTCTCTGGTCTCCCGAGGAGCGGGAGGCTGGTCTCCCCAGGTGACAGACAGGCAGCCGTGGCTGCAGCTGGACCTCAGGGACAGGATAGAGGTGACGGCCATCTCCACACAGGGGCGCTACGGAGGCTCAGACTGGGTCAGCGGCTACCTGCTCCTGTTCAGTGACACAGGCCGAGCCTGGAAGCAGTACCGACAGGAGGACGGGGTGGGGGTGAGTTGCATCATACTGTAGATTTACTGTTACTTGTGAGGGGGTCGATCAGCTTTAATATTGCATATTGTTTGTGGCTTCAATCAATGTAATTGTCTCCATCATTTCCCAGATTTTTTTTGAGAGAGAGAGAGAGAGAGAGAGAGAGAGAGAACAGTTGGAGTCATTATAACTCGTTTTTCAACCACACCACAAATGTCTTGTAATCAAACCATAGTTTTGGCAAGTCGGTTAAGACATCTACTTTGTGCATGACACAAGTAAATGGACAATGACCCCAKGCATWCTTCCAAAGTTGTYGCAAAATGGCTTAAGGACAACAAAGTCAAGGTATTGGAGTGGCCATCACAAAGCCCTGYCCTCAATCTCATAGAAAATGTGTGGGCAGAACTGAAAAAACGTGTGTGAGCAAGGAGGCCTACAAACCTGACTCAGTTACACCAACTCTGTCAGGAGGAATGGCCGCGTGACAGAGGGGGTTAGTTTATGCCGGTGACAGAGCGGAGGTTCAGTTTTATGCGCGTGACAGAGGGGGTTAGTTATGTCCGTTCACCACACATCGTGACAGAGGGGTTATTTATATGCCGCGTGTACAGTAGGGGTATAGTTTTATGGCCGACGTGCACCAAGAGGGGGTTAGTTTTAATCCCCCGCGCTCAGAGGTTAGTTTATGCCGCGTGACAGAGGGGGTTAGTTTTATGCCGCGTGACAGAGGGGTTAGTTTATGCCGCGTGACGAGGGGGTTAGTTTATGCGCGTGACGTGACCGAAGGAGGGGGTTAGTTTATGCCGGCGACAGACCGGGGTTAGTTTATGCCGCGTGACGAGGGGTTAGGTTATGCCGCGTGACAGAGGGATTAGTTTATGCCGCGTGACAGAGGGGATTAGTTTGCCGCGTACAGAGGGGTTAGTTCATGCGCGTGATAGAGGGGGTTAGTTCATATTGCACACAATCACCTTTCACATGCTATACAGAGGATCCTAGCAAACACATGATACTCTCCATGCAGACCAGCAATTGCAAGAATTTAGCAGCAATTGCATTGCAGGTAGGGAGGCCCACAGGGGTAAAGGTTTATCTTGACTCAAGACAGAATAATTCGATCCAAACTGTTCATGACTGAATTCTAAAAGGAATGTTTCTCTCTCTGGTCTCCCGAGGGAGCGGGAGGCTGGTCTCCCCAGGTGACAGACAGGCAGCCGTGGCTGCAGCTGGACCTCAGGGACAGAGTAGAGGTGACGGCCATCTCCACACAGGGGCGCTAACGGAGGCTCAGACTGGGTCAGCGGCTACCTGCTTCCTGTTTCAGTGACACAGGCCGAGCCTGGAAGCAGTACCGACAGGAGGACGGGGGTGGGGGTGAGTTGCATCATACTGTAGATTTACTGTTACTTGTGAGGGGGTCGATCAGCTTAATATTGCATATTGTTTGTGGCTTCAATCAATGTAATTGTCTCCATCATTTCCCTGATTTTTTGAGAGAGAGAGAGAGAGAGAGAGAGAGAGAGAACAGTTGGAGTCATTATAACTCGTTTTTCAACCACACCACAAATGTCTTGTAATCAAACCATAGTTTTGGGCAAGTCGAGTTAAGACATCTACTTTGGCAATGACACAAGTAAATGGACAATGACCCAGCATTCTCCAAAGTTGTGGCAAAATGGCTTAAGGACAAACAAAGTCAAGGTATTGGAGTGGCCATCACAAAGCCCTGCCTCAATCTCATAGAAAATGTGTGGGCAGAACTGAAAAAACGTGTGTGAGCAAGGAGGCCTACAAACCTGACTCAGTTACACCAACTCTGTCAGGAGGAATGGCAGAAATTCACCCAATTTATTGAGGGAAGCTTGTGCAAGGCTAAAAAGCTGAAATAAATCATTCTCTCTACTATTATTCTGACATTTCACATTCTTAAAATAAAGTGGTGATCCAACTGACCTTAAAACAGGAATTTTACTAGGATTAAATGTCAGGAATTGAAAAACTGAGTTTAAATGTATTGGCTAAGGTGTATGTAAACTTCCGACTTGACCTGTACATTTTTTTTTATTTTACCTTTATTTAACTAGGCAAGTCCAGTTAAGATTTTTTTTTAATTTCAATGACGGCCCAGGAACAGTGGGTTAACTGCCTTGCAAGGGCATAACAACAGATTTGTACCTTGTCAGCTTGGGGATTAATTTTTGCAACCTTTCGTTACTAGTCCAACGCTCTAACCACTAGGCTACGCTGCGCCGCTATATTGTATATAATAATTTAGCAAAGAAAAGAAACGTCCTCTCTCTGTCACTGAGTTTATTTTCAGCAACCTTAACATGTGTAAATATTTGTAGGAACATAACAAGATTCAACAACTGAGACATTAACTGAACAAGTTCCACAGACATGTGACTAACACATTTAATAATGTGTCCCTGAAACAAAGGTGGGTCAAAAATCAAAAGTAACAGTCAGTATCTGGTGTGGCCACCAACTGCATTAAGTACTGCAGTGCATCTCCTCATGGACTGCACCAGATTTGCCAGTTCTTGCTGTGTGATGTTACTCCACTTCTTCCACCAAGGGCACCTGCAAGTTCCCGGACACTTTCTGGGGGGAATGGCCCTAGCAATCACCCTCCGACACAAACAGTCCCAGACGTGCTCAATTGGATTGAGATCCGGGCTCTTCGCTGGCCATGGCAGAACACTGACATTCCTGTCTTGCAGTAATACACAAAGAAGTGTGCATTGTCATGCTGGAGGGTCATGGCAGGATGAACCTGCAGGAAGGGTACCACATGAGGGAGGAGGATGTCTTCCCTGTAACGCACAGCGTTAGATTTTGCCTGCAATTGACAACAAGCTCAGGTCGATGATGCTGTGACACACCCCCCAGACGCATGATGGACCCTCCACCTCCAAATCGGATCCCGCTTCGAGTATACAGGCCTCGGTGTAACACTCATTCTTCGACAATAAACGGGAATCCGACCATCACCCCTGGTGGAGACAAAACCGTGACAATTCAGTAAAGAGCACTTTTTGCCAGTCCTGTCTTGTCCAGCGAAGGTGGGTTTGTGCCCATAGGCAAAGTTGTTGCCGGTGATGTCTGGTGAGGACCTGCCTTACAACAGGCCTACAAGCCCTCTGTCCAGCTTCTCTCAGCCTATTGCGGACAGTCTGAGCACTGATGGAGGGATTGTGCGTTCCTGTGTAACTCGGGCAGTTGATGTTGCCATCCTGTCCTGTCCCGCAGGTGTGATGTTTCGGATTGTACCGATCCTGTGCAAACTG
>NC_036875.1:37975375-37993258 GCF_002910315.2 Salvelinus sp. IW2-2015 | reverse complement strand
GCAGAAATTCACCCAATTTATTGAGGGAAGCTTGTGCAAGGCTAAAAAGCTGAAATAAATCATTCTCTCTACTATTATTCTGACATTTCACATTCTTAAAATAAAGTGGTGATCCTACTGACCTAAAACAGGAATTTTACTAGGATTAAATGTCAGGAATTGTGAAAAACTGAGTTTAAATGTAGTTGGCTAAGGTGTATGTAAACTTCCGACTTGACCTGTACATTTTTTTTTATTTTACCTTTATTTAACTAGGCAAGTCAGTTAAGAATTTTTTTAATTTCAATGACGGCCTCAGGAACAGTGGGTTAACTGCCTTGCTAAGGGCATAACAACAGATTTGTACCTTCAGCTTGGGGATTACATTTTTGCAACCTTTCGTCTAGTCCAACGCTCTAACCACTAGGCTACGCTGCCGACCGCATATATGTATATATATGAAGTTTAGCAAAGAAAGAAACGTCCTCTCTCTTGTCACTGAGTTTATTTTCAGCAACCTTACATGTGTAAATATTTGTAGGAACATAACAAGATTCAACAACTGAGACATTAACTGAACAAGTTCCACAGACATGTGACTAACACATTTAATAATGTGTCCCTGAAACAAAGGTGGGTCAAAATCAAAAAGTAACAGTCAGTATCTGGTGGCCACCAACTGCATTAAGTACTGCAGTGCATCTCCTCATGGACTGCACACAGATTTGCCAGTTCTTTGCTGTGTGATGTTACTCCACTTCTTCCACCAAGGGCACCTGCAAGTTCCCGGACATTTCTGGGGGGAATGGCCCTAGCAATCACCCTCCACAAACAGTCCCAGACGTGCTCATTGGATTGAGATCCGGGCTCTTTCGCTGGCCATGGCAGAACACTCTACATTCCTGTCTTGCAGTAATCACACACGAACGAGAGTGTGGCATTGTCATGCTGGAGGGTCATTGTCAGGATGAACCTGCAGGAAGGGTACCACATGAGGGAGGAGGATGTCTTCCCTGTAACGCACAGCGTGAGTTGCCTGCAAATGACAACAAGCTCAGTCGATGATGCTGTGACACCCCCCAGACCATGATGGACCCCTCACCTCCAAATCGATCCCGCTTCAGAGTACAGGCCTCGGTGTAACACTCATTCCTTCGACAATAAACGGGAATCCGACCATCACCCTGGTGAGAACAAAACCGTGACAATTCAGTAAAGAGCACTTTTTGCCAGTCCTGTCTTGTCCAGCGAAGGTGGGTTTGTGCCCATAGAGCAAAGTTGTTGCCGGTGATGTCTGGTGAGGACCTGCCTTACAACAGGCCTACAAGCCCTCTGTCCAGCTTCTTCCGCCTATTGCGGACAGTCTCTAGATGATGGAGGGATTGTGCGTCCTGGTCGTGTACGTCTGGGGCATGGGTACTCGCCGTTGCCCAAGGTATCCGGGAAGGGCGTATGAGCGAATTTTACCCTTCGAGCATAGTCCACCATGCTTTGTGTTGCGTGATCATGAAGTGCCACTAATCGAACCATGAATGTTCTGTACTTCAGCGGAGATTCGAATGGTTTGCTAATACTTCTTCTGTATGAGTGTAATATAGCTGTATATTGCTATATTTTTTACATTTTAGCTGGTGAATTTATCCTAATCTTTGGTTAATATAGTCATACTACAAAGGTGTTTCTTCCGGGACACTCTCATAGTGTGCTCACCTTGCACCCTTCCCATCTAGTGATGTACCGAAAGGTGAACAAAACCAGAAGGGACTAGACCGAAGTGAAATTGGAGGTGTATAGTGTGTGGTGTTTCGTGAGATACATAAATACCAACTTCTTGGTGTGGTATGTGTGCTAGACCCGCTCTCCTCGTCCATGTACTGGAGATCGTGTGTGTCGTGGGGGCCCTCGTTAAGAGAGAGTGGACAATCCTATGCTGCCGAATGCATCCTTTAGGCATCTTCTGCGCTCAGCTACTCGTAGACCGGTTTCGCATGAATTGACATTGTTCGCAACATGATAGATCTCATTTGCCTCTGCTAGCATATACAGCCCTCTTGGTTCGTCCTACCAGCTTCGGCAGGTGTATCTTGCATGATCGTCCTAAGGCACCATATGGCTAGGTCGGCTATCATATAGCTATGAGCACGTGCGCAGTACAATGATTGTCGCCTTGGAGAGTGCTAGCTCTTATTTTGGGCCATGCTAGCCATGGTTGCATAGTCTCATTGGATTATTCAGCCCAGAGAGAATCAGGATCAAGATGAATAAACACCAGAGGTCACCGGATGCTTTTATGTTTTAGTCACATAAGCCTAAAGCCGTTTTATCTACAAAATAGCGATATACACTGTGTTCCAGCAATCCTCAATTAAAAAATTGCCCATACTGGTACCGTTCACACTGGGGCTTTCTATAGTGCTGCTTTCTTTAACTATTTTAATTTCGTATCCCGATTATCTCTAGCCTTGAGCCATGTTATTTAACGACTTAGTTATTTGTGAATTTATGTACGATAACGTAAGATTATGACAATCTAGCAAAAAGGCTGGAGGAAACTATGTAGATACACGAAGTGTTGTTCTTGGAAATCCTTTACAATGAAGATCCTTTTTACGTTTTTATGGATTTTTGACGATCGAATTGAATACTTTAGAATGAATTTAGGGTTCCTCGTAGCAATAGCTAATGTAAGGGACGTCTCCTCTCCTGTTTTCATTAATACAGCTATTTCTCACATGCTGTGCGAGATGATGAAGGGAGAGTCCGCTTTTTCAACTTCCATATCAATCGTCAGTTTCCTCTGTAATTTTTGACCGTTTATCTCTACCATTATGTTGTTCTCGGTTTCCTCTGGTGCTTTAGAGGGGTCGAAAGTAGTTTGCTGCTTGGTTCAGAAATTTGGTAAATTTACCAATTGTACCATTCATAGAGTGCCTTTGCAGTGACTTTTAGGGGTAGGGCTAATTTCCAAGCTACTTAAGTTCCGCTGAGTCCCATTCCTCATCCCCTTATTTGAGTTACGAAATCAATCAACTTAGTAGGACCATTATATGGGCAAGCACTTCTTAGTGCTTCATACATATTCCAGGCTCATGACCAAAAAATACCCTTAAGTTAACTATGCAGCGTACATATACGTAAACGGAGTATGTATTGTATCAACCGTTAGAGTGATCACTATATTTATAAATATCGCTCTCTCTTATCATGTGTTTTTAGTGCCCATCCACTGTCTCCAGCTACTCCTACGTCAGTCTATCACTTGAACACCATCCCATCTGCTGAATTTGTTTTCTAACATCTTAGATGGCTAATTTCCTATTGAGGAGTACTGCCATTGGCATACTCAGCTTAACTCTCGCCTACATACAGAAGCGCAGGATAGCCTAGTGTTTCACCCAGTGGTCAACATGAACGTTTAACTTAATCAGTGGTCGACACAGAGTCTAAGGGCGACCTTAGACATGCTCAGTGCTCAGAGAGTCACTACAGATCCCTCGCTTCGATTCTCGCTGTAGTGCAGCAACCGGGGGCGCGTGGGTAGGTGGAGCGACGAGAGTCCCAGTGTGGGTAGGCGGCGTGCACATCTGCGCGCTCCGCTCAGCGTCGCTCCTCAGTGCTACATGAGTGTCTGCAGGACGCATAAGAGCACGTCGAATTGTGTCATCCTCATTAAGCGCAATCTTATTATTTTAACATTAACACGCAGTGTTCTCAGAATATGAATCATCTAAATAAGTACATAAAGTAGCATCTAGCGTTGCTAGACTGTTCTTGTTCCTTCAGCACCACTAGGGAATTGAAACCCTGGTGGTACGCTGATGTATTTGAAGGCCTTACTTCTGGGACTCTACAGGTGCTCATAATAGCGTGCAAGGTTAACTGATGGGACAACTCGCACATAACTTTTAGGCATACATGTTTTTTGAGTGCCAGAGTGTCGATCTCTTTTAATCTGTGTGTCTCGTCTCCTATCATATAGGAGTTGCTGGTCGTCTCGCATGCAATTGACGAGTCCCATAGTGTCGCAGTCTGGAACAAGAGACGTGAGTGACATGAGAGTATACGCAGGGTTGAGTATGGAGTGGCTACTTCGACAAATTGGAGATTTGGCGTCCTATATCAAGAGACTAATCGCAGTAGTGAGGCTTATTTGCGAACAAATGGCTGTAGTATGTGGCAGTCATTTGCCTTGCTTCTACCTTCTCGCGATCGATTGTTCGATATCAGGAGTGCTTACTATTATGTGTAGTGTCGTCGCCCTTGGACAATTAGAGAAATAGTACTATTTGTTACGGATACTCAATAATGATGCGCGATCATTAGACACTAGAGCAGGTTACATCTCGACACAGGCGACTTGGCAAATATCTCTTATCGCGCTCGCTTCATCTAACAAACCAACCAATACCAGATTACTGTGGGCCAGTAACGTTACCTCAATCAGTCATGCAATGTATATACGCTCCAGAGATTTAGGATTCACACACCTACGGCATGACCTCAGCTCTACCCTAGGCGCTGCTTCCTTAGTGTCTCGCTTGAGCCTCTCGCGAGACCTCAATGTAGATCTCCTCTGCTAAAAATCTCTAATAATCATGGCGATGAATCATAACGCCAAATCCTAATTGCATCTTATATTGTTAAAATACGTGCATGTTGCGGAAGAGGTGAAAGAGTATCTTTCTAGGAAGATCATCTATGCTGCGCACACTATGAGTGCATGCGCTCATCTCGCCGAGCAACAACTGAATGCTTCGCATCCCTCCGCTGCTCTCCAATTGGTAAATTATACCACGTAATGTTCCGATCAATTGGAACTCTTTTGCAGTGTTGGTTAAGAACCACTGTTATTTCCTTCGGCTGCCCTAGGCTAAATTCACTGTTTACAATTCTCATAAAAATTTGAAAGGTGCGAGATCGCCTCTCTGACCTGATGTAGCATGGAGTGAAACTCCACATGCTCCTAGGACTGTCTCGGCTTGCTCTCGCACGAGAGTACCTAGGACACACACTGTCGTGGATCTCTCAGATAGTGCATTGTTGAGTTGAAGATATCCCTCTACTATCGCGTGCTATCACTGGCAGTTGTATATCCATCAGAGATTCATATCGAATAGAACCCGTTCGCTCATCAGCACGATCGAATGCTACACACATCCAGTCCCTCCAGAACACCAAGCAACAAAGCCCATGCAATTCACACGCAACTTCGATCTCCGCACATGAGCATCAAAGGAGTCACAGCAAGGCGAGCTCCCAATTGTTATCTCTTCAGACCAACCGACGTCCGCTGATATTGGTATGGCCATAGCTGACAACCACCTCCGCGATACAGCCCTTCATAGCAAGAAATCCTGCCTACATGCTACCACGTACTCGTACGAATCATTCAACACAGCGGTCGTTTATATGACAGGTTCTAAGAACCTCCTCGAATCCATACTGTGTATCTACCTCTCCTGTGCTCCGGACGCTCTTGTAGTTCTGTGCCGCGGCTGCAAAGGTACTTTATTACAGAGTCCTATCAAAAGGGACCAATGCTCAAGCAATGCGGAACTGTGCCCAGTGACCTTGAGTGTAGCCCCCTATCCAGACCGTACTAAATCAGCTTTTCTTAATCTTTGCCTTCGAGGCAAAAGCAACACTCGATTGCCTGCATGAGGAGCATCAGCTGTCTACTGGAACGCACTCGATGTTGGAAATCCCACTCTCTCCTCCGCTCTGTAGTAATGGTGAAGCTGACAGACGCTTGTAATCAACACGGCATACTAGGTGATCCAAACAACAAGTGTCTCGCGAGGTGCCATACGGATTACTAGTACGTGCTGATCCGTGCGCATGTGCTCTATAAGTGACGCCTCAACGTCAGCTCAGGTGTCTTCACTGGACATTATCTCAACATTAATCCTGTAAAGATGTGAGGCTTCTGGATATATACCTAACCATAAAGCAATGTTCTCAAGCAGAACCACCACATGACAGTTTCCCTGATGAACCACCTAGGTAATCACGACCCTAAGGCAAGCGTGCTTGTATAGGAAATTGCAATACACGTAGGCGTTGCACTGCTCGTCCGTTGACATCTGTAACGCTCTGGTCGAGAACGGTTTTGCAAGTCTAGCGTCTCATTTCTATCTAATTCCCACACTCTTGTATTCGCCGCAAACCTCCTTAGACCACTCATATTGCATCTCATCCAGGCAATCTTTCACAACTTACAAGACTCCAATTGAGTTTATCATAGTACATGCTCGACTTGTCTCACACGCTCCTTGCAGTTCCTAGCGACTGCCACACCCGTTTCCACACAAGCACGCAAAACTGATACTGACGCAATACGCTAAGTATGAGATTATTCATCATTTTGTCTTCTAAGTATGATCGTGTGCGAGAGAAGTGCGGATCTCGTAAGACATATGCGCGTTTATAGTTGGAGACTTTGTCAGTCATGAGCTTCGTTCGGGGTCGTGTTCTGCCTTTAAACACCCGAGTTAGATTCCTTCGCAAGCGTCGTATTCATGCCTCTAAATTGCTTCATCCACTATAGAGTTTTTCACCGCGATTACTTCTGCCTATGTGTTGTATGGATCCTGGTCTTATCTCTCAGAAGGCTTAGTGGCTTAGCAACAGGGCTCCCAGTCCCGGTGCTGCAAAACTGAGCAATCCTGGACGTTCGTTGAACCCATTGCCGTTTCCCCAGACACGATGGTTTACATTGTCTGAGTCGTCGTCTCGTGCTTTCTCATCTCGGGTCAGGTGGGGTTAGCGTTCCAGATACACATGCGCTTGCCTACGCTCTGTATCTCGGCATTCAGAGAGCTGGGAACGCCTACCTCACTAAGCGGTGTGCGAAGTTGCTCAGTCCCCCTCTTTGCGGACTCCCTGTTTCACTCCTTTTTCTGACTGCTGCATTCCGGCTCAGGCACGACTTTCCAACACCATCATTAAGTTTCTTTTGGGAGATGTGACAATCAGCTTGAGTTCGGTTAGCCTGATCACTAGCCATATGACTGAGACAGCCTATAGGGACGATTGCGTCAGAGATCCTCGGCTGTGTGGGCCCGATATATACAGTTGATACCCTCATCCCTCACGTAGCGCTCAGATCTAGGTTTCGTATGAGTTGGTGCTCTACAGGAACTACGAAGCGCCATCTGGCCACCCCAGAGATATTCATGTCTGCCGTTGCTGCTTGTATGCTGGGCGCAAGGCTTATTTTGGTGTGGTTGTTATTAGGCCTTCAGTTCCTCGGTTTTCTCTACTATCTTCTAGATTACGATGGATACAACCTACTTAGAATGGTTCCCCACAAATTCAACATATGGCCAGTCTCTGGCTAATGAAGGTCATCGCATCTATCCAATTGGTGCGCCCCTCAGGTATTACTGAAAGAGATATATGACATGGGTCCTAGTAATGCTCCGTCAAACGGACGCTCTCTACAGTGCACTCTGCGCTCTGAGGTGCCTCATCCTATTGCTGACTGCGTTGGCCTCAATGGAGCAATTAGGGTTACCATGCTCAATTTCACTCGTGGTCCTCTGGACCGCTACAGTCACTACTCTAAGGTCTTTGAGTAGGTGCCGTTTGACTGCGGCCCACGTGACATACTCGCGGCTAAGCTCGTCTGCCGCTCAGGCAACATCCTATCAACTCGCAGGTCGCTGTCTATCCTGGAAGCGAAGCAAGGTCACCTCTAAAATGGATGTCAATCAATCGACACCCAGTCCCACCCTAGTACTCGACTTCTTGGCTCTTCTCACTTACCGCATGCGCAAGCTTCTTCGCGCTCACCGCGACGTGCACCTCTACCTGGCACAATATAAGGGTTCTTCGGAACATATTTTTCCCTCCTGACATCATAAGTACTCTCCGCGACCACAGGTTAATCACCGATCAATGCGCTCTACCCTCGGAACCTATTATTCGCATTTGTATGCAGCACCCCTCTAACCCCTCGCGAACTAAAAGGCATCTTAACTAATTTATTCCACTCGTCTTGCTGCTACTCTCTCTCGCTATTTCATTATATGGTCTTCTAGTCACCTCTAACTCTGTATTATCGTTCCATATGTAAGGCATACTCACCTTATTCTCCTGGCGCCCCGACAAAGCCACTCTGTGCTCTGGCTCTTGGCTCTACATTCCCGAGAGCAATCGCATGTGTCCCACCCACCAACCGGCCACCACCTCTCTTATTGTCTCTTTACTGACTACCTCGGTCTCTGGCTCCCAAACAGACCTCCAATATAAAATGCATAGTCACCTCTCAAACCACAATTATTCATACATAGTAACATATTCTACCTACGAGGTGAGCCTGAGCTAACACGGTGTCTGTATGTATAGCCCTCACTACATCTAACTACAAGCTCTCCGGTTAACGTTATATAGTAGCCTATCTCTCTTTACTGTGGTGTTCTTCTATTTCCTTGGACTTACTATCTGTCAACCTACACATCGCTGTTTCTATAGCCACCTACTGGATTTTGTATGGTTAGAGCAACTCACTGTAAGCGTCTACACCTGTGCTTCTCAGAAGCGTCACAGTGAAAACAGATAGATTATACCGTGTTTGATTGATTTGAAGACCACAGATATGATTTGACTGTTATGTGCGACCGTCAATAACAGTTGGTGGATCGAATCTGAACTTCACTAGATGGATTCATTATTTTCCTAATCAATCTCTCTCACCTAGACCTAAGTCCAATTATGGTTCTATAGATGACTTCAGCATATTTAGCTCTCGTTTGACATATTGGCATGGGTGAAATACCAACACGGAAAAGTATCAACCTAAATATACAGTTGCTAACAATATAATCAGTGTCTGATTTCCGACTAAATAGCTCAGATATAGGAGGTTGTGAACAAATGCGCCTTATTTATGGCCTTATGGCACTCATGGAGTGTGGGTAGCGAGCGGCGTAGGTTAACCTGCGTGCTGTTACTTCGTTCTGCATCTCATCATGCAGATGCTGATAGGGAAGATGGCATAGGGAATTCAGAAACTGTATCTGTGGCTTTTTATCTCATTGTTTAAAATCCTGTGAGGAGACATTTTGTTAAGTTGAGCGGTAGTGTGGGAAGTGTGGACCATGTACTACTACTCACTGACTCCACTCCGGACTTCATCCTATTCGCCTGTAATCATGTTGTATCGCTTAGTCGCGTGTGCGTTCAACATGTGTACATAATGATACTTTAACTTGGTAAGCAGTCGCCGGTTGAGGTTTCATTTTTTTTACCGAAATCAAGGACAACATAAAAAAGCTAGATACTTCTCATCAGCTATACTGACTGTTTTAGTTGGATTCATTACATAACATATATATTAGTAAAAAGCTGTTGTGCTTCTCCTCCAGCTTCCATTTTTTCAGAGATTACAACTCTCTTGCATTTTTCTTGCCATTCGGAATATTTTCTGTGAGATGTCTGGGGACAATGGTTTGCACATTAAGCAATACTCAAGAGTTTCTATCACATGGTGTATAAGTTTTACAGTAGTTGAAGTTACAAGTGCGAACAGCATGTCCAGTCCACTAATTTGTGACAATATGTATTGAATTCAATTCATTTTTCTATGTCTTTAAAAATACATTATTTTTACACTCAAATGTGGATAATGTAGAAAATCAATGGTGGTAGTGTTATTGTTGTTACACGTGGTCTGCCACTGCGAGGACGATCAGCTGTCCATCCTGTCTCCCTGTAGTGCTGTCTTAGGCATCTCACAGTACGGACATTGCAATTCATTGCCCTGGCCACATCTGCAGCCCTCATGCCTCCTTGCAGCATGCCTAAGGCACAGTCACACGGATGAGCAGAGACCCTGGGCATCTTTATTTTGGTGTATTTCATAGTCAGTAAAAAGGCCTCTTTAGTGTCCTACGTTTTCATAACTGTGACCTTAATTGCCTACAGTCTGTAAGCTGTTAGTGTCTTAACGACCGTTCCACAGGTGCATGTTCATTAATTGTTTATGGWTCATTGAACAAGCATGTGAAACAGTGTTTAAACCCTTTACAATGAAGATCTTTTACGTTTTTGGGATTTTTACAAATTATCTTTGAAAGATAGGGTCCTGAAAAAGGGACGTTTCTTTTTTTGCTGAGTTTATATATATATATWTTTTTTAAATATATTTTAGTTTATTATTTTCCSCTAACCCTACCATCCCTCCCCTAATTGGAGTAAACTAATGGACAACAACTCTTAGGCTTCTACTTCCAGCTTATACATACTATATGCATTTTACAAAGAGAGTATATTTTATAATAGTTATCTTTTCTTTGTTTTTAGTCCCATCCTTCAGCTCCACTCAACCCCTCTCATCTATCACTGAACACCATCCACTGTAGACTTGTTTTCACTGCTGTGCTATTTCCTGAGGTAATGCCTTGGCTATAGCTTAATGGGCTAATACAGAAGCGCAGGATAGCCGGGTTTCAACCCAGTCGGTCACATGAACTTTAACTTAATCAGTGGCGCAGCGGTCTAAGGCACTGCATCTCAGTGCTAGAGAAGTCACTACAGACCCTTGTTCGATTTCAGGCTGTATCACAACCGGCCGTGATTGGGAGTCCCATAGGGCGGCGCACATTGGCCCAGCGTCGCCCTGGTTATGGTTTGGCCGGGGTAGGCCGTCAATGTAAATAAGATTTTTTTTTCTTAACTGAATTGCCTAGTTAAAATAAAGGTTAAATAAATAAATAAAACATTTAAAAATGTAAAGGCATCTACGTTCTGACTTTTCTTTTCACTCGGCACACTGGGATGAGAGAGTAGCTGAGTATTGAGCTGTAACTCAGAGTACGGCAAAGCTGCAAGGAAATTAGACATGAATTAGGAGGCTTTGTTTTGGAGTGTTTTTTCTTACCTCTGGTGTGTTTTCCCCATTGGTTGGATGGGTTTTGAGAAGGAGATGAGGATGTGAGGAGTCTGCAATTGAGATTCTCCCATAGGCTACTGAATATAGGCTATTCACATGGCAGTTAGAGGGGCTATTGCCCTGTTTCCTCTCGCATGTTGTTGGAAGGAAGTCTCTAGATTTTGCTCGCCTGAAYTAGAGTATATTGTGATAAATTGCAGGCCACACTACTTGCCTAGAGAGTTTTCAGCTATACTTTTCATGGCTGTTTATTTACCACCACAGACAGATACTGGCACTAAGACCGCACTCAGTCAGATGTATAAGGAAATAAGCAAACAGGAAACCACTCACCCAGAGGCGCTCCTAGTGGCCGGAGACTTTAATGCAGGGAAACTTAAWTCKGTTCTACCAAATCTAMCAACATGTTAAATGTGCATCCAGAGGGGAAAAAATTCTAGATCACCTGTACTCCACACACTGAGACGCGTACAAAGCTCTCCCTCGCCCTCCATTTGGTAAATCCGACCACAACTCTATCCTCCTGATTCCTGGGACTTAGCTAATGAAAAGAGCGAGAAGACATGTCTGGGCTGCGGTGAATAACAGGACAATATTTTCCGATTTACTGAAGTGGTTTACAAGCGAAAACAAATATAACAACTAGTTATATATTAGCTTACTAAATAAGCTAACACAAGCAGCATTTGGAATTCATGGGATCATATACCAAGCAGCGATAGCACAGTTCCGACAGATATAAGGAAAAAGCACCCAAATTGGGTCCTTATCTTTGTTGATTTTTCCATCAAATGTTCTCCAAAGGGTCCTTTGTCAGAACCGTCTTCGATTTGGACACCCGCTAGAAAGGGCTGCACCGAACGATGTCCTCTTGCATTTAGCATGCACACTGGCCATCGCGGGCTTGTGTATATTCCGGTCTTGACAAAATTCTTGTCGCTGAGCGGCGGGTCCATCAACGTCTAAAGTCCAGAATAAATTTCAATAATATATTAAAAAAGTATATTGACACAAAACATACTTGAGGATGAATATGTTCGTGAAGTGTGTATCCTAATAAATATACAATCGAAGCTGGGAGAGGCGTTCATTTCAGTGAGTAATAGAGGGTTTTCCAGGAGCGCAGTTCCAGTTCCTAGCTATCGCGGCCCTAGAAAAGAGAGAAACAATTGTAAAGGTGCGAGTCATTATTCATCAAGATGATTGTTATCTCTAGTACAAGCTGACAGAGATAATAAGTCATTTCTCTCTCTCACTTCCGCTATCGACAACCCACTGAACAATGGTAAGGGTCGTGTGAGTCGATAGTATTCCTTACAGGTCCTAAGTGCCCAAGACCTTTTATACGAGAGTATCTTGAAGAGAGACCAATAACACTTAGGAAACTCCTATCACTTCAGGGATAGAAATGGGTTCTTGCTAAAGAAGAGAGTCATATGGTTTCACTTAGAAGAAATACATTAAACCCATGTTATCTAGAAACTCAGACAGTGTTTTGTATATCCAAAAGTAATAATAATTACTATATTGTTATCGAGCTGATAGAAAATTGGAGTCTACCCTGAGGCCGGTTGAACATGGCTGAACCCCTCTTTCCACTGCTGATACTCACTCCGCTAGAACACTAAGGCAGAAATCCTGCAGTTAATGACTACAGAACATGTTGCGGTCTAGATGGCCCGAAGACAGTAGCAACTTTGGGCTGGTTGCCACGCATACTAGAGGGTTAAAATAATGAATCCATTGTGTAAATTTGGGGGGCCAACACTAATTTGAATAAATGGGAATGGGAATGCTGACCCATGCAAACAGCAATCTCTGAGATGAATTACCGAGAGATTTCAGCCCCACACTTGTCCCTTTATCAGTCTTTCCTACGAGATAAGAACTAAAAGGACTATTCACTTTTTCACTTCAAAGGACTTTTATCATTGAAACTTATGTCACTCAAGAGTGGTATCAACTTGCACGTGACAGTATTTTTCTACTTCTTTCTACACCGGTGAAGAGAACTGGAAGGATGTGGTTGGGGGGTAGGAAAATAACTTAATCTTCAACAAACGAGATGTGCACACGCCCGAAGTAGGAATTGGGTAGAATGGCTTTAAAGCCATACTTTTGAGATTGAGCTAGAGTATATGAATTTAGACACCATTGCATTCTAAATTATGATAATTGGGACCCTTCAATAAGAATTAATATATTTATAGGATGATATATTTATCAAGCATCATGCAGGCAATGGGATATTGGCTTATATTCATCATTTATTATAAGTAATAAGACACCAAGTTCCCTTATCCAGTGCCTTTTTCAGTACCTTTTTTCACATTTGTTGTGTTAAAGGTGGGAATACAAAATGAATTAACTATCATTTTTTGAGCGTCAGGAGCGAATCCTCTCACAAATATCCACTGTAATGTCACGAAGTAGAAGACATATGCTGAAAAACTATTCTTGTATTAAATTAAATAAAATAAAAACACATATGTTTGATAGCACTAAACGCAATCGCAAACCCCATGAGTCAAAGACATGCTAGAATCACCATTGAGCCTGATGTTAACAATTGTGAGGGTCTTTCTGGGTAAACGGCTCTTAAAGAGCTCTTATTCCAGCACCTCATTGTGCCTACATTTGCCCCATTATTCCTTTGAGGAAATCCTCAAAGCTCTGTCAAATGGTTTGTTGATCATTGGCTTGACAATCATTTTCCAGGTCTTGCCATATGATTTTCTATAGCAGATTTAGTCAGAACTGGTAATCCGCCACGTCAAGGAAACATTCAATGTTTCTTGGTACAGTAGCTAGCATTGGGCCTGTTCTTTAGGTTAGTGTACTGCTCAAATGTGAATAAATACTCCAGTGCCTAGTAAAAAGCAGACTGATTTCAAGGTTTTCCTGAGTAGGATTTTGCTATCGCGCTAGCTATTCCATTTCTTTTTTATCCATGAAAAACTCCCCAGTCCTTAATGATTAAAAGCATTCCCATAACATGATGCAGCCACCACTGTGCTGAAAATATGGAGAGTAGTACAGCATGGGTGTGTTGTAAACTGGATTTGCCCCGAAACATAAACACTTTGTATTCGGACAAAAAGTGAATTGCTTTGCCACAGTTTTTGCAGTATTCCTTTAGTGCTTGTTGCATACAGGACTCCATGTTGAGAGTAAATTTTATTCTGTACACACTTCCTTCTTTTCACTCTGTCAATTAGGGTAGTATTGTGGAAGTAAACTACAATGTGTTATGATCATCCTCAGTTTTCTCCTATCACAGCCATTAAACTCTGTAACTGTTTTTAAAGTCAACCATTGGCTCAATGGTGAAAATCCCTGAACGGTTTTCCCTTGCTGTCAATCAAATCAAATCAAAAATTTGAGTTAGGAGGATGCCAGTATCTTTGTAGAGAGACTGTGTGTATTGATAGACCAAATCCAAAAGTGAAATTAATAACTTCAACCATGCTCAAAAGGGATATTCAAATGTGTGCTTTTTTTTATTTTTTCCCAGCTTTACCAATAGGTGCCTATCTTTGCAAGGCTTTTGAAAACTTCCCCAAGTCTTGTGTTGAATTTGTGTTGAAATCACTGCTCGACTAAGGGACTCTTGATACTGCCATAACAAAGGGGTGTGAATACTTACTGACTCCAAGACCATTTCAACTTTTCATTTGTAATTAATTGTAATTTATATTTTATTTTGTGTAGGCCCAAGTTACCACACAAATCTAATGCCTATCCATTATAAGCCTTTTAAAGGCTGTAAACAAAAAATGTGGTAACTCAAATGGGGGCAGAACATATGTTGATAGTGCGGTTCAACAAATCAATAGTGACTTCACTAAAATCTGGATAGTGGTCAGCTAAATCCTACATCATATCGCCACAACATAATATATGCACACCAACTGCGTAATGACTACGAGCAAGTTACGGTTGTTCTTCAAACAAGGCTAATTGACAGAAAATACCTGACAGGGATAAGATGGCACTAAATGTGAGAAGGAAAAAAAACCAGTAGGTCTCGGCGGAGTTATTATTTCATGACACAAATGAAGAGCAGAAGCAAATGAAGCCTTGTGAACAGAGGGCAGCTGTACCCTGCTGTTGCAGGAGAAATCTGGACTTACAAGAGGTAGTATCAGTAACACTTTAGACAAGGCTAATGTTAAACTATTAAATAACTTCTCATTGGAGGATTGTGTGTCGAAGGTATGGGGAGGGTGACAGTGGCCGGTGAGAGGAAATAATTATTTTTCTTGCGATATTGACAGATGCCAGTCCCTGGAAATATCTCCACTCGTCTAGCTAAGAGATACTTGTACAGGTAGAATATACGCAAAAACTGAAATGAGGTTAGTTGGCGTAAATCTCCATTCGCCAGAAATTCCTGAGATTGAAGCCCGACAATGTTTGAGTGAAGATATGATCTTTTATATTATACATATTGATTAGCGAGTCTAGTAAACAATGGACCCCTAACAATACTGTAACTGCCAAACACAGTATGGAATATAAACACACTTCTCTTCATCTCCAGACATCACAAATAGCTCTGGGTATACTCTTTAGCTCAGGCGGGTCCACTGATAATTCAGAACTATAACATGTTCAGGCCACTTACACACAGATCCTCCTGAAAATGGAAACTGTGTAGACTGTGGCAATGAAATATTAACTCCTTATTGCTAATTGTCAGCACCATCGGACACTTAAAGTAGGCTTTGAGACTTTTTACATCTTTTATTATTGTAAGTGAGGATCAGAATGGTGGTGACATGGGGAAATGTATGTGTGTTTGCGTGTTTGTCTAAGGGAGTTTGTACGATTTGAATTGGGTTCAGTGTTTCAGTCTAGGTTGTTTGTATGTCTATGGCTTGCCTAGATTGTGTTATCCAATTAGAGGCAGCTGTTGGTTATGTCTCTGAGTTGAGAAAGCCCAAGCTTTAAGAAGGCACGCCATTCAAAGCATTTGGGTTTTTGGTGGTAATTGTCTCACTAGTCCAAACGTTCTGTTTGCTTGTCTATGCACTTACGTCGTTAAGATTACGGTATCGTTATGTTGTATTAGTTTGCGTTTGTATCAGTGTTCGTTCAATGTTTTTTCCCTCTCTAAATAAAAGAGAATTGTATTTTGCAAACACGTGCGCCTTGTCCTCTCCTCTCACCCATAGAACGATCGTGACACCTATCCTTCCTTAAAATATGTAAATGCGTTTCCAGCGGCAACTTCGGCCTTTTATACCAGAACCCATGATGCTCCTTGGGTCCTGTTCAAAAAGTGCTTAAAATGTCCACTCATGCTCAAAGCTCATCATAAGCAAGAGATTATACACCTCGGGACGTTTATGAGATCCACCTCTACTCACCTCTGCAATCGCTGATCGGGACTTCTCCTGACAGTGTTTAAGGCCATCTCGAGCCAGAGATGCATACTGTGAGGTGACGCTGACGAAGAGGTTAAGTGTTAACACAGGGATTGGACTTTAGCCTAACACAGCGGATGAATGTTTAGCCCATCATAAACACCTGAGGGATGAGAGACATACAGCGCACATCAGACGGTGAGAGTAGGCAACAGGTATACGCTAGCATGACCCACTTCTTAACGAATAGTTAAGCTGACCCCAGAATTGTGTGGCGAGCGTGTTGGAGAGCTTTCAGCGCAACAAGGAACATACCTCCACGTGTATCCGAACCTGGTTCCTTCAACTACGCCCCAACAGTGAACATGCCAAGGTTCTCATGATGTGAGTATACATCCCTGGACAGAAGCCACACCTGCCAAACATCACCACCATCGAGTTTTTAACAGACTTATCTATCAAAATGGACGCAGTATCAAGTAGCAGGTATTGAAGAACAGTGGACATGGTGTGTTGACAAGGGCTATCAACAAAACTGTGTACTGGTTGGGGTACTCCTGTGAGTGACACTAAGAGCTAGAGTGGAACAGACGCCACTAGCGCCTATAATACTCGAAGTGTAGAGAGAAGGAGTTGAAATCACAGGATAACACTATCCCAAACCCCAGTGTCGGCATTTAGGCTCTAGTGCTCAGCTGACTTCTCACAGTAACATAAGAAACCTAGTCCTCACGTAACAAGACTAAGTGAGGGATGTACTAGTGGTTCTACATGGAAAGGAGGGACTGAGCATAACCCCCATTCCTTCATCGGAGGCGCTGTAGTGGAGCAGGTTGATGAGTTCAGTTCGTTCGGTACACGATCCAATACAACACACGTAGAGATGGTCCAAAACAATCCAACACAGTCGGAGAGCAAGCGACCGAAGCCAGTTCCCCCCACCTCACACCCAAGGAAACCTAAAAAGATTTGACAGGTCTGAGATACTCAAAAAGATTCTAGCAAGGCTGGGCTAACATCGAGAGCATGCTGGACTGGGTTGCATCATTGCTGGTACGAGGCAGATTGTCGTTCGCCTCGCCTCGTCGTGACCGCAGTGCAGCTACAGAAGGGTAGTGTATCCCAAGTACAATGCACTGGGGCTAAGCTGCCCTGCCGCCAGAGGAGACATACTACACCACGGTGGGTACAGAGAGAAAGGCCCTAACAAATATTGTCAAAGACCCCAGCCAACCCCAGTCATGAGACTGTTATCGTCTAGCTACGCATAGGCACGAGCGGTACCGGAGTGCCAAGTTCCTAGGACTCAAAAAGGCTTCTCAACAAGTTTTTTTCTTTATTTTTTTATTTTATTTTTTTTTATTATTTTTTTTGTTTAATTTTATATATTTTTTTTGTTTTATAATTTTATTTATTATTGTTTGTTTTTTTTATAGTTTAATTTTTTTTTTTTTTTATTTGTTTTTTAACATTTTTTATGTATTGATGAATTTTTTTTTTTTTTTATTTTTAATTTCTTAAGTTTTTTTTTAATACCCCCAGCCATAAGACTCCTGACAGGTAAATCAAATGGGATTACCCGGACTATTTGGCATTGTTTGCACCCCCACCCCCCAAACCCTCTTTTACGCTGCTGCTACA
>NC_036875.1:37959637-37975350 GCF_002910315.2 Salvelinus sp. IW2-2015 | reverse complement strand
TGCTACTCTCTGTTTATCATATATGCATAGTCACTTTAACTATACATTCATGTACATACTACCTCAATTGGGCCGACCAACCATTGCTCCCGCACATTGGCTAACCGGGCAATCTGCATTGTGTCCCACCCACCACCCGCCAACCCCTCTTTTATGCTACTGCTACGCTCTGTTCATCATATATGCATAGTCACTTTAACCATATCTACATGTACATACTAACTCGATTAGCCTGACTAACCGGTGTCTGTATGTAGCCTCYCTACTTTTATAGCCTCGCTACTGTATATAGCCTATCTTTTTACTGTTGTTTTTATTTCTTTACTTACCTATTGTTCACCTAACACCTTTTTTGCACTATTGGTTAGAGCCTGTAAGTAAGCAATTCACTGTAAGGTCTACACCTGTTGTATTCGGCGCACGTGACAAATAAACTTTGATTTGATTTGAAGACCAAAGTAATATGATGTTTGGGACAAGTCATGCTTTTTGATAATCATAGATGGATTCATTTTTCTCCAATCAATAAATTAGTCACATGACCWTATGGTATTGTTCAGGCCTTTTAGTTCGTTTGACATTTGGCAATGTGAAACCAACAGGACAAAATTTAAAAAATACAGTGTAACATATAATCAAGTTCTGATTTGAACTATAGCTCAGAAAGAGGTGTGAAAATGCCCTTTTTGTCCTTAGCCTCTGAGGTGTGAGAGCGAGCGGAAGGTTAAACCTCTCTGTTCTTGTTCTGCTCTCATCAGAGATGCTTTGTGGGGAAAACCATTAGGAGAATTCAGACTGTATCTTGCTTTTTATCTCATTGTTTAAAATCCTTGTGAAGGAGACATTTTGTTAAGTTTGACGGTAGTGTGGGAAGTGTGGCTGTACTCTACTCACTGACTCACTCCGCATTCATCCTATTCGCCCTCTAATATGATTGTATCGCTAGTGCTTGGTTASCATGTGTACATAATTGAATTAACATCAACAACAAAAAGTAGACTGTTCATGATGTTTTAGTGGACATACATTATTTAAAAGCTGTTGTGTTCACTCCATTTTTGTCAAATACAACTCAACATTCTTGCATTTTCTGCCATTCAGAATTTTTCTTGAGATGTCTCGGGGACAAATGTGTTTGCACATTAGCAATACTCAAGAGTTTCTATCACATGGTGTATAATTTACAGTAGTTGAAGTTACAAGTGCAGACAGCATGTCCAGTCCACTATGGCAATATGTATTGAATTATTCATTCTCTTCTATGTCTTTAAAAATACATTATTTACACTCAAATGTGGGATAATGTAGAAATAATGGTGTAGTGTATGAACCCTACTTGACATGCTTTGCAATTGTTCTCAATGATTGATTGTGACTGAATTGGGATATAGTAGTGAAGTGCATTGTATTTTTTGTTGTACTCTAACATACTGTTGGGTGAATGTTAGGTTGGGCCTTGGAATAGTCCCATAGCTTTTCTGTATTCAGACAGAGTGCATTTGAAGAGTTTATATGCTATACAGTACATTCTGAAAGTATACCCTGGCGTCACCAGCACCATGCTCCCACTTACCCTGGCTCACCAGCACCATGCTCCCACTACCCTGGCGTTACCAGCATCATGCTTCCCACTACCGTGGCGTTACCAGCACCATGCTCCCACTGCCGTGGCGTTACCAGCACCATGCTCCACTACCCTGGCGTTACCAGCACCATGCTCCCACTACCTGGCGTTACCAGCACCAGCTCCCCACTACCCTGGCGTTACCAGCACATGCCTCCCACTACCCTGGCGTTACCAGCACCATGCTCCCACTACCCTGGTGTTACCAGCACCATGCTCCCACTACCTGGCGTTACCAGCACCATGCTCCCACTACCCTGGCGTACCAGCACCATGCTCCCACTACCCTGGTGTTACCAGCACCATGCTCCCACTACCCTGTGGTTACAGCACCATGCTCCCACTACCCTGGCGTTACCAGCATCATGCTCCACTACCTGGAGTTACCCGCACCATGCTCCCACTACCCTGGCGTTACCACACCATGCTCCCACTACCCTGGTGTTACCAGCACCATGCTCCCACTACCCTGGTGTTACCAGCACCATGCTCCCACTACCCTGGTGTTACCAGCACCATGCTCCCACTACCCTGGAGTTACCAGCACCATGCTCCCACTACCCTGGAGTTACAGCACCATGCTCCCACTACCCTGGGTTACCACACCATGCTCCCACTACCTGGCGTTACCAGCACCATGCTCCCACTACCCTGGAGTTACCAGCACCATGCTCCCACTACCCTGGTGTTACCAGCACCATGCTCCCACTACCCTGGAGTTACCAGCACCATGCTCCACTACCCTGGTGTTACCAGCACCATGCTCCCACTACCCTGGAGTTACCAGCACCATGCCTCCACTACCCTGGTGTTACCAGCACCATGCTCCCACTACCCTGGTGTTCCCGCACCATGCTCCCACTACCCTGGAGTTACCAGCACTGCTCCACTACCCTGGGTTTACCAGCACCATGCTCCCACTACCTGGGTACAGCACCATGGCCCCACTACCCTGGTGGTTACCAGCAAAACGGGCCTACAAAGGGTGTGCGGTGTTAATTGGAATGTTCTTCAGTCGTTACAGTAAGTGGATGTAGAGTGAGTTACAGTAAGTGGATGTAGAGTGGAGTTACAGTAAGTGGATGTAGTGTGAAGTTACGTGAAGTGGATGTAGTGTGAGTTACAGTAAGTGGATGTAGTGTGAGTTACAGTAAGTGGATGGAGTGAGTTACGTAGTAGGATGTAGAGTGAGTTACAGTAAGTGGATGTAGAGTGAGTTACAGTAAGTGGTATGTAAGAGGAGTTTACGTGAAGTGGATGTAGAGTGAGTTACGTGAAGTGGATGTAGTGTGAGTTACAGTAAGTGGATGTAGAGTGGTTACAGTAAGTGGATGTGAGGAGTTACAGTGAGTTTACAGTAAGTGGATGTAGTGTGAGTTACAGTAAGTGGATGTAGGTGAGTTAGTAGTGATTAGAGTGAGTTACAGTAAGTGGATGTAGAGTGAGTTACAGTAAGTGGATGTAGAGTGAGTTACAGTAAGTGGATGTAGAGGGAGTTAAGTGAGTTACAGTAAGTGGATGTAGTGTGAGTTACAGTAAGTGGATGTAGAGTGTAGTTACGTGAAGTGGATGTAGTGTGAGTTACAGTAAGTGGATGTAGAGTGAGTTACAGTAAGTGGATGTAGAGTGAGTTACAGTAAGTGGATGTAGAGTGAGTTACAGTAAGTGGATGTAGTGTGAGTTACAGTAAGTGGATGTAGGTGAGTTACAGTAAGTGGATGTAGAGTGAGTTACAGAAGTGGATGTAGTGGTGAGTTACAGTAAGTGGATGTAGTGTGATTACAGTAAGTGGATGTAGTGTGAGTTAAGTAATGGATGTAGTGTGAGTTACAGTAAGTGAATGTAGAGTGAGTTACAGTAAGTGGATGTAGGTGTGAGTTACAGTAAGTGGATGTAGTGTGAGTTACAGTAAGTGGATGTAGAGTGAAGTTAAAGTGAAGTGGATGTAGAGTGAGTTACAGTGAAGTGGATGTAGTGTGAGTTACAGTAAGTGGATGTAGTGTGAGTTACAGTAAGTGGATGTAGAGTGTGAGTTACAGTAAGTGGATGTTAGTGTGAGTTACAGTAAGTGGATGTAGTGTGAGTTACAGTAAGTGGATGTATGTGAGTTACAGTGAAGTGGATGTAGTTGGAGTTACAGTAAGTGGATGTAGAGTGAGTTACAGTAAGTGGATGTAGAGTGGAGTTACAGTAAGTGGATGTAGAGTGAGTACAGTAAGTGGATGTAGAGTGAGTTACGTGAAGTGGATGTAGGTGAGTTACGTGAAGTGGATGTAGAGTGAGTTACGTAAAGTGGATGTAGAGTGAGTTTACAGTAAGTGGATGTAGAGTGAGTTACAGTAAGTGGATATGTAGAGTGAGTTACGTGAAGTGGATGTAGTAGTGGAGTTACAGTAAGTGGATGTAGAGTGAGTTACAGTAAGTGGATTGTAGAGTGGAGTTACAGTAAGTGGATGTAGAGTAGTTACAGTAAGAGTGTGAAATGTAGAGTGAGTTACAAGTACGTTGGATGTAGAAGTGAGTTACGTGAAGTGGAAGTAGAGTGAAGTTACGTGAAGTGGATGTAGTGTGAGTTACAGTAAGTGGATGTAGAGTGAGTTACAGTAAGTGGATGTAGAGTGAGTTACGTGAAGTGGATGTAGAGTGAGTTACATGAAGTTTATGTGGAGCCAATAGAATAAGAATGAGAGCTCACATGTTGGGGCTCCTGAGTGGCGCAGAGGTCTAAGGCATTCCATCTCAGTGCTAGAGGCGTTACTACAGACAGTTCTGATTCCAGGCTGTATCACAACCGGCCGTGAGTGGGAGTGCCAAAGGGCGGCACACAATTGGCCCAGCGTTGTCCGGGTTTGGCCGGTGTAGGCCGTCTTTGTAAATAAGAATTTGTTCTTGACTGACTTGCCTAGTAAAAAAAATTAAAAAAATTGATAAATGCGCTGAATACAACAGGTGTTGTAAATTTTTTAAATAAAAACTAACATAATAAAATAACAATAACGAGGCTATATACAGGGGTTACCGGTACCTAGTCAATGTGCGGGAGTACAGGTTAGTCGAGGTAATTTGTACATGTAGGTAGCGGTAAAGTGACTATGCACAGATAATAAACAGTCAGTAGCAGCAGTGTAAAAACAAAGGGGGGTGTGAATGTAAATAGTGCGGGTAGCCATTTGATTAATTGTTCAGCAGTCTTATGGCTTGGGGGTAGAAGCTGTTAAGGAGCCTTTTGGCTCTGACTTGGCACTCCGGTACCGCTTGCCGTGCGGTAGCAGAGAGAACAATCTATGACTTGGGTGACTGGAGTCTTTGACAATTTTTTGGGCCTTCCTCTGACACGCCTAGTATATAGGTCTTGGATCGCAGGAAGCTTGTCCCCAGTGATGTACTGGACCGCACACACCACCCGCTGTAGCACCTTACGGTCYGATGCCMAGCAGTTGCCATAACAGGCGGTGATGCAACCGATCAGGATGCTCTCGATGGTGCAGCTGTAAAACTTTGTAAGGATCTGGGGACCCATGCCAAATCTTTTCAGTCTCCTGAGGGGAAAAGGTGTTGTCATGCCCTCTTCACGACTGTCTTGGTGTGTTTGGACCATGATAGTTTGTTGGTGATGTGGACACCAAGGAACTTGAAACTCTCAACCAGCTCCACTACAGTCCCATCGATGTTAATGGGGGCCTGTTTGGCCCTCCTTTTCCTGTAGTCCACGATAAGCTCCTTTTTCTTGCTCACATTGAAGGAGAGGTTGTTGTCCTGGAACCACACTGTCAGGTCTCTGCCCTCCTTCCTATAGYCTGTTTCATAGTTGTCGAGCATCAGAGCCGGTGTAGTAMGATTCAATCTTAGTCCTGTATTGACGCTTTGCCTGTTTGATAGTTCGTCTGAGGCCATAGCGGGATTTCTTATAAGCGTCCGGATAAGTGTCCRGCTCCTTGAAAGTGGCAGCTCTAGCCTTTAGCTTGGTGCGGATGTTGCCTGTAATCCATGGCTTCTGGTTGGGATATGTACGTATGGTCACTYTGGGGACGACGTCGTAGATGCACTTTTTGATGAAGGCTGAGGTGGTATACTCCTCAATACCATTGGATGAATCAAGGAACATATTCCAGTCTATGCTAGCAAAATAGATGATAACTGTTCCATTTCTTTTATGCAGCCTATAGATTTTTAGCCATCAAACCTACCCCTAACCTCTCTACTCTTGTTGTAAATGCAATGTGCTGCTTTGAAATCAGTCATAGTTTTTAATGATTTTTCAGTTAGTTAATTGAAAACTAAGAACATGCCAGTTGCCTGGTGTCAATCAACAAGACACAGAGGAGACATCTGTTGAATAGTCATGCCATTCACTTCTTTGTTAATGTAAGAAGACAACAGGTGTCATTTGGTTTTGAAAACTGCCTACAGAAACAGCAGTGGCAGCTAATTAGTGAGACGTCCCTAATGAAAGCGGACCAAAGGTGGGCGACCACAGTTTGACACTGTACTCCACACAGAGAATTGACATCCGTCTGGGAAGGGAAGTTGAAAGGTAATGGCCTGCTGATGGTGGTGCTGGCTGAGAGGGCTAATGAGATACCAGCAGCTGCCTGRGTCTGCCAGGTTGCAGCAACTCTGCACCTGTAAGTTTAGATGGTATTATGTGCTGCGTATGAAAATAGCAGCACTAAAGATATACACACATTGACATAGGCACTTTCTCAACACTCTCAATCTCTCCTTTCTCTCACTCTCTGTGACACACACATAATAACGTGCATGCACTGCAGAAACYCACATACGCACGTACACAACCACACCAACACCCGCAGCCACAAGACAGAGACAAAGGTTCAGTCCTTTTATCTCTGCCCTGTGCCAGACCAGGTCACAAGGACAACATGATTATCTATTCTTGCTACTCTCAGCTGTCATTGTCTTTTAGAGTCACACAGCCAGGCCAGCACCGCAATGGCACAACACGGAGTATAGTTCTTAAAGTTAGGAACAACAGGATGGCACTCATGAACCAACTGCTATTGATCCTATTAGAAAAAGTCAGGGAGAAAAGAAAATGAAAGACTGACTGTGAGTGACCAGCTAGCTATTAGGTGATGAAATCTTGTATTATTTTGTGTAATAAGGTCTAATGATATTATTTGTACCTGTGGTGTGTTGGAAATTAGTTCACTTTTGGTTTTTGTGTTTCCAATCCGTTCATTTGAGGATGTAAGCTCAGTACAGTCTTTGGTTTTCAGAGAAAATGTATGCCATCTGCTCCAAATGTGCATTARAGCATAAAGCTATGTGTGCAGTTCTAATGTTAATGTATGTTCACGTAAACCCCTGTGAGCTTGTTAAGAAAGTAGAATTGTTCCATCAATTTGCCAATTGTTCTACCCCTGGAGTGAAACAATGTGTAGAACACAATCTAATGAGCTTGGTGTTTTGTGCTGTTGAAAACACACTGTTACAGCTGCTCCACAGTAATGAGGGGATATAAACCTTATTCAGATATCATCTCTACGATCCTTCAGGAAGAGGCTGTTGAGGTGCTGTTTTTGTATCCTTCTTTACTTCCTGCCGTATATACACTCAGTGTACAATCATTAACAACACCTTCCTAATATTGAGTTGCACCCCTTCCTTTTGCCCTCAGAACAGCCTCAATTTGTCGGGGCATGGACTCTACAAGATGTTCGAAAGTGTTCCACAGGGATGCTGGCCAATGTTGACTCCAATGCTTCCCACGGTTGTGTCAAGTTGMTTGGATGTCCTTTAGGTGGTGGACCATTCTTGATGCACARGGGAAACTGTTGAGTGTGAAAAACCCAGCAGCATTGCAATTCTTGACACAAACCGGTACGCCTGTCACCTACTACCATACCCTGTTCACAGGCACTTAAATATTTTGTTTTGCCCATTCACACTCTGAATGGCACACATACACAATCCATGTCTCAATTGTCTCACGGCTTGACAATCCTTCTTAATCTACACTGATTGAAGTGGATTTAACAAGTGACATCAATAAGAGATCATAGCTCTCACCTGGATTCACCTGGTCAGCGTACAGTATGTCATAGAAAGAGCAGGTGTTCTTAATGTTTTGTGTTCTCAGTGTATTTTTAATCATTGATTGACATGCCTGTTAGCTATGAATATTAAGTCAAAATTTGGTGAAAAAGAGCCACCCGGSTCTATGTATTTTACTGGTTTGTGACCCACTGACACACAGCCTGGTATAAACAACAACACACACTGGAAATGAATCGAACAGCGCCCTCGGCAGAAGGATTCTGTAACATTTGGGTAATTGATGAAATTGCCCTTGTGCCATATCTTCTCTATAGTCTAAATACTTTGGTGAACAGAATGTAAGTGAATGTTGAGTAAATTACAAGATGCTTGATTAGCTACTGTGTAATGTGCAATGTGTGATTTTAAAATGTAGGCTGATTTGCTAATACAAGAACCCATTGCAATAGGAAGATTATCAGGGAGATATATACAGTACCAGTTAAAAGTTTGGACACCTACTAATTCAAGGGTTTTTCTTTATTTTGACTATTTTCTACATTGTAGAATAATAGTGAAGACATCAAAATCATGAAATAACACATATGGTATCATGAAGTAACCGAAAAGGTTTTAAGCAAATCAAAATATATTTGAGATTCTTTAAAGTAGTCACCCTTTTCCTTGATAACAGCTTTGCACACACTTGGCATTCTCTCAACCAGCTTCATGAGGTAGTCACCTGGAATGCATTTAAATTAACAGGTGTGCCTTGATGAAAGTTGATTTCTTGAATTTCTTTCCTCAATGTGTTTGAGCCAATCAGTTGTGTTCTGACAAGGTATACAGAAGATAACCCTATTTGGTAAAAGACCAAGTCCATATTATGGCAAGAACAGGTCAAATAAGCTAAGAGAAACAACAGTCCGTCATTACTTTAAGACATGAAGGGCAGTCAATTCGGAAAATTTCAAGAACTTTGAAAGTTTCTTCAAGAGCAGTCGTAAAAACCATCAAGCGCTATGATGAAACTGGCTCTCATGAGGACCACCACAGGAAAGAAAGACCCAGAGATACCTCTGCTGCAGAGGATACAGTTATTAGAGTTAAATGAACCTCAGATTGGAGCCCAAATAAATGCTTCTCAGAGTTCAAGTAACAGACACATCTCAACATCAACTATTCAGAGGAGACCACATCAATCAGGCCTTCATGGTCGATTTGCTGCAAAGAAACCACTACTAAAGGACACCAATAAGAAGAAGATACTTGCTTGGGCCAAGAAACATGAGCAATGGACATTAGAACAGTGGAAATCTGTCCTTTGGTCTGATGAGTCCAAATTTTATATTTTTGGTTCCAACCGCCGTGTCTTTGTGAGACGCGGAGTAGGTGAACGGATGATGTTCGTATCTCTGGTTCTTACCGTGAAGCATGGTGGGGGTGCTTTGCTGGTGATGCTGTCTGTGATTTATTTCAAATTCAAGGCACACTTAACCAGCATGGCTACCACAGTATTCTGCAGCAATACGCCATCCCATTTGGTTTGCGCTTAGTGTGACTACCGTTTGTTTTTCAACAGGACAATGACCCAACACACTGTTTGTGTAAGGGTTATTTGGCCAAGAAGGAGAGTGTTGGAGTTGTGCATCAGATGACCTGGCCTCCACAATCACCCAACCTCAACCCAATTGAGATGGTTTAGGATGAGTTGGACCACAGAATCAAGGAAAAGCATCCAACAAGTTCTCAGCATTTGTAGTAACTCCTTCAATACTGTTGGAAAATAATTCCAGGTGAAGCTGGTTGAGAGAATGCCAAGAGTGTGCAAAGCTGTCATCAAGGCAAATGGTGGCTACTTTGAAGAATATATCATATATTTTGATTTGTTTAACACTTTTTTTTTTTGATTACTACATTATTCCATATGTGTTATTTCATTGTCTTCACTATTATTCTACAATAGTAAAAATAAAGAAAATCCTTTGAATGAGTAGGTGTGTCCAAACTTTTGACTGGTACTGTATATGTACTTGATCACCAATTAATGTTGATTTCCTGGCATTCAAGCCTTCAATAGGGATGTTTCACATTGGAGTGTATGTACTCTTAGCTGACGTACGTGACGTTAGGGACCTCGTCATGAGCGAGGAAGAGTAGAGTCGTAATGAACAGGGAGGGAGGCCGTCGGTTCAGAATGGATACAGGATAGAAATAATGAAGTCACTGTGGGGTTAGGAGCTGTTTATGTGGACTGTGACTAACATGAAGCTCTGGTCCAATGGGAGGTCTTTTGTCCTCTCAAGAGTTCCAGATATTTTGGTTTACATCTGCACAGTAATTGGACGGAACCTCTAACCTGGAAAAGAACATGTCATCTTTGAAGTGCGGTGTCCATCTACATAGGAAATGGATATATTGACACCTTATGAAGTACAACTCAACTATTGATTGCAATAAAGGGTACTATTTAATATTTAATGTACAGTCAAAATGTATTTCCCAAACTACCTTTGGGAAATTAGAGATTTAATTGTTTTGACTGGATGAGCTCAGTTTCAGCTATTTTCCCTTTAAAAAAATAGGAATTGTTTCAGGGTCCATTCGTTTGTTGCTTCCTCACAGGTATTATATAAATACCGAAGAACAAAAGGTCTACACACTTTTCAAACAACCTCCCTGGAAAGCAATTATCTGGAATTGCAATAAAGAGGAGACATGTATTTGTCATCAAATACCATTTCACTATTTCTTCTAAACTCTGGCTTTATCCTGGTCGATATTCTGTGCAGAAAACCTCAACTATTATAGTTTGAGCTACTGTATACTGCCTGCCTGCAGGATATAAGGGTTTGTTTAGCAGATTTGTCTCTCTAATAATAGTAGGCCTGTGTTTGGGGGTTATTGTGGTAAATTGCTGTAATCATCTCATGGATATTGAGAAGTATATTTTTCTCAGTAATGAATATGTATGCCATATTTTGGTGAAGCAAACAATTTTCTAATTTCATTTGCTAAATAAGTTACTTTACATTGTGGAGGATATGCATTGCAGTAGCCTGCATGGTCTGAATGGATGAGTAAACCCTAGCGAGTTTCCAAATGCTTATCTTGCATAGACATGAGTTAGAATGCATTTGTAAGTGCTTAGCTTGCACCTCTTCTAAAATACTGTCACCYGGCTCCACTTAAATGGACTCAGAAAAGCATGTGCATAAATCACAATAACAGCCTAAATAGTTAACTTGCAGGACTGTCTCTTTGTCTACCAAGAGACCAGTCTTTATGCACTCTCTTTCAGAGAGGTAACACTCCACCTCCATTCTACTGCATGCATTCCATGTGTGTGTAATTTGTGCCTCTTATACTACCTCTCCATGTGATTTTGTGTTTTCAACTGCAGGGAGAAGTGAATTAATGACCCTGTTGGACTATTCACAAAGTCTGGAGCTCCGGTGTCAACAATCCATCTTTCCTTTACTCTGTGATACACATCATTATCCATTTAGTTCGTCACCTGCCTTGAATCCGTTATGACGGTCGCTTGTGATCTGTCATCCCAGTTTCTATTCTTTTTTTTCTCTACTCTCTCGTTCTCTTTCACTCCGTTCATCACCCTCAGCCTCCCAATACAGATTGTTGATGCAGTGGAGGTTACAGGGATAGGGGGATGGAAATGAAGAAGAATAATGACATCTCACATTCTCAGAGAAAGGTCATTTTTATCTCCCTGGGAGCAGACGATATGTGGTACCATTTTTTTTTTTCTTCAGTCACTACTTGCCACATACTGCTTTTTTTTCTCCCTCTGAGTAGTGTTTTTTTTTGTGCTTTCTTTTCTCCCTCTGAGTAGCACTGGTGGAAATTCTCACCATTCCAACCCACGCAACATGACCCATGCAACACATTTGATCTTTTTCATCTTAAAGCAGAGTCATTTGGAGAGAGTTTTGTTTTGTCGCAACATAGTAATGTTTCATACCTTTCACATTTCGTGGGAACTACATCCATTTATATTTATGATCCAAAACATTTGTCCTGGAAGACACAAAACCCTTTTCAACTCTTTGCTGAAAGGCATTTTCCTAGACAAGACACAAGGTCAGTTCAGACATACGTGGTTAACATTGACTCCCTTGATAACAGAGCTGTAATTGCGCTCCGGTTTTGTTTAATGAACACAGTTCCCTCAAGATTTTTGTTTTTCCTGTATAGTATACATTACCGTTCAAAAGTTTGGAGTCACTTAGAAATGTCCTTGTTTTTGAAAGAAAAGCAAAAGAAATGTGTCCATTAAAATAACATCAAATTGATCAGAAATACAGTGTAGACATTGTTAATGTTGTAAATAACTATTGTAGCTGGAAACGGCTGATTTTTAATGGAAATCTACATAGGCGTACAGAGGCCCATTATCAGCAACCATCACTCCTGTGTTCCAATGGCACGTTGTGTTAGCTAATCCAAGTTTATCATTTTAAAAGGCTAATTGATCATGAGAAAACCCTTTTGCAAAAATAGTTTTTAGAAATCTTTGAAAATCTATCAAATAAAAAATAGAAATATCACATTTACATTAGTATTCAGACCCTTTACTCAGTACTTTGTCGAAGCACCTTTGGCGGCGATTACAGCCTCGAGTCTTCTTGGGTATGATGCTACAAACATGGCACACCTGTATTTGGGGAGTTTCTCCCGTTCTTCTCTTCAGCTCCATTCAAGCTCTGTCAGGTTGGATGGGGAGTGTTGCTGCACTGCTATTCTCAGGTCTCTCCAGAGATGTTCGATCGAGTTCAAGTCCGGGCTCTGGCTGGGCCACTCAAGGACATTCAGAGACGTGTCCCGAAGCCACTCCTGCATTGTCTTGGCTGTGTGCATAGGGTCATTGTACTGTTGGAAGGTAAATCTTCGCCCCAGTCTGAGGTCCTGAGCGCTCTGGAACAGGATTTCATCAAGGATCTCTCTCATTTGCTTCGTTCCTCTTTCCCTGGATTCTGACTAGCCTCCCAGTTACTGCTGCTGAAAAACATCCTCACAGCATGATGCTGCCACCACTATGCTTCAACGTAGGGTCGGTGTCAGGCTTCCTCCAGACGTGATGTTTGGCATTCAGGCCAAAGACTTAATTCTTGGTTTCATCAGATGAGAGAATCTTGTTTCTCATGGTCTGAGTCCTTTAGGTGCCTTTTGGCAAACTCCAAGTGGGCTGTAATGTGCCTTTTACTGAGGAATGGCTTCCGTCTGGCCACTCTACCATAAAGGCCTGATTGGTGGAGTGCTGCAGAGATGGTTGTCCTTCTGGAAGGGTCTCCCATGGCCACAGAGTAACTCTGGAGCTCTGTCGGAGTTACCATTGGGTTCTTGGTCACCTCCCTAACCAAGGCCCTTCTCCCCCAATTGCTCATTTTGGCCGGATTTAGTCAGAGTCTTGGTGGTTACAAACTTCTTCCATTTACAGTGCCTTTCAAAAGTATTCATCTCCCTTGGCATTTTTCCCATTTTGTTGCATTACAACCTGTCATTTAAATATATMTTTTATTTGGATGTCATGTAATGGACATACACAAAATAGTCCAAATTGGTGAAGTGAAATGAAAAATAAATACTTGTTTAAATAAAATAAAAAAATGTCACCCCCTTTACTATGAAGCCCCTAAATAAGATCTGGTGCAACCAATAACCTTCAGAAGTCACATAATTAGTTAGATTGCACACAGGTGGACTTTATTTAAGTGTCACATGATCTGTCACATGATCTCAGTGTATATATACACACCTCTTCTGAAAGGCACCAGAGTCTGCAACACTACCAAGCAAGGGGTACCACCAAGCAAACAGCACCATGAAGACCAAGGAGCTCTCCAAAATGGTCAGGGACAAAGTTGTGGAAAGTACAGATCAGGGTTGGGTTATAAAAAAAGATCATAAACTCTGAACATCCCACGGAGCACCATTTTAAATCCATTCTTAAAAAATGGAAAGAATATGGCACCACAACAAACCTGCCAAGAGCGGGCCACCCACCAAAACTCACGGACTAGGCAAGGAGGGCATTAATCAGAGAGGCAACAAAGAGACCAAAGATATCCCAGAAGGAGCTGCAAAGCTCCACAGCGGACATTGGATTATCTGTCCATAGCACCACTGTAAGCCGTATACTCCACAGAGCTGGGCTTTACGGAAGACTGGCCAGAAAAAAAACATTGCTAAAATAAATAAATAAGAAAACACATTTGGTGTTCGCCAAAAGGCATGTGGGAGACTCCCCAAACATATGGAAGAAGGTCCTCTGGTCAGAGGAGACTAAAATTGAGCTTTTTGGCCATAAAGGAAAATGCTATGTCTGGCACAAACCCAACACCTCTCATCACCCCGAGAACCACATCCATGTTTTTCCATCGGCAGGGACTGTGAAACTGGCCATAATTGAAGGAATGATGGATGACACTAAATGCAGGGACATTCTTGGGGGAAACCTGTTTGTCTTCCAGAGATTTGAGACTGTGACGGATCTTCACCTTCCAGCAGGAAAATGACCCTAAGCATACTGCTGAAGCAACACTCGTGTGGTTTAAGGGGAACCATTTAAATGTCTTGGAATGGCCTAATCAAAGCCCAGACCTCAATCCAATTGAGAATCTGTGGTATGAATTAAAGATTGCTGTACACCAGCGGAACCCATCCAACTTGAAGGAGCTGGAGCAGTTTTGCCTTGAAGAATGGGAAGAAAATCCCAGTGGCTAGATGTGCCAAGCTTATGGAGACATACCCCAAGAGACTTGCAGGTGTAATTGATGCATAAGTATTGACTTTGGGGGGGTGAATAGGTATGCATGCTGAAGTTTCTTTTTTGTTGTATTATTTCTTGTTTGTTTCACAATAAAAAATATGTTGCATCTTCAAAGTGGTAGGCATGTGTGTAAATCAAATGATACAAACCCACAAACAATCTATTTTAATTCCAGTTTGTAAGGCAACAAAATAGGAAAAATGCCAAGGGAGTGAATACTTTTGCAAGCCACTGTAAGAATGATGGCGGCCACTGTGTTCTTGGGGACCTTTAATGCTGCAGGATTTTTTGGTACCCTTCCCCAAATCTGTGCCTCGACAAATTCATGTCTCAGAGCTTTACTGGCAATTCTCAACCTGTCAAAATCATGAATTATCTGGCATCATTTTTATGGATATATACAAAGAAATGTCAATTGAAAAAAAAGTTAAACGAAACAAATTGCAGCTAGTTTGCAATCTTTCCAGCTTCAGTTTGAAGTCATTGTGTTTGCTGTGTTGTTGACTAGCTCCTCTGAACAACAGTGTCCTTATGATTGAGCACATTTTCTATGCCAGGCGAAATCGCGCCTCATTAGATCATTGTAATGGATATGTCCAAATAAATGTTACTAGCTGTTAAGCTTAAACAAGTGCAAGTGCAGCTACTTGCTGTTATTCTGGCTATTGACATGACTGTAAGTTAGCTGTAGTCGGCAAGCTAGCATGCAAGGAATAAGAACGTTGCCAGCCAGTATGGTAATGAAAAATGTAAACGAATGACTGGGTTGTGTCCATAGATACTGAATAACTGGGTTACGTCTCTGGCAACCAAACCAATAGAACGAATGACCATCCGGCTTGGGTAGCAACCGTAGATTTGTGTCGGGACTATATCTTGCAGAATGATGAAATTGGTCATAAGTTTGAACTCTTGACAGTTTTTTTTTTCTTGTTGCGAGTATTCCCCCCACTTGTATCAAAAGACACGAAACTAAATATAAAATTCGTTCCTTTCCAATTTTTAAATTAAGCTTGTAACAGGATTGTTTTTAGACGTGGAATTTTTCACGTCTCTAAGTAAACAGCAATTAGAAATCAGTTTTGCATATTTATTTTGTCTATCTACTTTTCTTTTTCTCTTTTAAATATTTTATCCCTTTATCAACATTTTTCTTTGGGTTTTTGGCACCAGGTAATCAGGTGAAAATCCCTCTCAAGTATAATAAGATAAAAAGAGGATGGAGACTAAATACAAGTGATTAATTTGAGTTGACAGCCAATTTACGCGCAGATTCATATACACAAAATTTACTCACAC
>NC_036875.1:37922271-37959612 GCF_002910315.2 Salvelinus sp. IW2-2015 | reverse complement strand
AGAGAGAGATGCGAGCTGTCTCTCTGTTCTGAGAAAGTTGCCTCCACTGCTTTTATGTTGTTCGGCAATGTAGATGGGTCAATGAGCCATGGATTCCTTGCATGCCAGTGTGGACTATCACTGTGGTCATCAGCACAACATAGTCAGGCCACCTTAACAACTTCCAGCTCCTTTCTCAGCCAGAGTAATTTCTTTGCCACCAGTTGACACTGCCGCAGCGACATCCTACCACATTTCGGGCGCAGATATGTTCTTCATAACATCAATGCCTGCTGCTCCATGGATCTGGCGAAGTGCGCTCTGGACTGGTGTGCTGTAACTGTAGCCTCTTCAAACAGACTAGGGTGTCCCTGCAATTGTCTTTCCCAATGGCCATCCCATAGTACAAGGTCCCAACGGTGCGTATTTTCTTGTGGGACCAGTCGCCCTTCCTTATGGCTTATTCAAAAGCGTATCTGTCTTGGTCTAACAAGTTCATTTTGGGGACATCTGGAAAGAATTCTTGGAGTCTTTTGGCTGTCACATGTTTGTGAATCTCTGCAATGCTGTCCAAACCATAGCAGAGGAGTTGGTGGGATCTGACATTGCCTTGCTCTGTGCGGACCCGGATCTTAGGAGGTACCGTTTTGTGGTGACTTGAACTTCATTCCTCCACACCATGGCAACAAGTTATGGCTTCACTTCTAAGGTTCAAACGATCAGCTGCATCATGAGTTATATAGTTTGTATCCGATGCCAGGTCGATCAAAGTCCCAACTTTTTGTCCTGCATTGGCCGTGACCTCTAAGAGCATCATGATGACTGGCCATCCACTATTCCATTCTCTGCTAGAAGACTGGGTTGGTTGGACACAGAGAGTTCTGGCTATAGTGTTGCAAAAGGCATTGCAACACTTCTCTGCAAGTTCAGGTGAGAGACTTTTATGAACTCTTCTTGGGCTTGGGTATAACGCTCTCTTGTGTTACCTCCCACTTTGCTGTTATTGGACCTCTGGACGACATTCCTTTGGATGTACCAGCTCTCGGCAGAGGTATAGTGGTGTTCTGCAGCACGCTGTTTCTATCAGTCTGCCTCTGCACAGAACTCTGATTTACAATAGTCACCTTCTTGTGAATCTCCAGGCATCTTTGCAGCTCTCAGCTTCCTACAGCATCACTTTCTCTGACAGCTTAAGCGTGCGAAACTTTTGGCAGAAATATAGCTTTTCTTATGCTTGCAGTCTCCGCAGACCACACATCCTTGAGCCTGGTCGCTTAGTTGGGTGGAGTTCTGGTTCGAGCTTGCCGAGGTTCAGATTTCGGTTTTGGTTCCTCCTCTGCTCAGTTGGTCCAGCTTCTCATAGATGGCTTCTTGACCTTGAAGAAACTTGTGGAGGTAGTCAAATCGCTTGTCTTCTTCAGCTTCATCACCTTTGCCAGCTACATGAAGAAGCCATTCCTTCTTCAGGCCATCAGGAAGTTTACTCTCTATTGTGTCTTTGTTACAAGAGGGTTCTTTATAGCACCGGTCTTGCCAAGCTCGTTCAGATCAACCAGGGCTTTTTCTAAGATTGGATGAGCTCAACGATCTCTGGCTGGTTACTTTAACTGCTTGGAGTCTTTGGAGCTCTTCTACTATCTCAAGGGCTATAGTTTGTCTTATTTCCAAAGCGGTTCTCCAAGACCCGGAAACCTCCTCAGCAGTTGTGTAAGTTGTAAGTGAAGGTCTCGTAAGGTCTTCTCATCCACACTGTCGAGAAGTTGGAACTTTTAACCTCTCTGGATCCAGTAGGTTCTCCTGCATCTGGAGCGCTTCCCAGTCTTTTTTCCACCGGTGAACTCTCGGCGGATGCCAGAAAACTTTGGAGTTCAGCAGGCTTAATTTAATTGCTGGTTGGCCACAGAACTGTTTGAAGTAGTACTCAATCTGCTGGTTTTCCTCTAACGTGTGCCCCTGTAAAGTCTGCTTGTCTTTATTGTGAGATTTGGCAGGATAGTTTCAAGGTCTTTGATACGACTCTGAAATGTTGTTGCTTCTGCTGGGGGGCCCAGCACTTCCAATGTTATGCACCTCCTTCGCAGACTTCACAAGTTTCTCTAGTTGTCCGATCATGAAGAGATATGCATCTGGGTTTTTACTTGGGTCCACAGCTCCCACGTTTTCTGCTTGCACTCTGCTTTGTAATTGCTTGTGTCAGTTTATATTCCCCGAAATTGCGCACAATGTCTTTTGTATGAGGTCCTTTAGCTCATGCAGTTTTTTCTCACACTCATTGGCTGTTTTGACCAAGTCAGACTTCTGCTGCTTGCTCAACTCCTCTGCATCAGAGTTTTCTTCAATACATTGCCCCTCTACATCATCGTTGGCTTCCAGAGTTTGCCAGCTTCTGCAGTGAGCTTCCTAAAATTGTCTCTGAGCTCCTCTTCTGACATCATTGTATGCATTCGTAGCACATTTATTGGCCAGACGGGAAAACTGACGCTTCGCTGATGTCCTTGTGGTCTTTAGCTGCTCCACCAGTAATGAATCAGCCATTTCAATCACAGCAGCAGGCGGGAACAGTCTTACTTGTCTCTCTGGACACGTGTGGTCACTTTTCTGGTCCTTTTCCAGTCTTGAGCCACGGTTTTTCAGCTGTCAAGTTTTGACCTCTTTTTGTGCAATCCCCACTTGAAAAGGACAATCCCTCCACGTGAAGATTTTAACTGGATTTCACTCAATAAACAGCATAGAATCAGTTGCTTGTCTTTTATTTACCATTCTTTGGTTGGCGTAAACAGGTGAAAACCTCAAAAAAGAGATGACAAATACAGTGATTATTTGAGTTGACAGCCTAATTAAATACACAAAATTATCCACATCCACCTCTAGAAACACATTTTGCCATTATCAAATACAAGGTTTCCACTGTTAAGCAAATGTTTCCACAAATAGAAACCCACCATTTTTAATCAAATGAGCAGAATCAGTCACTTTTATCCAATTTGCATTTTAGCCAAACACTTCAAAATACCTCTAGTAGCAAAAAACCACACTTATTTTCTAATCAGCAGTTAAGCAGCAAATCCTACATCTTTTAGCCAAAGATTTTCCAGACTATACATTTGTTACTGAATTAAGAACTTGGTTTACTAAGATTTCTACAAAGTTTAACTTACTTTTAACCATTTCAAACAAGTTCTATCAAAATGAATTTGGCTCTTCTTTACTTTATACCCCACAAACACATTTGAAGTTAATAAATACCACTGCAAAAGTCCTATCAAAGTTAAGAGTTAAGTCTGTGTTTTCCAGAGTATCATTAGCAGTGCACTGCTTAAGTCAGTCTAACAAAACATGGCCAATATGGGCCTACCGGCTGTCTTTCACAGTTTTGTGAAGGCTTGGACTTGCACAGTCACCTTGATCACATAGATGAAGTTTCCTTGATCTTGTGGTGCTATAAATGCTCCCTTCACTGCGTTCTAAAACAAACAGCAGAGCCAGGTGCTGGCACGCCAGATTGCCTGGAAGATTTGTTCCACCTGGTTACCACTGATTGAAGGAGGAGGAGTTTCACCACTGAGGAGCTCCCAGGCAGTTTGACAGCACAGAAATAGTATGAATAAATTCATCAAAATAACATTCTTCATGAAAATATGTCTATCATTATTTGAAGATGTTGGGATCAAGTGATAATGCAACTTTGTGTCAATATATATCCAAACACCGGCTTCTCGGCATTATCACTTAAATATCCTGTGTATATTTTCTATATTATTTGTTATGTTGTGTGGTATATATATATATATATTATATATCAGTGGGAGAACAAGTATTGATACACTGCCGATTTTGCAGGTTTTCCTACTTACAAAGCATGTAGAGGTCTGTCATTTTTATCATAGGTACACTTCAACTGTGAGAGACGGAATCTAAAACAAAAATCCAGAAAATCACATTGTATGATTTTTAAGTAATTAATTTGCATTTTATTGCATGACATAAGTATTTGATCACCTACCAACCAGTAAGAATTCCGGCTCTCACAGACCTGTTAGTTTTTCTTTAAGAGCCCTCCTGTTCTCCACTCATTACCTGTATTAACTGCACCTGTTTGAACTCGTTACCTGTATAAAAGACACCTGTCCACACACTCAATCAAACAGACTCCAACCTCTCCACAATGGCCAAGACCAGAGAGCTGTGTAAGGACATCAGGGTAAATTGTAGACCTGTACAAGGCTGGATGGGCTACAGGACATAGCCAAGCAGCTTGGTGAGAAGGCAACAACTGTTGGCACAATTATTAGAAAATGGAAGAAGTTCAAGATGAGCGGTCAATCACCCTCGTCTGGGGCTCCATGCAAGATCTCACCTCGTGGGGCATCAATGATCATGAGGAATGTGAGGGATCAGCCCAGAACTACACGGCAGGACCTGGTCAATGACCTGAAGAGAGCTGGGACCACAGTCTCAAAGAAAACCATTAGTAACACACTACGCCGTCATGGATTAAAATCCTGCAGCGCACGCAAGGTCCCCCTGCTCAAGCCAGCGCATGTCCAGCCCGTCTGAAGTTTGCCAATGACCATCTGGATGATCCAGAGGAGGAATGGGAGAAGGTCATGTGGTCTGATGAGACAAAAATAGAGCTTTTTGCTCTAAACTCCACTCGCCGTGTTTGGAGGAATAGAAGGATGAGTACAACCCAAGAACACCATCCCAACCGTGAAGCATGGAGGTGGAAACATCATTCTTTGGGGATGCTTTTCTGCAAAGGGGACAGGACGACTGCACCGTATTGAGGGGAGTGGATGGGGCATGTATCGCGAGATCTTGACCAACAACCTCCTTCCCTCAGTAAGAGCATTGAAGATGGGTCGTGGCTGGGTCTTCCAGCATGACAACAACCTGAAACACACAGCCAGGGCAACTAAGGGTGGCTCCGTAAGAAGCATCTCAAGGTCCTGGAGTGGCCTAGCCAGTCTCCAGACCTGAACCCAATAGAAAATCTTTGAGGGAGCCGAAAGTCCGTATTGCCCAGCGACAGCCCCGAAACCTGAAGGATCTGGAGAAGGTCTGTATGGAGGAGTGGGCCAAAATCCCTGCTGCAGTGTGTGCAAACCTGGTCAATAACTACAGGAAACGTATGATCTCTGTAATTGCAAACTAAGGTTTCTGTACCAAATATTCAGTTCTGCTTTTCTGATGTATCAAATACTTATGTCATGCAATAAAATGCAAATTAATTACTTAACAATGTGATTTTCGGGATTTTTGTTTTAGATTCCGTCTCTCACAGTTGAAGTGTACCTATGATAAAAATTACAGACCTCTACATGCTTTTTAAGTAGGAAAACCTGCAAAATTGTCAGTGTATCAAATACTTGTTCTCCCCACTGTATATATATATATATATATTTATTTATTTATTTATTTTTCTCGATTTTTCCTGGATAGTATATATCTATATTATACATTTCCTGAATATCATATATTTCCTGTATATTATATATGTACACTACCGGTCAAAAGTTTTAGAACACCTACTCATTCAAGGGTTTTCCTTTATATTTACTATTTTCTACTTTGTTGAATGATAGTGAAGAAATCAAAACTATGAAATAACACAAATGGAATAATTTAGTAACCATACAAATCAACCATAAACCATAAACAAATCAAAATATATTTTATATTTGAGATTATTCAAATAGCCACCCTTTGCCTTGATGACAGTTTTGCACACTCTTGGCATTCTCTCAACCAGCTTCACCTGGAATGCTTGAAGGAGTTCCCACTGCTTTTCCTTTACTCTGGGTTCTGACTCATCCCAAACCATCTCTATTTGGTTGTGATCGGGGGATTATGGAGGCCAGGTCGTCTGATGCACCACTCCATCACTCTCCTTCTTGGTAAAATAGCCCGTACACACCCTGGAGGTGTGTTGGGTCATTGTCCTGTTGAAAAACAAATGATAGTCCCGCTAAGCCAAAACCAGATGGGATAGCGTATCGCTGCAGAATGCTGTGGTAGCTGCGCTGGTTAAGTGTGTCTTGAATTCTAAAGAAATCACAGACAGTGTCACCAGCAAAGCACCCCCACACCATAACACCTCCTCCTTCATGCTTTATGGTGGGAAATACACATGCGGAGATCATCCTTTCACCCACACTGCGTCTCACAAAGACATGGCGGTTGGAACCAAAAATCATCCATTTGGACTCCAGACCAAAGGACAAATTTCCACTGGTCTAATGTCCATTGCTCGTGTTTCTTGGCCCAAGCAAGTATCTTCTTTTTATTGGTGTCCTTTAGTAGTGGTTTCTTTGCAGCAATTTGACCATGAAGGTCTGATTCACACAGTCTCCTCTGAACAGTTGATGTTGAGATGTCTGTTACTTGAACTCTGTGAAGCATTTATTTGGGCTGCAATTGCTGAGGCTGGTAATTCTAATGAACGTATCCTCTGCATCAGAGGTAATTCTGGGTCTTCCATTCCTGTGGTGGTCCTCATGAGAGCCAGTTTGATCATAGCGCTTGATGGTTTTTACGACTGCATTTGAAGAAACTTTCAAGTTCTTGACATTTTCCGTAATTGACTGACCTTGATGTCTTAAAGTAATGATGGACTGTCATTTCTCTTTACTTATTTGAGCTGTTCTTGCCATAATATGGACTTGGTCTTTTACAAAATAGAGCTATCTTCTGTATACCACCCCTACCTTGTCACAACATAACTGATTGGCTCAAACGCATTAACCCTTGTGCTGTCTTAGGGGTAGAAAATGACTGACCGCCACTATGTTTATCATCAGAGAAAACCCCATAAATTATATWTTTTTCAACTTGAAGTTTGATGACTTTTCCTAGGGTGACCCACAACATTAGAAAAAGTGAAACTTTGCCTTTGTTCATATTTCCATGAAAGCTGTACACCACCAGGGTACAAAGATTGTCTTAGTGTCATTTTTGACCCAGCAGTTATAAAATCATTTACACACCACAAAAACCACACACACACATTGAGATTATYTGTGCTACTGATTGAACTCAGCCAGCAGCTCCTGAAGAGGAAGATCACAATGGTTGGCACAGTTAGAAAGAACAAGCCTGAGCTCCCCCTGCACTCCTCACAACAAGGGGGAGAGAGGCCTTCTCATCTAAGTTTGCCTTCACCATCACTCTAGTTTCTTACCTTCCAAAAAGGAACAAGAATGTGGTCCTCCTGAGCACACTGCACAAAATGGCTGAGATCAGTGATCGTGAGGACAGGAAGCCAGCCATCATCCTGGACTACAACCACAACAAAGGAGGCGTGGACAACCTGGACAAGGTGATTGGAACTTACAGCTGCAGGAGGATGACTGGCCTCTGGTTATCTTCCATAACATCATTGATGTGTCCTCATACAATAACTTTGTGATATGGAACAAGTTCAACCCTACCTGGATGCCTGAAAAAAATTCCTGGAAAAAGAGGAGGGTGTTCATGGAACAGCTGGGAAAGGCACTTGTAACCCCACACATTCAAAGAAGGGAGCGCCTCCCCTGCACATCAGCCTCTGCAGTGCTTATGAAATCTGTTCAAGGGGCTGAATCTTGTCCTGATCCACCTGAGGCTGCAGCTGGGGTAGGCAAGAGGAGGAGATGCCAATTATGTCCCCCAAAGAAGGACTGGAAAACAAATATGTGCTGCACATGTGAGAAATACATCTACAAAGTCCATGCACACACACTTGCATATTGTCCTACATGTGCTAATTAGAGTTGATTGATTTATGTTCTTCACATTTTTGTTTTGTATCTATTATTTTATTCTTGTTTATTGTTGTTGTTTTTACACCTTGTGGGTATGAGCAATGGCTCAAAAAATGGGAGAAGACTAGTATTTTGTAGATGAATTCCTCATTGTACAGTATATAAGAATATATCACTATGTTGCCAAATAAAGTTCAAGACTGTTATTGTTTCCCTTCAATAAAATGCATTTAAAACTACTTTTTGCACATTTCTGCTACTTTCTTAGACTATACAAGTGCTCTCTTGCTAAAAAAATGTATGTTTACACCTATGCAATAATAATAATAATAGCAATAATAATAATAAACCTCTGCTTTAGTAAAGAAAACAATCATAACAGATGTGTTGTAGTAAAGTGGTTTCCACTGATTTAAATGCAGTCTTTCTGCATTGTGAAGAGGGACAACCCAGATATTCACAAAGTTTGTGATGAATGACAGGTTGTTTCTTCATGCAAAATAGATTTGGGGTTTAAAATTAAATTAAGCTGCTTTATTATAGGGGTTCAGTGAAGGCAGGTCATTTTTGACACTTAGGTCAAGGGGAGTATACAGAATGTTTAAGACTACACAAGGGTTAAGAAGGAAAGAAATTCCACAAATTAACTTTTAAGATGGCACATGTCTTAATTGAAATGCATTCCAGGTGACTACCTCATGAAGCTGGTGGAGAGAATGCCATGAGTGTGCAAAGCTGTCATCAAGGCAAAGGGTGGCTATTTGAAGAATCTCAAATATAATATATATTTTGATTTGTTTAACACTTTTTTGGGTACAATGTGATTCTATTTGTGTTATTTCATTATTATTATTATTATTATTATTAAAAAAATTTAGCCCCTTTTCTCCCCAATTTTCGTGGTATCCAATCGCTAGTAATTACTATCTTGTCTCATCGCTACAACTCCCGTACGGGCTCGGGAGAGACGAAGGTCGAAAGCCATGCGTCCTCCGAAGCACAACCCAACCAAGCCGCACTGCTTCTTAACACAGCGCGCCTCCAACCCGGAAGCCAGCCGCACCAATGTGTCGGAGGAAACACCGTGCACCTGGCCCCCTTGGTTAGCGCACACTGCGCCCGGCCCGCCACAGGAGTCGCTGGAGCCTTGATGAGACAAGGATATCCCTACCGGCCAAACCCTCCCTAACCCGGATGACGCTAGGCCAATTGTGCGTCGCCTCACGGACCCCCCGGTTGCGGCCGGCTGCGACAGAGCCTGGGTGCGAACCCAGAGACTCTGGTGGCGCAGCTAGCACTGCGATGCAGTGCCCTAGACCACTGCGCCACCCAGGAGGCCCTGTTATTTCATAGTTTTGATGTATTCACTATTATTCTACAATGTAGAAAATAGTCAAAATAAAGAAAATGAAAACCATTGAATGAGTAGGTGTTCTTAAACTTTTGACCATAGTGTATATATTAAATACGTATTTATACATATAAAATAATTTATATATTTATGCTTGGCGTTGCCCTGCGGCCTGTTCTCCTCTCCCTCCCCTCTTACTCGTCTCCCTCCTTCCTCTCTTCGTCCTCTCCCTACTCGCTTCCTCCTCTCTCTATCTGTCTGCAGAGGTTTGTGGGGAACGTGAACGCTGACGGTGTCGTCCACCACAAGTTGTCCCACTCTATCAGAAGCCGCTTCCTGCGCTTCGTCCCCCTGGACTGGAACCCCAGTGGCTGGGTGGGACTCAGAGTGGAAGTCTACGGCTGTGCCTACAGTGAGTGATCAGACCACCAGCCCTTACATTCAGACCATATATACAGTGACTACATTAAAGTGACCACCATCCCTTACATTCAGACCATATAAGCTGTGACTACATTAAAGGGACCACCATCCCTTACATTCAGACCATATAGACAGTGACTACATTAAAGTGACCACCAGCCCTTACATTCAGACCATATAGACAGTGACTACATTAAAGGGACCACCATCCCTTACATCCAGACCATATAAGCTGTGACTACATTAAAGTGACCACCAGCCCTTACAGTCAGACCAAACACGTTCAGCTAATATAATGCCTACAGTAAGTGGCCCCTCCACCCATTACATCCAGAACACCCTACTTCTGTGTATAACCTTTAATGAAAGCAGGATGTTTGAGGACAACTGCAAAAATATAGTATATAGGATTTTGATATTGATGCAATTCTCTCTTTTATCACAAATGATTAAAGAAAAATGCCGACCAATAGAGATAGACAGTAACAGCCAGGCAGGCGTGCCAGTTGAGATCCAGGGTAATGCTAAATGAATCAATCTAATCAAATTAACGTTTATTGGCCGTGTACACAGATTTTGCAGGTGTTACAACAGGTGCAGCAAAATGCTCCAACAATAAATTAAAATACTCTGATCAACAAGTGAATTACTATCATACTACTAATATATATATTATTAGTGTATTACTGGACAGTTATAATTATCCCTGAGTGAGCACTTTCATCATGCCGAATGGTTCCACAGCATGATCCCTGTATTCATGGTGGATGCGTGTGTGCGCTGCTAATAAATACAGCTCAAAGTAAAAATAAATAAAAGGAGGGACAATAGACATCTTAATGTTGAACTATAAAATAGGTCGATCAATTCATGACACAGAGAGAAAAGAGCGAGTGAGGGAGAGAGGGAGAGAGATGAAAAAGAGTTTTGTTCTGCAATGTTCATGTCATTACATTAATGGATATGTAAGTACAGATGAATGTATCTATGCATGAGTCCTCCAGGTCTCTCAGTGAATAAATTCAATGGGTAAGGCTGACAATTCCCCCTATGGCAAACTAATAACTTGCCTTTTTGAGCACTTACAGGAATCAATTGTGTATGACCGAAAGGGGTGAGCACAAGAGCTAGATACTGCAATTATCTAAGAAAAATAACACGTCTATGTCAGAGATTTTCCCTATCCAGTTACACATGGAAATGGCTTCCAGCATAATATATACTGAAAAAAAATATAAACGCAACTTGCAACAATTTCAAAGATTTTACTGAGTTACAGTTCATATAAGGAAATCAGTCATTTTAAACATTAATTTGGCCCTAATCTATGGATTTCACATGACTGGGAATACAGATATGCATCTGTTGGTCACAGATACACTACAACAATAAAAGTATGTGGCCTGAAAGAAAAATACAGTCTAAATCAATCTTGGATGAGTTCAAACAAACATGTATGTGAATGAGTATTTACTGATGGTGTTAAATCATGTTTTATGGACATAACAAAAGGTGTACCACAGGGATCGATTCTTGGTCAGGTTCTTTTCAATATTTAAATGTACAATATTCATTTATCTGTACAAAATTGTAACTTTATACTGTATACAGATGACACTGTGGTGTATGCTATTGCTCCCACAGCTGATAAAGCTCTGTCAGAGTTTCAATCTGCCTTTATTGCCCTGCAGAAAGCCTTTGTTGAACTGAAATTGGTACTTAATGCAGGTAAAAACCAAGTACAATACATGACCAAAAGTATGTGGACACCTGCTCGTCGAACATCTCATTCCATAATAATGGGAATTAATATGGAGTTGGTCCCCCCTTTGCTGCTATAATAGCTTCCACTCTTCTGGGAAGGCTTTCCACTAGATGTTGGGACATTGCTGCGGGGACTTTCTTCCATTCAGCCATAAGCATTAGTGAGGTCGGTCACTGATGTTGGGCGATTAGGCCTTGGCTCGCAGTCGGCTTTCCAATTCATCCCAAAGGTGTTCGATGTACTTAATGTCAGGGCTCTGTGCTGGCCAGTCAAGTTCTTCCACACCGATCTCAACAGCATTTCTGTATGGACCTTGCTTTGTGCACGGGGGCATCTGAAACAGGAAAGGGCCTTCCTCAAACTGTTGCCACAAAGTTGGAAGCACAGAATCGTCAAGAATGTCATTGAATGCTGTAGCATTAAGATTTCCCTTCACTGGAACTAAGGGACCTAGCCCGAACCATGAAAAACAGCCCCAGACCATTATTCCTCCTCCACCAAACTTTACAGATGGTACTGTACATTCGGGCAGGTAGCGTTCTTATGGCATCCGCCAAACCCATATTCATCCGTCAGAGTGCCAGATGGTGAAGCATGATTCATCATTCCAGAGAACACATTCACACTGCTCCAGAGTCCAATGGGGGCAAGCTTTACACAACTCCAGCCGACACTTGGCATTGCGCATGGTGATCTTAGGCTTGTTTGCGGCTGCTCGGCCATGGAAACCCACTTCATGAAGCTCCCGACAAACAGTTATTATGCTGACATTGCTCCCAGAGGCAGTTTGGAACTCGGTAGTGTGTTACAAATGAGGACAGACGATTTTTACACGCTACGCTCTTCAGCACTCTGCGATTCCATCTGTGAGCTTGTGTGGCCTACCACTTTGCAGCTGAACCGTTGTTGCTCCTTGACGTTTCCACTTCACAATAACATAACTTACAGTTGACCGGGGCAGCTCTAGCAGGGCAGAAATTTGACAAACTGGCTTGTTGGAAAGGTGGCATTCTATGACAGTGCCATGTTGAAAGTCAATGAGCTCTTCAGTAAGACCATTCTGCTGCCATCGTTTGTCTATGGAGATTGCATGGCTGTGTGCTCGATTTTATACAGCAACGGGTGTGGCTGAAATAGCCGAATCTACTAATTTGAAGGCGTGTCTCCATACTTTTGTATATACTGTATAGTGTACCTTAAAACAAAGGGTAGGGGCATGGATCAGAAAACCAGTCAGTATCTGGTGTGACCACTATTTGCCTCAAGCAGCGCGACACTTCTCATAGAGTTGATCAGGCTGTTGATTGTGGCCTGTGGAATGTTGTCCCACTCCTCTTAAATGGCTGTGCAAAGTTGGTGTATATTGGCAGGAACTGGAACACGCTGTCGTACACGTCAATCCAGAGCGTCCCAAAAATGCTCAATGTGTGACATGTCTGGTGAGTATGCAGGCCATGGATGAACTGTGACATTTTCAGCTTCCAGGAATTGCGACATGGGGCCATGCATTATCATGCTGAAACATGAGGTAATGGCGGCGGATGAATGGCACAACAAAGGCCTCAGGATCTCACCACGGTATCGCTGTGCATTCAAATTGCCATAGATAAAATGCAATTGTGTTTGTTGTCCGTAGCTTATGCCTGCCCATACCATAACCTCACCGCCACCATGGGGCATTCTGTTCACAACGTTGTCATCAGCAAACCGCTCCCCCACACGACACATTGCACACTCCCTCAAAACTTGAGACTTCTGAGGCATTGTGTTGTGTGACGAAACTGCACATTTTAGAGTGGCCTTTTTTCCCCCAGCACAAGGCGCACCTGTGTAATGATCATGCTGTTTAATCAGCTTCTTGATATGCCACACCTGACAGATGTAAACAATTCTGTGCATAAGATTTGAGAGAAATAAGCTTTTTGTGCGTATGGAACATTTCGGGGATCTTTTATTTCAGCTCATGAAACATGGGACCAACACTTTACATGTTGCTTTTATATTTTTGTTCAGTGTACATTTAAATACTACCATTGATGTAGACACTAGAATTTCCTTCATAGGTATGAAGTGCTGAGAGCTATAGCAGTCTGTTCATAATAGGCTCTTTGTGACAGGGAGCAAATAATCCAATGCCAAACCATTTAACTGTCTGTTGATTGCCTTCAGAATCAGACGTGGCAGACTTTGATGGCAGAAGCTCGCTGCTCTACCGGTTTAACCAGAAGTCCATGAGCACGGTGAAGGATGTGATCTCGCTGAGCTTCAAGAGCCGCCAGGCTGAGGGGGTGCTGCTCCATGGAGAGGGTCAGAGGGGCGACTACATCARACTGGAGCTGCACCGGGGCAGGCTGGCTCTCTACCTCAACCTGGGTGAGTTAGTCACACCGGGCCAGACTGGCCCTCTACCTCAACCTGGGTGAGTTAGTCACACCGGGCCAGACTGGCCCTCTACCTCAACCTGGGTGAGTTAGTCACACTGGGCCAGACTGGCCCTCTACCTCAACCTGGGTGAGTTAGCCACACCGGGCCAGGCTGGCCCTCCACCTCAACCTGGGTGAGTTAGCCACACCGGGCCAGGCTGGCCCTCTACCTCAACCTGGTAAAGGTAATCTCGCAGAGGTCAATGAGTCAAAGGTCATGTGTAACAGGACACAAGGGTTTCTGGGTAAGGATTAAATAGTCATTTGAACTATTTAAAAGCAGACTGGGGTGCAGTCTGGGAGGGTAACTGGATGTTTGTGTTCTGATACCCTTCCAGTTACCACTGATCCTGAGCTCCATTTACAAAATAGACTCAGACTGTTAAGGATCCACATTGTGAGCAGCTGAGCTGGGAAAGAGGATTCTTAAATGACTGTCTTGTCTYCACTTCCTATGAGATCACCTCTTCTTTCAATACKAATCAAATCAATACGGTCCCTATGGCAACTGTATAACGATCAATGTTATCAACCATAAAGATCCACATCGTGAACAGCTGAGTCTGGGGAAGACTGTTCTAGTGCTCCGTTTTGGGAATGTCTTGTGAGCACATTCTTTCAGATCTCTTCTTTCCTCAATATACTGGACTGTTTTATGAACTATATCAAAGTAACCATATTATCTTGTTCTCTGTCTTCAGATGACACAAGGCTGCGGTTCAGCAGTGGTCGTGTTGCGGTCACTCTCAGCAGTCTTCTGGACGACCAGCACTGGCACTCTGTCCTCATCGAGCGCTTCAACAAGCAGGTCAACCTCACCGTGGACACCCACACACAGCACTTCAGGACCAAGGGGGAAGGAGACTCCCTGGAGGTGGACTATGAGGTGTGTCTATCCAAACACCTTACTGTAGAATAGTCAGACACTTCAGACCAAGTAAATAGTTCAACCAAGTTATCTTACTAATTGTGGCAATTTGAATTAATCCTGTATACGTTTAATAATGATGTCAACGTTTCACCCTTTTTCCTCATCAAAGCTCAGCTTCGGGGGCATCCCACTGCCAGGTAAGCCTGGTACCTTCCTGAGYAAGAACTTCCATGGCTGCATTGAGAACCTCTACTACAATGGGATCAACATCATCGACCTAGCCAAGCGACGCAAGCCTCAGATCTACAGCGTGGTAAGAGCTTTTCAACTATTCATTTTTAATGTATAGGCCAAGGCCCAAGTTTATTTTACACTGCATTACCAATATATTCACTTATGTACGTGATAATGCTCCATTGTGTTAGAAGTGGAGGTTAACAGCAGATAACCTTAGAGAGCCGAAGGACCATAACATTTGTTGAGTAATAAACCGTCAGACTGCAGATAGGGAAGCAGGGATTTACAGAGTGCGTGGCGAGAACCACTCTTAGCTGAGATAACAGTGTTCTTTGTTCTTGTTTTGGAAAAGAGATCCGGGCTCAGTGATGAGCTGGAGCAGGGGCTGTAACCAGTGATCCATTCAGCATAGAAGTATTATTAGTAGGATAGAGGTAGATTGCATTATTTAAGGTATATGTCAGGGTCTAGTGCAGACCCTAAATGACATCTTCAATGGATATTAACTTTAAGTAACCTTCTGGCTCAGTGGTGTTAGAGCCCCAAACACAAATAAATCTCACCTTACCTCTAACAATAAATCCACTAACACTGAAATAGAACTAAAGTTATCAATGATTCCCGAACACAATAATCCTGTGAGTCAGTGTCAGCCTATTGAAACAGAATCACTCTGAAATCAAGTTTGGTGGAGTTGATGGAAGAGTCCCTGTGAAAGGTTTAGTTGCTGCCACTCCATGTCACCGCGATCAATGATATGTTCATCCCCACACTGCTCTGACCTTTTCCTGTGTACAGGAACTCATGTCCTCTGTACTGGCTCTTCCTGTCCCTAGGAGTCACAGTGGGGCTGGCAGTGACATTTAACCCTGCTCCCTGTAGAGTTCATTTTGTCTCTCTCGTTCCCTCGTTCTCCCTCTCTCCCACTCTATCTCTTTCTGTATTTTCCCCTCATACTCTGTCTCTCCGTCTCTTTCTCTCTCTCGATACTGTACTTGTTTTTGTCTCTTTCTCCATCTCTCTCTCCTTTCTAGAAAGGGAGGGAGTGTTTGTAGTAATTAATAGCAGCACTACACTTACAGAGTTGACATAATTGTTTAATTAACCCTGAAATGTTGAGAGTTGATGTGAATCAGGGCAAGGTGACTGTAAGACTGTGTTCCATTTGTGTCACCAGGGCAATGTGACCTTCTCGTGCTCTGAGCCTCAGCTGGTGTCCACTACCTTCCTGAGCTCCATTAGCAGCTTCCTGTCGCTCCCGGCCACGCCGTCTGCTTCGGGGGGCTTCGCTGTGCGTTTCCAGTTCAGAACGTGGAACCCAGACGGGCTACTGCTCTCCACCCGGCTGGCCCTGGAGCCCCAGAGACTGGAGCTGCAGATCAGTAACAGTCGGCTGCGCCTGACCCACCACATGTCAGCCCAGCAGAAAGAAGAGGTCTCCACCGGTAAGGGCCAACAGCCCCTAGTCTAGCTGACCCAGACCCACACTAAGCTGGAATCAGTAGTTCTGTCTATGGGGACTCAAACTATAAAAGGCTCTTTATTCCAGTGAAACAGGCAGACAGTGAAAAACTCATCCATCATCCAGGCAGAGACCGTCTGTGTTTGGTTTTGCACATTTCATCTACATCATTTCTATTACCTTTTGCCCCCTATAAACTCAGAGGACGCTTCATCTTCTTTGAATGGCTTGAGTTAAAATGCAATCCTTTATATCTTGTATTTTGGATGCCAGTTCTGCAGGATTGCAGTCAGACAGAAATAACATGTAGAATTAATATTGGATTGCAGAGCCCAGACTTTCAGCAGATGGCAGGCACAGAGGGAATTATAGACCCACAGAAAGACTGCCACAGCTTGGAAGCCCTTCACTATAAAGGACAATCAAAATTAATATCCCACAATCCACTGTTACTGTACGTCTATTTGGAGTTGGAACCGACGGCCAAATCAATGTTTCATCCAACAATAACCACCAGTACAGTCACAGCATTACGTTTTGTCCTCTGGCAATGATTTAGCTTCAATCTGACCAACCACATAGTCATTCATTTGTATTTCCATGTCCTCTTCCCTTCTTAGTACAGTGTAGTATGTCGTAGCGCGTGACCATAGATTACACAGCCAATGACAGGCTCTGATTTGCAATATGTAGGCCTAGCACAAACAATGTAATCTGAAATATGACCCATGTTGGAGATCACAATCCCAACAGTCCCTGAAAAAACCTGCAAGTGATGTTTGATAAGCCTGTAATAGAGATTGGTGGTGTCTCATTGAAATGTGACGTGCACAGAAATGACACCTCGCTGTGTCCACAGGTCACAGAGTGAATGATGGACTGTGGCACTCTGCGAGTCTCAGTTCCCGAGGTCTCCAGGTCACCATGACTCTGGACAACGAGCCGTCCTCAACTATGGAGCTGGGAGACCACATGGAGGCAGGAGACACCCTCTACTTCGGAGGTAAGGCCACACACAATGAGTCTTTTTGTCTGCATAACTGTCTCATGAGACCAGGTCTTGGTGGTCAGGTTTTGCTGCAGCTTCTGAAGACATTATCTGGAGATGTATACAGGAAATGCTGGATGATGAAAATACGACGATTTAGCAACAGTTTTTCAATCTGTGTCACAGGTTGTCCGTCTCTGAACGTCTCGGGCTGTGAGAACCCCACGTTGGCGTTCCAGGGGTGCATGCGTCTCTTCTCCATCAACAGCCAGCCCATGGACCTGAACCTGGTGCACCAAGGACGACTAGGAGACTACAAGGAGCTGCAGTTTGACACATGTAGCATCCATGACAGGTTGGACTTTAGGGTTTCTGCAGACATTATACCAAGTAAGGTGGGGCTCCAATCCCCAAATGTTGGTGTGTTTGGATGACAAACTAAAACAAAACGGCAGTTATTCTCTCCACCACAGCCAATAGAGATAGGCTTACAGTTAGGCTCGGCCAATTAGACCATGCAATGGAGCCTGGTACTGTAGCCTCATCATCCTGGTCGAGGGCCCTACTAACAAGCTGCTTCCTGTGTGGGGCGTGGCGTCCTCTCATTCCGTTATTGCCCCACTCTGTTGTGGAACCAATGGGTGGAATTAGTACACGCTGAATGGATGTCATGGCAAGGTTGTGGAAACCCGGAACACTTACAGGGAAGAGACTAACAAGAGAGCAGGCGTTTCTCCTTGTATTCACCCTGAGGGGAATCCTCTGATGTCAGATCACAGCTATACCTGATTGTTCTGTTCGGAATGCGACCCGGCAGATTGAGATGATGTTGGAGTGTGTGCAACATTTACAGATTAAATGTTAGTTGATGTTAGTTAAAGCGATGGAATGTGTAAAAAGAGGAAATTAGATGCTTGGTGACAACAAAACAGATGTCTGTGTGTAATTGGCTGCGTCTCATGGAGCCTTCCACAAAGAGTACGCTGAGTGTGTTGTAGATTTCACTGCCATGCAATATTATTTAGGGAGGCTAGTGCAAGCAGACCGTTGGAAATGTGTCATCGTCCATCGGAGTGGCGTGTCTTGATGTAACTACCAGAACTATGCTTCATTAAAGGATTGGAAGGTTAACCTTTACGAGTGCTAATCTTCTTTTCTCTGTGTCCAATCAAACTTCATGACTACAGTTTTTTTCAAGTGTTCACTTCTGTGCCGCGGCTTCTAATTTCATGACCTGTGAGGGCAGCCGTGAACACAACAATAGAAACAGCACTATGGTGATGAAACCATGGCTTGTTACCTTATCCACGCCGCGGTCACTCCGCTCCATAGCAATTCATGGTAGAAAGACGAAAGTGTATGAAATTGTAGATGCCTGCTTGTATAGCTGCGTGCTTGGAAGCCGGGCAATTACGCAAAACTGAAGGAGGCTTGAGGAAAATACTATTAATCAGGAAATTGTGGTTAGCAGAGGAATTGCTGTGAAGCGCTGGGTGTTCAAATCCCATAAACACATGTTCCGGGTTTGATGTGATTATGCCGCCGTTTATTTTTTTCAAACATAATAACACAGTACTGTGTTTGTTTACCAGTTGCCCAAACAATCTGAGTTGGAGGGGTACCAATTAATTTGGGATTTACCGAGCAGTCTTGTAAATCATAAATAAACAACGGCAAAAGAAAAATGCACAAACTGTGTCGTCTCACCTCTTGAGTACTTGCGTGTCAGACCGTGCCTTGATAATGACAAGGAAATGAAAAWTATATTGGGAGGGAGTCTCCTTAGCAGATAATGCAAGGTTCAGGATAGTAGGCCTCGACACAAAGACAAAGCACATTTTTACCCTTCTTTACAAAAAGGATTGTGAGATCTTACAGATACGTGTTTGGGCTTTGATTGCATTTCTTTGGTTGCCAACACTTTATCCTTCTGAGACTTTTCATTGTGTGATTGTTTGTGTTTATTACTGGGGAAACAAGTTCAGAATCTTTCAAATAAATAACTAGTATACGTATATATCATCAATCTCTGAGATTGTAAAAACAGATTTGCAGTTGATTTTCTACCTTATCAAATCTTTAGAATGTTTTATTATTTTTATTATGTACACCCTGACATTTGCTCATGCATAGTATAGATATTTATATACATGATAACGTCATGTATATTTCTGCTGTTGCCTATCTCCAGATGTCTGCCCAACTTCTGTGAACATGGAGGGCAGTGTTCCCAGTCTTGGAGCCGCTTCTACTGCGACTGCTCTGGGACAGGATACACTGGAGCCACCTGCCACAACTGTGAGTCCCCACCTGCTCTTCTTAGCTACACTATATACAGTATATAGCACTCACCACTCCTTTCTCTAATGTGTTCTTGACGATACTGCACAATACACCCCATGACGGGATATGCACTATATTAAAATGCATCTCACAATCACATAGAGCTGTTATACATGTGCTGCCCTCCTTATAAAGTGTAATTCAAAGGGGTAACAACATGAGATGGTTTAAAGCCAGAGTTAACCTGTAGTGATCAGTCCCCTGGCTTAACTATCTGGGTCTCAGGTAATCCCTGTTAGTTGTACATCAAGATCCTCAGTCTGACACATGGAAGTTTCTCGTCTCATCTGTCGTCTCCAGACATGTACAGATACCCTTTTCGATATTCACCACTGAGCGTTCTCAGAACCCTCTGCTCCTGAATACTGATTTCTTGTTTATTCGCCAGCGGATGCAGTGCACTTTGATATGAATGTGCACCACATGATTGAAAATGCCCCCACTTACTTCGAACATACTCTTTTTAATGTATAATGGTGCCTGGCTTGCTACCTTTTCTTAGTTARAGTATGCGTATGTGTGCAATATGACATGCAATACGGGAAGGCTAGGACAAGGTCCAATTGTATTTCTATGTATTATCGATCCCCATTAGTTCCTACGTAGGCAGTAGCTACTCTTCCTGGGGTCCCAAAAAAATCAAGGCAGTTATACAATTTTAAAAACTTCACAACAGATTTCACAACACATTAAGTGTGTGCCCTCAGGCCACTACTCTACTACCACATATCTACAACACAAAATCCATGTGTATGTGTGTGTAGAGTGCAGTGCATAAGGTGTTTTTTTATCAGTTTTTTTTCCCCCTGATTCTGCTTTTTGCATCAGTTACCTGATATGGAAGAGAGTTCCATGTAGTCATGGCTCTATGTAGTACTGTGTGCGCCTTCCATAGTTTGTTCTGGATTTGGGGACTGTGAAGAGACCTCTGGTGGCATTTCTTGTGGGGTATGCATGGGTGTCAGACAGCTAGGTGCATTCAACATGTCAATACCTCTCACAAATACAAATAGTAGTAAAGTCAATCTCTCCTCTACTTTGAGCCAGGAGAGATTGACATGCATATTATTAATGTTAGCTCTTCATGTACATTTAAGGGCCAGCCGTGCTGCCCTGTTCTGCCCTATTCTGTGTTGCACCTGACCACATGACTGGACAGTATTCCAGTTGTGACACAACTAGGGCCTAGGACCTGCCCTGTTGATAGCATTGTTAAGAAGACAGAGTAGCGCTTTATTATGGACAGTTCTCAGCTCCCCATCTTAGCTACTGTTGCATCAACATGTTTTGACCATAACAGTTTTACCATCCAGGGTTATGCCAAGCAGTTTAGTCTCCTCAACTTGCTCAATTTCCACATTATTCATTCAATTTCCACGTTATTCATTACAAGATGTAGTTGAGGTTTAGGATTTAGTGAATGACTTGTCCCAAATACAATGCTGTTAGGTTTTGAAATATTTAGCACTAACTTATTTCTTGCCACCAAATCTGATACTGACTGCAGCTCTTTAAGTAATTTCACTTGCTGTGGTAGCTGACGTGTGTCGTGTATAGAGTCATCACCATACATAGACACACAGGCTTGACTCATAGCCAGTCGCAGGTTATTAGTAAAGATTGAAAAAAGTTAGATGCCTAGACAGCCGCCCTGGGGAATGCCTGACTCTACCTGGATTATGTTGGTGGGGCTTCCAATAAAGAACTCTCTGTGTTCTGTTAGACAGGTAACTCTCGATCCACAACATACAGTATCAGGGAATGTAAAGCCGTAACACATACGTTTTTCCAGCATCAGATTATTATTGCTGATGTCAAAAGCTGCACTGAAGTCTAACAAAACAGCTCCCACAATCTTTTTATTATCAATTTCTCTCAGCCAATCATCAGCCATTTGTGTAAGTGCCATACATGTTGAATGCCCTTCCCTATAAGCATGCAGAAAATCTCTTGTTAATTTGTTTACTGTGAAATAGCATTGTATCTGATAAAACATATTTTTTTCCAAAAGTTTACTTAGTGTTGGTAACAGGTTGATTTGATTGGTCAGCTGTTTGAGCCAGTGAAAGGTGCGTTGCTATTCTTGGGTAGCGGAATGACTTTTGCTTCCCTCCAGGCCTGAGGGAACACTATTTCCTATAGGCTTAGATTGAAGAGATGGCAAATAGGAGTGGCAATATCGTCCCTATTATCCTCAGTAATGTTCCATCCAGATTGTCAGACCCCGGTGGCTTGTCATTGTTGATAGACAACAATAATTTGTTCACCTCTTCCACACTAACTTTACGAAATTCAAAATTACTATGGTTCATATAAAGCATGTATAAAGCATGTATATTTATGTACCATATATTATATTCCTATTTTCAAAGGTAGATGTCTGTGTTTTATAGTTTCTCAACTAATATCCACTCAGAACTATCGCAAATTTTCCAGCCACTTTCAATTATGTTACATGCTAGTCAATACAATCATTTTAAAACTTTCTCATCAAATTTCTGTCAGACATTTGAGAGCATGATGTTTCCCTGTGTTCCTCTGTAGCCATCTATGAGGCATCATGTTTCCCTGTGTTCCTCTGTAGCCATCTATGAGGCATCATGTTCCCTGGGTTCCTCTGTAGCCATCTATGAGGCATCATGTTTCCCTGTGTTCCTCTGTAGCCATCTATGAGGCATCATGTTTCCCTGTGTTCCTCTGTAGCATCTATGAGACGTCATGTTTCCCTGTGTTCCTCTGTAGCCATCTATGAGACGTCATGTTTCCCTGTGTTCCTCTGTAGCCATCTATGAAGCATCATGTTTCCCTGTGTTCCTCTGTAGCCATCTATGAGGCATCATGTTTCCTGTGTTCCTCTGTAGCCATCTATGAGACGTCATGTTCCCTGTGCCTCTGTAGCCATCTATGAAGCATCAGTTTCCCTGTGTTCCTGTAGCCATCTATGAGACGTCATGTTTCCCTGTGTTCCTCTGTAGCCATCTATGAGGCGTCATGTTTCCCTGTGTTCCTCTGTAGCCATCTATGAGCATCATGTTCCCGTGGTCCTCTGTAGCCATCTATGACGTCATGTTTCCCGTGTTCCTCTGTAGCCATCTATGAAGCATCATGTTTCCCTGTGTTCCTCTGTAGCCATCTATGAGGCGTCATGTTTCCCTGTGTTCCTCTGTAGCCATCTATGAGACGTCATGTTTCCCTGTGTTCCTCTGTAGCCATCTATGAGCATCATGTTTCCCTGTGTTCCTCTGTAGCCATCTATGAGACGTCATGTTTCCCTGTGTCCTCTGTAGCCCTTACGTTCATGTTTCCCTGTGTTCCTCTGTAGCCACTATGAAGCATCATGTTCCCTGTTTCCTCTGTAGCCATCTATTAGCTCATGTTTCCCTGTGTTCCTGTAGCACTATGAGACATGATGTTTCCCTGTGTTCCTCTGTACCATCTATGAGACGTCATGTTCCCTGTGTTCCTCTGTAGCCATCTATGAAGCATCATGTTTCCCTGTTTCCTCTGTAGCCATCTATGAGGCATCATGTTCCCTGTGTTCCTCTGTAGCCATCTATGAAGCATCATGTTCCTGTGTCCTCTGTAGCATCTAAGAGACGTCATGTTTCCTGTTTCCTCTTAGCCATCTATGAGACGTCATGTTTCCCTGTGTTCCTCTGTAGCCATCTATGAGGCATCATGTTTCCCATCTATGAGACGTCATGTTTCCCTGTGTTCCTCTGTAGCCATCTATGAGGCATCATGTTTCCCGTGTTCCTCTGTAGCCATCTATGAGACGTCATGTTTCCCTGTTTCGCTGTACCATCTATGAGGCATCATGTTTCCCTGTGTGCCTCTGTAGCCATCTATGAGACGTCATGTTTCCCTGTGTTCCTCTGTAGCCATCTATGAGGACGTCATGTTTCCCTGTGTTCCTCTGTAGCCATCTATGAAGCATCATGTTTCCCTGTGTTCCTCTGTAGCCATCTATGAGGCGTCATGTTTCCCGTGTTCCTCTGTAGCCATCTATTAGCGTCATGTTTCCCTTGTTTCCTCTGTAGCATCTATGAGACGTCATGTTTCCTGTGTTCCTCTGTAGCCATCTATGAAGCATCATGTTTCCCTGTGTTCCTCGTTAGCCATCTATGAGGACTCATGTTTCCCTGTGTTCCTCTGTAGCCATCTATGAGGCATCATGTTTCCCTGTGTTCCTCTGTAGCCATCTATGAGGCATCATGTGAGGCCTACCGGCTGACTGGCAGCTCCTCAGGCCTCTTCTCCATTGATCCAGATGGAAGTGGTCCTCTGGCGCCCACACAGGTCTACTGCAACATGACAGGTGAGCTGCCACCGGGGCCCCCAGTCTTGGTAAGCAATATTCGATTCAGTCACTGACAGATCACATTGCTTTGACCCACAGCACAACTGACAGCCAAGCTATCATGTGGAAAATCATTAGGGTTACTCGATATGGACCCGCCCTTTGGTTACAAAGAGAGCTTCAAGTAAATATTTGGGTAAATCTCTGCTGTAAATAAGAAATTATTTGTGTAAAAGTGTGCAAAGTTACTCAAAAACAAAAGTGAATCCACAAAATGATCAAGGCTCTGATTCAAGTCTGTGTCTCATGTCTTCAGGGCTTTAGACTTTTGACAGACAGAGTAAAGGAATGAGAGCTTGATGCCTCAACGCTGGCACTCAAGACAATATCCATCACTTGCTGTCATGAGCTTTCAGCTCTGACCTTTCCGGAGGTAAATGCAACATTTAAGTAATTACGGAGGTTGCTGGGTGGCTGGGTGGCTGGCTGCCTGTTGATAGTCTGGCTGCTGCCTGTTGATAGTCTGGCTCAAGATCACAATGTTTGCCTTTTTTTTTGCCCTCCACAAATCCTAATAATTTTGCATTGAGTCGCCTCCGGTTGACCTCAATTAAGGAATCTATTAGAGATGTAAATAACTCTCAGCTTGACAACCTGGGATGTGAATAATCACAAAGTGGAAGAGGATTTTCTCTCAGGCAAGGTAAACACCAATTCCCCCATAGTACATCAAATAGGGGGATGGTAATGAATAGAAGTTCTCACCTCATTGAATCATACAAACTATTCACCCTTGGTTAGAGAGCCTACAGGAAGTCTTATGTTTGACTGTGGATTACTGTACATGCAGGAAGCCCCTTTTTAATCAATCTAATAATTAATTCAACATGTTTATTTGGATATTGGCTTGTACTAAGTCAAAGCTTGTGAATGTATCCAAGGGTTTATAATCAAAAGGTTCAAAATGACACAACCAACCGGCTCTGCACATCATGTACAGCATGTTACAGGTCAAAATGTCTTCAGGTTTGTGTTTTGTTCTATGTTGTGTTGTGTTGTAGAGAACAAGGTGTGGACAGTAGTGACCCACAACAGCACAGATCCAGTCAGGGTCCAGGGTTCTACACTACAGAAGCCCTACATTATGAAGTTTAACTACAGCGCCTCACCTGAACAACTGATGGCCCTCGTGGCCAGGTCAGAGCAGTGTCAACAGGAAGTTATGTACAGCTGCAGGAAGTCCCGCCTCTTCAACACCAGAGGTGAGTTGGGTTGATAGCGTCCTGTTCACCTTATGAAGTCAAACTTAGACATGTTCCCAGATGGACCTGTTCCGTAATATGACTGGTTAGTATTCTAAGAATGAACCTGACTCTGACCTGAGCGTGTTAATATACGCTCAATCCTCTAAACATTGATCCCATTATCTTGCAATAACTTGAAAGGCTACCGCCCAGCATGTCTCTGAGCATCAATCTTCAATTGCTTTGAGAGCAAACGGTCTCCCAGGCATCCCACATTTGCTCCTAAATCATGAAACATTCATGAAGTCCTGAATTCCCTGATTCTCTGGCTGTCATGTGTGCGCAAACAAACAAGTTAATTTTCACAGTGGATCAATAAGAGACAGGAAACAGGTCATTTCATGGGCTATATATGAACAGTGTCAGATGGAACATGAATACTGTAGGTTGTTTTCTGCTGGCTGTCGTGCTTCAACCCATATATTCTCTCTATAGAAGATTAATGATGTTCAACCCCTCTGTCATACACACCATGTTACTTAGCTGTTCAATAAATATAGCGATCAATAATTGTTTATTATTAGACCAATTTGGCAAATGGATTTATGTAAATTTGCATGATATTAAAAAGTGTATTTTTGTGAACTCATACATCACACCGTCATGAATGTGTAACCTGCATGCATTGATGGAATATGGTTCACATTAGTTTAATATGTTTGATTGTTTTTAATTTGTTTGATTTTCATTTGTTTAATTATGTGTCTGTAGTGTTGGGCACAGGCCACAGCTGCAGCTTGTGATATGACAAAAAAAGGCCAATTAGCATCTACAATGACACTGTAATTTTGACTCGTCTTCTCGATTCATTATAACGTTTCATCTACAGTGCATTCGGAAAGTATTCAGACCCCTTGACTTTATTCACTTTTTGTTATGTTACAGCTTTTATTCTAAAATGTATTCAATTCTTATTTTTCCTCATAAATCTACACACAATACTCCTTAATGATAAATGCAAAAACATATTTTCAGAAATTAGCAAATGTTTTAAAATTAAAAAACTGAAATAGAACATTTACATAAGTATTCATACCCTTTACTCAGTACTTTGTTGAAGCACCTTTGGCAGCGATTACAGCCTCGAGTCTTCTTCAATATGACGCTACAAGCTTGGCACACCTGTATTTGGGGAGTTTCTCCCCATTCTTCTCTGCAGATCCTCTCAAGCTCTGTCAGGTTGGATGGAGAGCGTTGCTGCACAGCTATTTTCAGGTCTCTCCAGAGATGTTCGATCGGGTTCAAGTCCGGGCTCTGCCTGGGCCACTCAAGGACATTCAGAGACTTATCCCGAAGCCACTCCTGCGTTGTCTTGGCTGTGTGCTTAGGGTTGTTGTCCTGTTGGAAGGTGAATCTTCGCCTCAGTCTGAGGTCCTGAGCGCTCTGGAGGAGGTTTTCATCAAGGATCTCTCAGTACTTTGTTCCGTTCATCTTTCCCTGGACCCTGACTAGTCTCCCAGCCCCTGCTGCTGAAAAACATCTGGTCTGAGACGCTTTAGGTGCCTTTTGGCAAACTCCAAGCGGGCTGTCAAGTGCCTTTTACTGAGGAATGCCTTCTGTCTGGCCACTCTACCATAAAGGCCTGATTGGTGGAGTGCTGCAGAGATGGTTGTCCTTCTAGAAGGTTCTCCCATCTCCACAGAGCAACTCTTGAGGTATTTCTGTTTTTTAATTTGAATACATTTGCTAAAATTATAAAAATCTGTTTTCGCTTCGTCATTATAGGGTATTGTGTGTAGATTGATAAAAAACAAAATATTTAATAAATATTTAGACTAAGGCTGTAACGTAACAAAATGTGGAAAAAGTCAAGGGGTCTAAATACTTTCCAAATGCACTGTATAAATGTACCGTTTCAGTACTTAGGATGCACATTGGCACATTATTTGTCATGACTACAAAAACAGAACAATAAACAACAACTAATTTGTATAGTATTAAGCTCTCAAATGTTTGCCCAACACTGGAACGTATTCTGATTAAATAAGCAAGCAACACTGGAGCCAAAGAAGACTGTTTAATTGTCAATATTGTACCTCTGTTTATTTCAAGACCTCAAAGTAAGTTCCATGAGAGGGCATCTGTAATGTGTGCGGGTTTGAAATGTAACAGAATCTAGTTCCTGCAGGCCTGTAGTGTCTCTCAGGCAGAGTCATGTTGTGGGACAGAAGACTGTAGCAGGGCCACTTGCAGATGCTCCAGGAAATGAGCCCTGCGAGTCTAACTGACATCACTGAGGACTCATTGACACAATGCCATGGGATACCAAAAGATGCCCAGGGCTCTAATCACATTCACTGTGCAGATTCTGTTTCTCTACAATGTGGACCTAATTGTAATCCTGTGACTGGTCCAGATGGCAGCCCGCTGTCCTGGTGGGTGGACCAGGGTGGAGAGAGACGGACCTACTGGGGAGGCTTCCTGCCAGGTGTTCAGCAGTGCTCCTGCAGCCTGGATGAGAACTGCATGGACATGAACTACTTCTGCAACTGTGATGCCGACACAGACTCATGGTAACTAGGCAAATATTTCTCTGTGTATCTACTGGGCTGTTCATTGATCAATATCAAAGCTGTACAGACCTTTGCGTTTGTCTTTTTGATCATAATAAAAATGTTTTTGGCGCATTACTTACTTTCCATATAGAACTTTAAATACAGGGATATCTTCATCACAATTCAACTGCTGGAAAACATTTACTATACGAAGGTATAAATAACTATAAAACATATTCAACTGCAGTTCTTATGATAATATTCTTTATTACATAAGTTGTTTTAAACTTGAATTCTGTTGTGTACATTCTTTTTTTTACATTTATTCTCACCCTGTGTGCCCCCATGTAATTTTGCATTTGGGGAACCTAATTTGCATATCTCCTGAGATACAGTCCAGACCTTGATCGATCACTCCATCTTTATAGTGTTTACTCTGAAGTTTCAATGCTGACTGAGGATTGGATTAGTTTATCTGTAGTGAAATTAAGAGGCTTCTCTCTCTCTGTTTATTGCAGGTCTAATGACACAGGAGTCCTCTCCTACAAAGAGCACTTACCAGTGAGTGAGATCGTGATTGGGGACACCAACAGAACTGACTCTGAGGCGCTCTACAGAATCGGCCCGCTGCGTTGTTATGGTGACAGTAGGTGAACTGTTTTATTTTGTAACATTTTTATTTTGTAACATTTTTATCTTACAGATGGTCCCTTTGAACATCCTTGTTTTTCCAGGCAAAATGCTGATTAAATATTGACTGTGTTCAAAATCATAGAAAATACTTGTATTTCCTGTTTTCTAGAGTCTGTGTGGAATGCAGCGTCCTTCTACCAGGAGTCATCCTACCTGCACTTCCCCACCCTCCAGGCAGAGCTCAGCACTGACATCTCCTTCTACTTCAAGACCAGCGCTCCCTCAGGAGTCTTCCTGGAGAACCTGGGCCTCAAGGACTTCATCAGAGTGGAGCTCACTGTTAGTTGTACCGCACTCTCACGCCGCACACAACACACCACCACACACACCACACACACCACACACACACACACACACACACACACAAGGATCCATTTGGAGGAGGCCAGTGGTTTGAAATCATAAATATTCTGTTTTCTGATGAAAGCACTTCCCAGCTACAGTAGCCTACATTTGACATGCAGTTAGAAAAATGTGCAAGATGTCACTCCTGACCTGCACTGCATAATTTAATACTAATGACACACACAGTGCTCTGTTATCAAGCTGTCAAGCCTCTAATAACATTTTCCTTGGCAGCCAAAAACAGCGGCTGTTGAAGAAAATAATGATCAAACTACATTGTGAATGTACTGACTAGCACCGAGTTCAAAATTAGTCTGTAAAAGCTTATCTTGAAGTCTTTCGTAATATTCCATTTGGAGCTCTGAAACAAGTGCAGCGTGTATGCATATATAATATGACTGTAAGTCACTGTGGGTGGTTGGATGGATGGAGACGTAGGATGAGGTTGTGGGTGGAGGCTCACTTCTTTTTATTTACATACAGGTGGATGCAAGCTATTCAATGATATTAATTTGTGTATTGCACCTATAGCCCCCGCCTCCCCCCAACAAGAAAATAACTAAATGTATAAAGATTTGGTCACAAATAAAGCCTTTGAAGATCAATGCATCACATTGCAACTCATCGACATAAAACGAAATGGTGACCCATAGAAAAGAGGAGTCTCAGATTCACTACTGACCTGAATGACTGTCAGCTTGTGTCCCCGTTCTGTTCCCTCAGCTCCGTTCGCAGTGACGTTCTCCTTTGATGTGGGAAACGGGCCGGTGGTCCTGGCCATTAAGTCCCACGTGCCGCTGAATGACAGGCAGTGGCACTATGTGAGGGCGGAGCGCAGTGTGAAGGAGGCCTCACTGCAGGTGGACCAACTACCCATGCGCTTCCTGGAAGCTCCATCTGAGGGACACCTCCGCCTCCGGCTCAACAGCCAGCTGTTTGTGGGTAGGACTGGCCTCTTAGTCTCATTCTCAACAGCCAGCTGTTTGTGGGTAGGACTGGCCTCATAGTCTCAGTCTCAACAGCCAGCTGTTTGTGGGTAGGACTGGCCTCATTAGTCTCAGTCTCAAACAGCAGCTGTTTGTGGGTAGGACTGGCCTCATAGTCTCAGTATCATCCAGCCAGCTGTTTGTGGTAGGGACTGGCCTCATAGTCTCAGTCTCAACAGCCAGCTGTTTGTTGGGTAGGACTGGCCTCATAGTCTCAGTCTCAACAGCCAGCTGTTTGTGGGTAGGACTGGCCTCATAGTCTCAGTCTCAACCCAGCCACTGTTTGTGGTTGGGCTGCTCGTATGTCTCAGTCTCAACAGCCAGCTGTTTTGTGGGTAGGACTGGCCTCATAGTCTCAGTATCATCAGCCAGCTGTTGTGGTTAGGGCTGGCCTCATAGTCTCAGTATCATCAGCCAGCTGTTTGTTGGTTAGGGCGGCCTCATAGTCTCAGTCTCAACAGCCAGCTGTTTGTGGTAGGGCTGCCTCATAGTCTCAGTATCATCAGCCGCTGTTGTGTTAGGCATGCCTCATAGTCTCAGTATCACAGCAGCTGTTTGTGGTTAGGGCTGGCCTCATAGTCTCAGTATCATCAGCCAGCTGTTTGTGGGTTAGGGCTGGCCTCATAGTCTCAGTCTCAACAGCCAGCTGTTTGTGGTAGGACTGGCCTCATAGTCTCAGTCTCACAGCCAGCTGTGTGTTGGTAGGGCTAGGGGAACAGCCCCTCTGTGGATTAATATGTGCATAGAGCAGTTATAAATGTGATACCATATAAACCAATATAAATTAGTTGTAACTAATATAGTATTTCAAATACACAGGCCAAAGCAAGTACTTTTATTATGCGGCCTCGGTTTCAATCCCCGGCATCTCTACAATTGTTGGCCAGGATAGGCTGTCATTGAATAAGATTTTGTTCTTAGCTGACTTGCCTAGTTAAATAAAGGTTAAATTTTAAAAAAAATGTATTTGAATGGTTATTTGTATAAAAAATTATTACAAATTGTCAACCAAATTGTATCTGTAAGTATTTCAAAATACTTTTTTCAGATAATAGTTTCTAATAACTGAGTTAAATGCGCTGGAGTGTATTTGAGTATTTTCAAATACTTTACAAGTGTATTTCCAAATACATTCCAATATTCAACTACTTATTTATTCAAATAATTGTTATCGTGAATACCTGAAATATTATTTGAACCCAGGTCTGGTTGTAACATGTAACAAGCATATGAGCTAGTTATAACGTGTGGTTCCTCCTCCAGGGGGAACAGCAGCTAGTACTCAGTAGAATATGATGCATACATACTAATTGTGTTATAACACTGTAATAAACATATGAACTAAGTTATACCTGTTGTCCCTCCTCCAGGGGGAACAGCAGATAGTACTCAGTAAGAATATGATGCATTATATACTAATTGTGTTATAACACTGTAATAAACATATGAACTAGTTATAACCTGTCATCCCTCCTCCAGGGGACAGCAGCTAGTACTCAGTAGAATATGATGCATTACATACTAATTGTGTTATAACACTGTAATAAACATATGAACTAGTTATAACCTGTCATCCCTCCTCCAGGGGGAACGGCGGCTAGGCAGAGGGGCTTCTTGGGTTGCATCAGAACTCTGGACTATAAACGGTGTGACCTTTAACCTGGAGGAGCGGGCTAAGATGACCCCGGGGGTGAGCGCTGGCTGCCCCGGCCACTGCAGTGGCTCCAGCAGTCTCTGCCACAACAGCGGGAGGTGCATCGAGAAGAACAGCGGCTACGTCTGTGACTGCTCTCAGTCTGCCTACGGGGGGCCCTCCTGCAAGGAAGGTGTGAAACGCATAGTAACTCCATCACAGAGGTTAAGCCTTGGGGTTGATTTAGCTGTAATGTTGTTTCATCTATTCATTCTGATGCTGAATCTATGATTCTAACCTTTAACTTCAAGTATACATACAAAACATGCACTTCCAGTTTGTATAGTATCATTTTTAACAGCTGGGTGAAAAGTTCCCTCGCGAAGTGCAATCTGCTGCAGTCAGGAGAAGTTGATTAACATAGAGCTATGTCACAACAGCCCTTTTACAGAAATCTAACATCGCTCAGAGGTGATGAAAACCTTGAATATTTAGTGTTTTCAAGTGAAATATTCGATGCCAGCAAAGATCTTAGGCTGCCTCAGTCCTAATGTTCACTTGCTCTTGAAGTATTGAAGTAGAGGTGTTGAGATCAGTGGCAGAGTGCAGATTGGAGTCCATCTGAAGATGAGATCAGAGGGATGAGATGAGATGACAGATCCTTCCTCCTCCGCTGTCTCTGGTCTGTCTCTGCTCTCACATTCACACTAATCTAGGCCTCCATTATCATGGAGCAGACAAGCCTGAAATATTCCACTGGTCTGAAATACAATAGTCTCACTTTGATCCAATCCCACTACCGTAGCATCTGGAACACAGAACTTAGACAATATTGTTATTTTTTTTAACGTTTTTCTTTTTACTTTTAGATGGCCATAAACATATTAGCAGAATGGCCTCTGGGGCAGTTACTATAGCATGAATGGAGATACTATTGATGGCTAGCAACAAGTAAGAGAGGACCATATTGTGCTGGACTGTCACCCATGATACAATGCATTACCTAACCCATACTCTCTCTCTGTGTCCATGCAGAGGTGTCTGTGTCGTTTAACACAGAGTCGTCGGTGACCTACACCTTCCAGGAGCCTTTCTCTGTGATGCAGAACAGGAGCTTCCAGGCCTCCAGTGTCTACAGAGAGAACAGCAGGGGGAGCGCAGGTGGTGAAGGAGGCCTCACTGCAGGTGGAGCCAACTACCCATGCGCTTCCTGGAAGCTCCATCTGAGGGACACCTCGCTCCGGCTCAACAGCCAGCTGTTTTTGTGGTAGGACTGGCCTCATTAGTCTCATTCTCAACAGCAAGCTGTTTGTGGGTAGGACTGGCCTCATAGTTCAGTCTCAACAGCAGCTGGTTTGTGGGTAGGACTGGCCTCATAGTCTCAGTCTGCAACAGCCAGCTGTTTGTGGGTAGGACTGCTCATAGGTCTCAAGTCCTCAACAGCCGCTGTTTGTGGTAGGACTGGCCTCATAGTCTCAGTAATACATCAGCCAGCCTGTTTGTTGGGTAGGACTGGCCTCAAGTCCCTCAGTCTCAACAGCCAGCTGTTTTTGTGGGTAGGACTGGCCTCCATAGTCTCAGTCTCAACAGCCAGCTGTTTTGTGGGTAGGAACGTGTGGGCCTCATAGTCTCGTCTCAACAGCCAGCTGTTTGTGGTTAGGGGCTGCCTCGTAGTCTCAGTCTCGAACAGCCAAGCTGTTTTGGTGGTAGGACTGGCCTCATAGTCTCCCAGCTATCAATCAGCGCAGCTGTTTGGTGGTTAGTGGGCTGGGCCCTCATAGTCTCAGTATCATCACCAGCTGTTTGTGGTTAGGGCTGGCCTCAATAGTCTCAGTAACTCAACAGCCAGCTGTTTTGTGTTTAGGGCTGCTCATAGTCTCTAGTATCATCAGCCGCTTGTTTTGTGGTTTAGGGCTGGCCCTCATAGTCTAGTATCATCAGCCAGCTGTTTTGTGGTTAGGGCTGGCTCAATAGTCTCAGTAATCAATCAGCCAGCTGTTTGGTGGTTAGGGCTGGCCTCAATAGTCTCAGTCTCAACAGCCAGCTGTTTTGTTGGGTAGGACTGGCCTCATAGTCTCAGTCTCAACAGCCCGCTGTGTGTTGGTAGGGCTAGGGTGCACAGCCCCTCTGTGGAATTAATTTAGTGGCAATAGAGCAGATTATAAATGTTGATACCATATAAACCATATATTAGTTGTAATAATATAGTATTTTCAAAATACACAGCCAAAGCAGTAAATTTGTATTTTAATGCGGCCTTGGTTTCCAATCCCCGGCACTCTACAATTGGGTTGGCCAGGATAGGTGTCATTGGTAAATAAAATTTTGTTCTTTAGCTGACTTGCCTATTAAATAAAGGTTAATTTAAAAAAATGTATTTGAATGGTTATTTGTATAAAAAATTATTACCAAATTGGTCAACCAAATTGTAATCTGTAAGTATTTTCAAAATACTTTTTTCAGTAATAGTTTCTAATAACTGAGTTAATGCGTGGAGTGTATTTGAGTATTTTCAATACTTTACAAGTGTATTTCCACATAATTCCAATATTTCCAACTACTCTTATTTTATTACAAATAATTGTTATCTGAATAACCTGAAATATTATTTGAACAGGTTGGTTTGTAACATTGTAAAAAGCATTATGAGCTGTTATAACGTGTGGTTCTGCCTCCAGGGGGAACAGCAGCTAGTATCAGTAGAATATGATGCATTACATTACTAATTGTGTTAAACACTGTAATAAAATATGAACTATTTAGTAACCTGTGTCCTCCTCAAGGGGGAACAGCAGATAGTACTCATAGAATATGAATGCCATTATATACTAATTGTGGTTATAACACTGGTAATAAACATATGAACTAGTTATAACCTGTCATCCTCCTCAGGGGGAACAGCAGCTAGTACTTCAGTCCACGCAATATGAATGATACATACTCATTGGGTTATAACACTGTAATAACATCTCGCACACTACGCTCTCACACTCACCACTGTCATCTCTCTCACAGGGGGAGAGCGGCTAGGCAGAGGGGCTTTTCTTGGTTGCATCAGATCTGACTATAAACGGGTGTGACCTTTAACCTGGAGGAGGGCGGCTAAAGATGACCCGGGTGAGCGCTGGCTGCCCGGCCACTGCAGTGGCTTCCGCAGCAGTCTCTGCAACAACAGCGGGAGGTGCGATAGAGAGAACAGCGGCCTACGTCTTGTGACTGCTCTCAGTCTGCCTACGGGGGGCCCCTCCCGCAAGGAAAGGGTGTGAAACGCATAGTAAACTCCATCACAGAGGTTAAGCCTTGGGGTTGATTTAGCTGTAATGTTGTTTCATCTATTCATTCTGATGCTTGAATCTATGATTTCTAACTTTTAACATTCAAGTATACATACAAAACATGCACTCCAGTTTGGGTAAATAGTTCATTTTTAACGCTGGGTGGAAAAGTTCCCTCGCGAGTGCAATCTGCTGCAGTCAGGGGAAGTTGATTAACAATAGAGGCTATGTCACAACAGGCCTTTTCAGAAATCTAAATCGTCAGACGGTGAATGAAACCTTGAATATTTAGTGGGTTTTCAAGTGAAATATTCGATGCCAAGCAAAGATTTAGGGCCTGCTCAGTCCTAATGTCACTTGCTGTTGAAGTATTGGAAGTAGAGGTGTTGAGATCAGTCGGCAGAGTGCAGATTGAAGTCCATCTGAAGATGAAGATCAGAGGGATGAGATGACGATGACAGAATCCTTCCTCTCCGTGTCTCTGGTCTGTCTCTGCTCTACATTCAACACTAAATCTAGGCTCCATTTCATGGAGCAACAAGCCGAAATATTCCACTGGTCTGAAATACATAGTCTCACTTTGATCAATCCCACTCCGTAGCATCTGGAACCCAGAACTTAGATCAATATTTGTTATTTTTTTTAACGTTTTTCTTTTTCTTTAGAAGATGGCCATAAACATATTAGCAGAATGGCCTCTGGGGCAGTTACTAATATGCATGAATGGAGATACTATTGGATGGCTAGCACAAGTAGAGAGGACCATATTGTGCCTGGGACTGTCACCATGATACAATGCATTAACCTAAATCCATACTCTCTTCTCTGTGTCCTGCAAGAGGTGTCTGTGTCGTTTAACAACGAGTCGTCGGTGACCTACACCTTCAGGAGCCTTTCTCTGGTGATGCAGAACCGGAGCTTTCCAGGCCTTCAGTGTCTACAAGAGAACACAGGGCCAGAGAGAACATGGCTTCATCTTCATGACCCCACAGAGCCCTGCATGCTGCTCACTGTCAGCACCGTTCAGCCAGAGTACATAGCAAGTCATCCTGGGCAACGCAACGGTAGGGACACCGTCTAGGATTATCAACGGTAGGATCAACCCTTTGAATTTCCGTTTAACCCAGCTTGTGTTGGGTGGTCTAACAGGGAGTATCCAGATCTGGTACCATCCTCCATGGAAGGAGACCAGATGTGTTCAGTCAGACCATCCAGCCTGGCAGAAACGGACGCCTCCACGCGTATGCAAGAATCCCCGTGAGGGAAAGACGTTACTCCTACAGGTGAGCAAGAATTAACATGCGGATGTTTACACAACAAATGGGATTCCTACATTTGTGTATGAAATAGACATGTCAGGAGCAGGAGGAGGGTGAGGAACAGTAGAGAGTGAAGAGGGTGAGGTAGGCAGGGGAGAGTGGAAAAGAGGGCTGAGAGAGGCCAGGGGACGAGTGAAGATGGGTGAGGGCGAGGGAGAGTGACAGTATGGGTGAGGAGCAGGGGAGAGTGAACGAGGGTGAGGAGCAGGGGAGAGTGAAGTGGGTTGAGGAGCAGGGGAGAGTGAGAACGGGGTGTAGGAAGCAGGGAGAGTGAAGAGGGTGCGAGCAGGGACCGGAGGGGGGAGAGCCAGATGAGAGGCGTAGGAGGCGAGATGACGAGCGTGAGGAGCAGGGGAGAGTGAAATGTAGAGCAGGATGAGGGTGAGGCAGGGAGTGAGAGGGAGGAGGGCAGGAAATGAAAGTGGGTGAGGAGCAGGGAAGTGAAGTGGGTGAGGAGCAGGGGAGAGTGAGGAGGGTGAGGAGGCAGGGGAGAGTGAACGAGGGTGAGGAGCAGGGGAGAGTGGAAGTAGGCTGAGGGAGCAGGGAGGTGAAGAGGGGTGAGGAGCAGGGGGAGAGTGAAGAGGGTGAGGAGCAGGGGAAGTGAAGAGGGTGAGGAGCAGGGGAGAGTGAAGGGTGAGAGCAGGGGTGAGGGAGGAGCAAGGGGAAAAGTGAGACGGGTGAGGAGCAGGGGAGAGTGAGGGGTGAGGAGCAGGGCTAGTGAGGGGAGGCAGGCAGGAGAGTTGAGGAGGGTGGGAGCAGGGGAAAGTGAAGAGGGTGAGGAGGCAGGGGAGAGTGAAGAGGGTGGAGGGAGCAGGGAGAGTGAAGAGGGTGCAGGACAGGGAAAGGAAAGAGGGTGAGGAGCAGGGAGTGAGTGGGCGAGGCAGGGTGAAGGAAGAGGGTGATGAGAGGAGAGTTAGCGGGTGAGTAGCAGGGAGGATGAAGAGGGGAAGCAGGGTGAGATAGGAAGTGGCAGGGAGTAGGGGGAAGGGGGTGATGAAGAGGGTGAGGAAGGCAGGGGAGAGAGAAGTAGGAGGTGAAGAGGTTGAGGGGCAGGAGGGTGAAGGAGCCGGGGGTGAAGAGGTTTGAGGAGCAGGGGGTGGAAGAGGTTGAGGGAGAACAGGGGGTGAAGAGGTTGAGGAGCATGGGGTGAGAGGTTGAGGAGCAGGGGGTGAGGAGCAGGGGGTGAAGAGGGTGAGGAGCAGGGGGTGAGATGGGGGTGAGGAGGCAGGGGGTGAAGAGGTTGAGGAGCAGGGGGATGAGGAGCAGGGGGGTGAAGAGGTGAGGAGCAGGAGGCTGAGGAGCAGGGGGTGAAGAGGGTGAGGAAGCAGGGGGTGAAGAGTGTGAGGATCAGGGGGGTTGTGTTGTGTTCTTCACACCTCATGTTCTTTTCTTCCCTGCCACTAGATT
>NC_036875.1:37882947-37922246 GCF_002910315.2 Salvelinus sp. IW2-2015 | reverse complement strand
GACAAGGACATGAACCTAAAGTACAGCCTGTCATCAGACACAGAGTTCATCTCCATCAAATCACTGACCTTGGGGAAGATCACAGGTGAGCCCACCAGAGAAATTAGGACGTGCTTTTTGAGGTAGTTTGAAATGATTAAATGACTGCAGGCTACAGTCATGGTTTTTACTGTAAATGGAGGAAATGAACAGCCTACCACAGTGCAGGGCTTAGAAGAATCAGTCTTTGCAATTAAGGCAAAGCTTGTAAGCTGGAAGAGATAGACGAGACGTGTCTGTGATATAACGTGGAATAGACAATCTAAGCACTAGATTTGGTCAAATAATCACTTCTCGCATCTGGTATAGATTTGACAGGCTGATGGGGAGGGTTGTCAGCCACCCCACAAGGACATTGTATCTGTCTAATAATCTGTCTCACATATTGCACGCATCACAAATCTTGGGAGTGTTGTACTCAAGCGTATCACTTCACACATTAGTCAGGAGCTAAATAGAACCGTTAAGTAAACCAAGCGTAATTTGTCTAACACAGAGATTCACAATAGTTTAGGGAACGAGTAAATCTATGCTAATTAACAACATCATTTGCATTTCATAACAAATGTATTCATTTTATCATTATGGTACTGGGGATCTCCTGTTGGATGAGGATGCATATATGTACGAATAGATGCTGTCTATACATTCTTTTGAGAAGAACACTGTTTTTAGACATTGATCGTTGGCGATGTATTAGATATTTAGAAGGCTTGAATCAAAAATACTCAACATAGGCAGGCCTAAGCATCAATCATTTTAAATGATTTCCAATTTTTCATCAAACTCATGAAAAGTCATGAAAGTAAAGTTAAACACACAAAATCTAAACAACATTATGTATGCTAAATCTGGGTTAGTGTATATAGGACAAAACATCAATTTCCTCTAGTATGCCTGTATCTTTCACACATACTGTATTCATATGACTCCAGCACAGCACAACAACATCCACTACTTCCAACGTGTTTTCTGCAGGATGAAAGGAAATACATTCTTGGCTGGGTTATGTCTCCTAGGGATCTATTAAGTCAAAGGAATGCTTCAGCACCACAAACAAAGACCAATGATGAACATGGTGGCGATGATCATCGTTAAACTTTTTGGGGGTCAATTACACTACTTCCTGTACAGTAAATTGCCTTCTATGGGAAGTATGGTAATTATAGATTTCAAACCAATTAGATACAATATTACTTTAAAGGGAAGAAGCTGTTGAATGTTGACCCTCGTGGTCTGATTAGCTCCATTATATTTAAAATCTTTAGACAAATTACAGGCACACACTGATCTCTCTTGTATCTTATGCCCATCTACTCTTGTCCTTAACACAAATCAAAATAGCAAATTGCTTTCAGAGCTCGTATCTCTGATTTAATGATATTCAAGTGCTCTAAGCAGCCAGCATCCTATCTACATATGTGGCAGTCGTTATGATTAATTTCCTGCAAATGCTGAGAAATCTTTAAATAAATGTATTGTCCTCGACTAACTTGTACCCCCTGTACATAGCCTCGTTATTGTTATTTAATTTTTTTTTTTTTTAAACTTTAGTTTATTTAGTAAATATTTTCTTAACTTATTTTTATTAAAACTGCGCTGTTGGTTAAGGGGCTTGTAAGTAAGCATTTCACGGTAAGGTCTACACCTGTTGTATTCGGCACATGTGAACAAATAAACATTGGATTTGATTTTAGTGGAGCTCTAATTGGATTTGTATAGAGTTCATATGTATTTTCAAACTGTCTCATTGAACACAACAAGCAGGGACAATACAGTCTCAAGAGTGCCTGCTCAGTGGTCCATGCTATCTCACATTGACAAAGAGATAGAGATTGCTTTGAGGGATTCTATCCAACATGTGCATTAGTCAAGGTGAGATACAGACGTCGTTGTGGCAGTCGGTGGACGTGTGATTGCTTTATTACCATTCTGATTAATCAGGTAAATCTGGGAGTTTGATTAGTACCTTCCTTGTTGTTTACATAGTGGGTGCTATGGATGAGGAAGTGATGCAGGCAGGATCTAAGGGCTTCATTGGCTGCCTGTCCTCCGTCCAGTTCAATCACATGGCTCCACTGAAGGCAGCGCTACTGAACCGTGGCAGCTCATTGGTCAGTGTACGGGGTCACCTGGTGGAGTCTAACTGTGGTGCGCTGGCTGACTCAACAATATTTCACTCTCAATCAGGTGAGGAATGTAGAATATYTTCAGAATATAGTGTATTTCTGTGGACGATGTCGTCTAACATTTTAATATTGTACACTGTCAACACCGAAGCCGAGAGTTTTCAGTCTACAGATTCTTCCATTGTCACAATGATGGTTCCCAAGGGAACGTTGCTCATTGTTTTATGTCGGTCCCCAGTCCTCAAACAAATGACAGATCAATGATGTAATACATTCCCCATGATGTCACCGCACTCTCTTCCCTCTTCCAGTAGATCATTCAGAGACAGTCGGCAGAGGCAGGGGGCCATTAAGCAACGCTTCACAAAGCAACTATGCGGTAATTGGAGGTGAGATTTCCAATTCAGAGTTGTTAAAGTGCTCAATTGCCAAAGTCAGTGTCCTGTGAAATGAGCCCCGGCTATCTCTGCCTCTTGCTCTCTCCTCAGACGTTTTCTTGGAATAATGTGTGTCTGTCAAGACAGGATAACATGCCACAATTTAGACATTTCCAGCACTGGAGAGACTTCCAAAGTAATTACCCAGAAGGGCTGTTATTTGCACTGTAAAGTAAGTCAGCACTGGAGAGACTTCCAAAGTAATTACCCAGAAGGGCTGTTATTTGCACTGTAAAGTAAGTCTAGGTCCAAAAGGCTCATTAACAGCTTCTACCCCCAAGTCATAAGACTGCTGAACAATTAATCAAATGGCCACCCGCACTATTTACATTCACACCCCCCTTTATTTTTACACTGCTGCTACTCTCTGTTCCTTATCTATGCATAGTCACTTTACAAATTACCTCGACTAACCTGTACCCCTGCACATTAACTCAGTACCGGTACCCCCTTTATATAGCCTCGTTATTGGTATGTATATATCTTGTTACTTTATTATTTATTTTTTTATTTTATTTTATTTAGTAAATATTTTCTTAACTCTATTTCTTGAACTGCATTGTTGGTTAAGGGCTTGTAAGTAAGATTTTCACGGGTAAGGTCWACACCTGTTGTAWTCGGCGCATGTGACAAATACAATTTGATTTGATTTAAAAGGTCTTATGAATTGACTTTAAGTCAGATATGTTTGTAGATAATGAAGCTAATGGATAAAAAAAAGGGAATTAAAGAAGACTGTTCAATTTCTGTGAACCCAACTTTTAATCTGCATTGTGTAGAATGGCCTCTTAAAATATGTAAAACTGCCTAGGTAAAGAATTGTGACATTTCCATCACTACTTTTATTTCCCTCAGACACTTGATTTTGATAAAGATTACAACAGTAGACTACCATTCCTAATTAAATTTGGGAACGCTTTATTTGACACCTAGTGTCATAATATGTCATAACAGCTGACATAACATGTCATAACCTGTCATAATATGGTAATAACACTGTCATGACAAATATATTTAGACATGTTGTGACATATATTGTGTTATTTTATGGCTGGTTATGACACCTACATAAGAGTGTCAAAACATACAGCACAAAGCAAAACAATCCATTACTCCATTGTCTACTTGTAAACAGTATGTTTATCTTATAGAACTTTTTCTGTTATTGACCATATTAAATAATGATTGTAATTGCGTACACATTGATCTCAGACATGTACTTTCCCCAATGCTCTGTTGCTGATGACCGGGATGAATGCAGGAGCAGATTTCAGGAGCAGGACAAGACACCCTCTTTGTGACTGATGACTGATATGAGGGCATGTACGTGATAGGTCCATCTGGCTTATATGATTCAGATGGTCATAATGCTCCATGACACTGTCATAAAGTGTATTTTCTACAAGTTTTTCAAAATAAAATGGGAAAAAACATGACTGTAAAGAATTAATTACAACAACAAGGATTTAACTCTAAATTGTATTATTTATTCAAATCTGTTTTTTCCCTGTGAAGAAGTTTCCTTTCATTTGAAAGTTTGTTTCTGCAGCCTCCCTCAAGGTCTTCACCTCCACTCCTGGATGCAGTAGATGCATTACTTTCTCTGAAAAATATAAGTATAGACAGAAATCAGAATAGAGTCTGCTACAATGCAGTGACACCGCTAAAGAAAGCTGAAAACTAAAACGTTATACCAAATATATTATGGCAATAGCAAACACTTTCACACATTATCAAATACATTACAATCCAGTTTTCTCATTGTTTTCATAACATAGCTAAAGCTAGCTCTCAACTATTCATGTAGCTAGCTAGCTAACAGTTAGCTACCATCTAGTTAAGTGGTCACCAATGGGTCGATCGCGATTGACTGGTTGAGCAACAAGGCATTCCTGGTCGATTGCCAAACATTTCTGTGAAAAACCCAAAGATAAGCCTTGCGTTCCTATTTCTTTAATTTGTGTCGTGCCGGGTATAAAACGTGTTCCCGTTTGAACCATCTCATATGTCTTAAGGCACAAACTCAGCCTTCCCGTTGGGGAGCAATTCAAGTGGACTATAGGCCTACCACTGGCCAATCGGATGGCTCAGATTATTGTGTCTGCAGTAACGTAGCAGGCGTAAAAGACAGCTACAGCAAAGTTGATGCTGTGAGTTTTCTGAACTTTTAGAGAGAGACTGTCAACAATTACAACAAAGAGCTGCTGTTTTTATGAGTGAGTTCATGTTTACGTTTTTACTCTGCACTGTCAACACTTTCTATTCAACACTTTTTTAAGCCATAAAATGTGCATTCACACTACTTCCACTTGCGCTACAACAAGCACTGCAGCTGCAATGAATGAGTAGGAAAATGTATTGATAAGCTTGCATTGTTATTATTATCAGCTTTGGTATTTTTTTAAATTGAGGAATATTTCATTTTCTCTGATCATATGAGAAACAACATGAATTTGTGCGTGAAGCAGAAATAATACGGTACAACTCAAGTTTTGCTAACAGCTGGAAGATGGTCATTGAGGAAAGGGAGAGCAGAGGGTGTTGAGAGGCGGACCCTGCTGGCTTCTRRCTCCGCTGAGACTGACCATCACATAAAGGCTCCTTCAGCCCATAAATATATGCTCACCTAGGGCTGTGGTGGTCATGACATGTTGTCAGCCCGTGATTGTCATGCAAATAACTGTGGTAATTGTCCATTAATTAACATCAACATGAACAATTTGACATGCACTTGATAATATTCTCACCCATCAAGATTAATTTGTATTTATAATGGCCCACAAAAAAACATAATCCGTAGCCTGCAATCGAATAGGGATGTTACGTGTGGTTACCTCTTTAATATGTAAGCATAGGCAGTGTGTCCATAATGCTAGGGGAAGCTAAACTTTTGCTAAAGTAAATTGAGTTAAATTGCCAAAATTATACAGCCTAATTAGCTTTCTCCTGTCTACACAGAAATAAATACAATTATTTAAAAAATAGGCTACTAAAGCATGATTTGGCCACAGAGGATCATTAGCTTCTTTGTTTTAAATTGTATTTCCTACAGTCAGAAGGAAAGACGGCGCAGGCAATTTGGGGAGATTAGTGCTGTGTTGTGAAAAGTAGAGGACAAGCCAGGCATATCAAAATATTTCAAAATACAATCTCAGGATAACCTAGTTTGGAAAGCAAATGGTTATTGCTGTAAAGAGAAGAAAATGAAAACCTAATCTGTTTTATCAAAATCTTATTGGCACCATCAGAGAGCATTGGCAATATCACTGCAGAGTGTTGCACTTTGCATATTCACTACTTATCATTGTTGGGTCAGTGCTACTTAAAAGTTTGTTGTTTGACAATAATTTCCTCCTCCAGTTTAGATGGACGTCATATTATATTTGTGTCTCCCCTTCTCGTAGGCCTATTATATGGACAACATAGTTTTTATTGATCTGCTTGTAAGTGTCAGTAGAGTAGGCTACCCTGTAATGTGTCATATTAAAAAAGATTCTGCTAATGTCTCCAGTCATATAAAGTGTTGTAGTATTCCATGAAATGGGTTTATAAAAGGCCACATTTTTCCAATGCAAATAAAGAAGAAACGTATCTGATACATAGCCTAGGCCTACTCTACGCTACATGCCTCAGCCATGCTTTTTTTGCGAACAGTGATTAATTTATATTATTAGCCTAAATTATGACTATGCAATCTACTCATCACATTACGAATGGTAGACTATATTACATAAGTCTGCAAATGTGATGATGCATAGATTGCTTTATTATAAAGGTTAAAAAATGTTTTAAATGTTTAAAGTTTTAACACGTTGTAAAGCGGATTAATGTGCTTAATTTTAAGAATTGAGCAAGAAATACGGGGGGCATGATCATTCTGGAATCCTCTTTTAAATAGTGTCCAGTCAAAACTCGGGTAATAATATACGGGTAATAATATACTGTTAGCCATATAGGCCTATCACGTACATGACCACATATCAGTCATAAATCCCAAAAAGGGTGTTTTGTCCTGCTCCGATATTCATCCCCGTCATCAGCGACACAGCGACACAGCACTGGGCTAGGCACATGTTTGACATCAGTGTGTGTACAATTACAATGCTAATAAAATGGGACATTTTGAGAAATGTTATATAACATACTATTTACAAGTAGAATGGAATGGTTTGCSTTGTGTGGTAGGATTTGTGGGCTTTGACACTCTTATGTAGGTGTCATAAGCAGCCATAAAATATTGCAATATGTCACAACACATCTAAATGTGTGTCATGACCATATAATGACAGCGTTATGACAGATTATGTCAGCTCTTATGAAATATTATGACATGGTTATGACCGTGTCATAACGTGTTCTGACACTAGGTGCCAAATAAAGTGTTACCGTAAATTCTTAAAGTGTAAGAATCATATTTGGCAAGGGATTTTAAGTTTTAGCTCACAATTATCTCAGTGCCAGTTAAATTAATATATGAAATGTACTTTTTCTGAGTCTAAACAGCCAAATGAATAAATACTTAATAAATATAATATAAATATCTTCACAACTGAAAGAACTCTCTCCATAGTCCACTAAAGAACTCTCTCCAAAGTCCACTAAAGAACTTCCTCTATAGTCCACTAAAGAACTTCCTCTATAGTCCACTAAAGAACTTTCCTCTTTGTTAGTCCCCTAATAAGAAATTCCTCTGTAGTCCACTAAAGAAACTTCCTCTGGTAGTCTCAAATCAAAATCCTCAAATCAAGTTTATTTTATATAGCCCTTCGTACACGTCAGCTAATATCTCGAAGTGCTGTTACAGACACCCAGCCTAAAACCCCAAACAGCAGCAATGCAGGTGTAGAATCCACTAAGACATCTAAGTCCACTAAAGAACTTCCTCTATAGTCCACTAAAGAACTTCCTCTATAGTCCACTAAAGAACTTATTCTATAGTCCACTAAAGAACTCCCTCTAAGTCCACTAAAGAACTCCCTCTATGTATAGAACTTCTCTATATCAATAAAGAACTTCCTCTATAGTCCACTAAGAACTTCCTCTATAGTCCACTTAAAGAACTTCCTTCTATAGTCCACTAAAGAACTTATTCTATGTCCAATAAAGAAAACTTCCTCTATAGTCCACTAAAGAACTTATTCTATAGTCCACTAAAGAACTTCCTCTATAGTCCACTAAAGAACTTCTCTAATAGTCCACTAAAAACTTCCTCTTATAGTCCACTAAAGAACTTCCTCTATAGTCCACTAAAGAACTTCCTCTATAGTCCTAAAGAACTTCCTCTATAGTCCAATAAAGAACTTTCTATTATAGTCCACTAAAGAACTTATTCTATAGTCCACTAAAGAGCTTCCTCTATAGTCCACTAAAGAACGTATCTATAAGTCCACTAAAGAACTTCCTCTATAGTCCACTAAAAGAATTATTCTATAGTCCATAAAGAAACTTCCTCTAAGTCCACTAAAAACGTATTCTATAGTCATAAGAACTTTATTCTATAGTCCACTTAAAGAACCTTCCTCTATAGTCCACTAAAGAACGTATTCTATAGTCCACTAAAGAAACTTCTCTTAGCACTAAAGACTTCCTCTATAGTCCCTAAAGAACTTCTCTATAGTCCACTAAAGAACTTCCTCTATAGTCCACTAAAGAACTTCCTCTATAGTCCTACTAAGAATCTCTAAGTCCACTAAAGACTTCTATAGTCCACTAAAGAACTTCCTCTATCGTCTACTAAGAATTTCCTATAGTCCATAAAACTTCTCTATAGTCACTAAAGAACTTCCTCTATAGTCCCCTCACTAAAAGAACTTATTCTATAGTCCACTAAAGAACTTCCTCTATAGTCCACTAAGAATTCCTCTATAGTCCACTAAAGAACTTCCTCTATAGTCCACTAAAGAACTTCCTCTATAGTCCACTAAAGAACTTATTCTATAGTCCACTAAAGAACTTCCTCTATAGTCCACTAAAGACTTCCTCTATAGTCCACTAAAGAACTTCCTCTATAGTCCACTAAAGAACTTATTCTATGTCCACTAAGAATCCCTAACAAAGAACTTCTCTATAGTCCACTAAAAGAACTTCCTCTATAGTCCACTAAAGAACTATAGTCTAAGATTTCTATAAGTCCACTAAAGAACTTATTCTATAGTCCACTAAAGAACTTCCTCTATAGTCCACTAAAGAACTTCCTCTATGTCCACTAAAGAACTTCCTCTATAGTCACTAAAGAACTTCCTCTATAGTCCACTAAAGAACTTCCTCTATAGTCTACTAAAAGAATTCCTCTATAGTCCACTAAAGAATTTTCCTCTATAGTCCACTAAAGAATTTCCTCTATAGTCCACTAAAGAACTTCCTCTATAGTACACTAAAGAATTTCCTCTATAGTCCTAAAGAACTTCCTCTATAGTCCTAAAAGAACTTCCTCTATAGTCCACTAAAGAACTTCCTCTATAGTCCACTAAAGATTTTCCTCTATACGTCCCTAAAGAACTTCCTCTATAGTCCCACTAAAGAACTTTCCCTCTATAGTCACTAAAAGAACTTCCTCTATAGTCCACTAAGAATCCTCTATGTCCCACTACATAACTTATTCTATATCCTACTAAGAACTTCCTCTATAGTCTACTAAAGAACTTCCTCTATAGTCCATAAGAACTTCCTCTATAAGTCCACTAAAGAACTTCCTCTATAGTCCATAAAGAATTTCCTCTAGTCCCACTAAAGAACTTCCTCTATAGTCCACTAAGAACTTCCTCTATAGTCATAAGATTCCTCTATAGTCCTAAAGAACTTCCTCTATAGTCCATTAAGAATTTCCTCCATAGTCCACTAAAGAACTTTCTCTAATAGTCCACTAAAGAACTTTCTCTATAGTCCACTAAAAGAACTTTCTCTATAGTCCATAAAGAATTTTCTAATAGTCCACTAAAGAACTTATTCTATAGTCCACTAAAGAACTTATTCTATATTCACTAAAGAACGTATTCTATAGTCCACTAAAGAACTTATCTTCTACTTGCTACGCATCCCGGATCCGGGAGCACCCCCACAGTAAAAAAAGCTGACTAGCATAGCCTAGCATACGCGTCACAAGTAAATACTAGCATCTAAATATCATTAAATCACAAGTTCCTAAACACCAGTGTAAAGATACACCACTTGTGAATCCAGCCATCATTTCAGATTTTTAAAATGTTTTAAGGAAGACACAATATGTAAATCTATTAGCTAACCACCGATAGCAAAAGACACAACTTTTTTTTTCACCATTTTTCTCTGCATGGGTAGCTATCACAATTTCGACAAATAAAGATATATAATAGCCCTAACCAGAAACAACTTCATAAGATGAACAGTCTGATAACATATTTATTGTATACGCATATGTTTTTTTAGGAAAAAATGTGGCAATTCTAGTAATAAATCACTAGTTCTACATTGCAGCTGCAATCTGAAATAGTGCCGAAGCTGCCAGAATATTACAGAGACCAACGTCAAATACCTAATTACTCATCTTAAACATTTCTGAAAAATACACAGCCGTACAGCAATGAAAGCCACATATTTGTGAATCCAGCAAATATGTCAATTTTTGTTTTACAAGCGAAAACACAATATAGCATTATTATTAGCTTAGCACAATACGCAGAACACAAAGCATATTTACCAGCAGCAGCAGTTAGCGATCGTAACAATACAGCAAAAGATATATAATTTTGGACTAACCTTGATAACTTCATCAGATGACAGTCCTGTAACATCATATTACACAATGCATATAGGTTGTTCGAAAATGTGCATATTTTAGCAGCACAAATCGTGTTATACAATTGATCAGTGGCACAGGTCAGCATTCTGGCCGGCGCCAATCTGAAAGGCACCTAATCTAATCAATAAATATCGTAAACTTGACAAGAAAATACAGGTTGGACAGCAATGAAAGATGCATTAGTTATTAATGCAACCGCTGAGTTAGATTTTTAAATTAACGTTACAGCCAGACTAGTCCGCAATAATGGCGGACAATCCGTTTACATTTTCAACATAAATACGGAATAACATTAATAAATAGCTCTTACCTTTGGACGAGCTTCCATCAGAATCTTGGGCAAGTGGTCCTTTGTCCAAAAAGAATCGTTGCTTGGTTGTAAAACGTCGTCTTCAACTCGGAATTAGCAGCTAACACATAGCTATGTGGCACAACATGCGCAAATCCTCAAAACGCAATATAAGGAAATTCCGAAAAAGCAATATACTCGCATAAACTGATATAACTCGGTTTAAAATAACTTTGTTTATGATGTTTCTAACACCTATATCAAATTAAATTACAGACGGATATATCTAAGGTCGATAACTGAGCGTTCAAAATGCCATCCTGAGGTCTTGCTTTGCGCAATGAAGAACGTCGAAAGAGGCTCCTTTCGTTCTTGGCCTTTTATAAAGTCTGAGATCTACGTAGACTCCATTCCAATTCTCATTGGTTATGACATCCAGGGGAAGGCGGGTGCAGTTCATTGTCGACCCATAGGATACATACAGAGCTTTAAACTGTCTGAGAACAGAGCCCGTTTCAGACCTTCGCAGTTCCTGTCATGGATTTCGCTGCAGAAAGAGTTCTTGGTTCACCCAGAGACATATTCAAACGGTTTTAGAAACTAGAGATTGTTTTCTATATCCAATAGTAATAATAATATGCATGTTGTACGAGCAAGAATTGAGTATGAGGCAGTTTAATTTGGAGACGAATATTTTCAAAGGTGGAACGCACCCCTATATTGAGAAAAGGATATCTATAGTCCACTAAAGACACTTATTATATAAGTCCACTAAGAACTTATTATATAATCCACGAAATAACTTATTCAATAGTCCCAATAAAGATGGCTGCCTTGCTCCCCGCAGTGTTGTGTCAGCAGTAGTCTTCATCACTCTGTGTGTGTGGCGGTGAATGACCGTTTCCTCTGTACCAGCACGAGGCCCGGAGAGACCAGCATCAAGAGAAGGAGCACCGAACCAACCTGGAAACAGCCTACCGGAGAAGAAGCAGCCTACCAGGCAGAACCAGCCTACCGGACAGAGTGCCACCTCCATGACAGTCATAGCTCCACCCTCAGGGACAACAGGGAGTACTACATCTGACCACCTGTGTCCCAGTCCCCTGGTCATCAGGGAAGGCCTCTCCTCTGAATGTGGATTGGGAGGTGGAGATGTCACTGCAGAATTCCGGACAAGAAAATAGCCAAGAGGCCGAGCCCAGAACCCTTCCCCAGGGATTCTGCTCGGGAATTTGCCCACTGTCTGATTATTACAAAACATGTATGTAGTGGACTACACGTTTAGCAGGTTTTTAGGGCTGTAGGTGTATCATGTGGTCAGTAAAACTGTCAGACAATATGGAGCGAATATGCAGGTGTGATTTCGGAGCAATCTTTCAACCGGCAGAGGAAAGGACCGACACAAGGAAGGAAAGGAACCATGAGAACATTGAATGTCACCTGTCACACCGTCTGAATGTGTAGTACAAACTCCTGAAGACATCATTCTTCTTGTGACCCCCAATATTCTTCAAGATTTTCCACATAGTTCTGTGGAACGTCCTAAATGACATCTGAAAGATGTAGGTCAAGCATGTAAGTGAACTGTGAACTCTGCCGTGTGACAATGACCGAACATTGAAATGAGAGAATGAAAGAATGGGACTTTACTGCCTTCTGTTAGAGTGCCTCTATATATTGTTTTAACCTCTTTTTTTCAAAACCCTTTACATCTTTGTTTTAATGAATTAGTGTTCATTTGTGTTTCCTTTATGTGCTAAGGGAATAGATCTGAACATGAACCACCTGTACCGTAATCATCCTCTGTTCAAGTCTATAACAAATGGATAGTGTAATTTGGTGTATTACACAATGCTGTAATTTATCTAAGTAATATTTCAAAGATGGATAACGCTCAAAGGTGAACATTTTGATGTAAAGTAGAAAGATTAGTATGTTCCGCCAATTAAAATCACTGATGTAAATGTTTCACAAAAAAAGAACAAAATAAAGACGAAACATAACAGCCTGATAGGACCAGATCCTATCCTTTAGAGAAATGCCTGTGACTGGAATTTATCTTAATACATCTGCCATTCTAATCAATGTATGGTTGTGCTAAAGTTCAAGTCACAAAGGTGTGTCTGAAGAGAGGATCTCTAATAATCAGATTTTTCTGATTTATAACAATGTTTTACATTTATTTACCTTAACTTCTTTATGTTGTGTATAGTTGCAGTTGTACAGATATATTGTATAGATGTATATTTATTAATAAATTGAAGACTTTATTAATTATATGTTTTAATGTGGCTTATTCCCATCCTTGTAATAGTTCAGTTGACTGTGATGTCAATTAAAATTCTGAGCTTTGCAAGTCAATCTGATCTTCCCGAAATATAGTAACTTATATTTCAAATGTGTTGATTGTAAAATCAATGTCCAATTGCATGATTTAAAATGCCCTGTGTCTTCATCTAACCTCTCGTGATCCTTCAGGCAAATAGATACATACTCAATTTACATGCTCAATAGAGGTATGAAACAGTCAGTTGGAAATAGAACCATACAATGAGTCATCTTAAATGTCACTGTGGATGTAAAAGAATCCCTAGTTCAAACACCACTCTATCGCTGCACCAAACTTAAAAATACATCACTGTCTCTTCCGAAGAGCGGGGATAGAGTGCCGTTTGAAACCATAGAATACTCATCTGACTTTGGACTATTAGTTCGGCAGCGTCTGCCATTCTTTCAGCGTGGGGGAAGCACGCCTCTGTTTCATGCAGAGAGCCAGAGCAGTTTTTCCACTGTCGGGAGAAATGGCAATGCATGTTAATATACGCTGAAGAAAAATATAAACGCAACATGTACAGTGTTGGTCCCACATTTCATGAACGTGGGACGCACAAAAAGCTTATTTCTCAAATTTTGTGCACAAATTTGTTTACATCCCTGATAGCAAGCATTTCTCCTTTGCCAATATCATCCATCCACCTGACAGGTGTGGCATATCAAGAAGATGATTAAACAGCTTGATCATTACACAGGTGCCTCTTGTACTGGTGACAATAAAAGGCTACTTTTAAAATGTGAAGTTTTGTCACACAACACTGTGTCAAGATGTCTCAAGTTTTCAGGGAGTATTCAATTGACATGCTGATAGCGAGAATGTCCACCAGAGCTGTTATCAGAGAATGTAATGTTCATTTCTCTACCATAATCTGCCTCCAATGTCGTTTTAGAGAATTTGGCAGTACGCCCAACCGGCCTCACAACCGCAGTCCACGTGTATGGCGTCGTGTGGGTGAGCGGCTTGTTGATATCAACGTTGTGAACAGAGTGACCCATGGTCGTGGTGGAGTTATGGTATGGGCAGGTGTAAGCAATTATTTTTTATTTTTTAAATGTACCTTTATTTAACTAGGCAAATTCAGTGGCACAGCTGTCTAAGGCACTGCATCTCAGTGCTAGAAGTGTTTTTAAAGGTAATTGTGACCAACAGATACATATCTGTATTCCCAGTAATGTGAAATACATAGATTAGGGCCTAATGAGTTTATTTCAATTGACTGATTTCCTTATTTGAACTGTAACTCAGTAAAATATTTGAAATTGTTGCATGTTGCATTTATATTTTTGTTCAGTATATGGTAATTGCATGCAAATAAAGGTTGATTCGCAACCACACCTGCAACAGAAGCACAATTAGGGCCTCGGATTTGCAGGTGGAGGACTTCTGTGAGGAGAGGAGCAGCTCTACTACTTTAAGGAGATATCTGAAACACAGTTTCCAAATGCTGACTACACCAGCCATGCACTTGCATCCACCTGATTTTGTCCATCCTCACCAGATAGAATGATGACACGCAGGTTAAAATATCAAAACCAACTGTGAACCAACTATATTAATTTGGGAGCAGGTCGAAACAGGCATGAAACAGCATGGACATTTAGCTCGCTAGCTATTGCTAGTTAGTTTGTCCTGGGAGATGGGTTGTTATTGGGGTGTTATTTTACCTGACACGCATACAGTATGGTCCTCTTTGTATCTGGTTCTTTGTATATGTGTTTCTCTACTCCAATGATTAATTCACAGATAAAAAGGGAAACCTAGTTAGTTATCTTTAATTATTCTCTCCTCGTTGGTCTTTCAAGTATCCACGTGGGTCTGTATCTTCCTGATATCCAATAGAGGACTTGCATCGCACAGAACGGCTCAAACTGAACCCAGTTATATAGAGGACTTGCAGCGCACAGAACGGCTCAAACTGAACCCAGTTATATAGAGGACTTGCAGCGCACAGAACGGCTCAAACTGAACCCAGTTATATAGAGGACTTGCAGAACAGCTCAAACTGAACCAAGTTATATTTTAGCTCCTAGCTACACAGATACTCATTCACACGCGAGCAGTGTGGGTGAAATGATTGAATATGTTTGTTTTTTTAAGAATGCAAAGCTTTCCGGTGAGGTTTGCATGGGCTACACAGTATTCATCACAGAATAGGCTATCCAATTATTTCAGATATTGCAGAAAGGCTTTAATTAGACGTTTTGGGATTCCTTAGTAAAAGGGAGTTCTGAAACCGGAAGACATGTCACGTTAACCAAGACACATTAAACCAATAATATTCACTGTTTCAAACATCAACTTCAGCGCTGCACAGGTGCGTGAAGACGTCTTTTGTATTTTTTGTGAAATAAACGTTGTGGTTTCTTTAACGTTGAGGTTTCTTTAACGTTGAGGTTTCTTTAACGTTGTGGTTTCTTTAAGGTTGAGGTTTCTTTAACATTGTGGTTTTTGTATTGGTGTGGTTTCTTTAACTTTGAGGTTTCTTCAACGTTGGGGTTTCTTTAACGTTGAGGTTTCTTCAACGTTGAGGTTTCTTTAACGTTGTGGTTTCTTTAACATTGAGGTTTCTTTAACGTTGAGGTTTCTTTAACGTTGGGGTTTCTTTAACATTGAGGTATCTTTAACGTTGGGGTTTCTTTAACATTGAGGTTTCTTTAACGTTGAGGTTTCTTTAACGTTGGGGTTTCTTTAACATTGAGGTTTCTTTAACGTTGAGGTTTCTTTAACGTTGAGGTTTCTGTAACGTTGTGGTTTTTGTAACGTTGAGGTTTCTTCAACGTTGAGGTTTCTTTAACACAAGAGGTCAGAGGATGATGATGCTCTGCATGAATCTAAAAATGAATCTGAAGAATAACTTGTAGTAGGGCATGACACCCATTTGTGTACACATAGGCAAAACCATACTTTCAGTTCGCATTTGTTAGACTGGGACAGCAGGTTAGATAAACTGGGACCAGTACATAGTATGCACATTTACATCACAATTTGGCACAGTGCATTATTTCTGACAGTTTAACATCAAAATGAAAAAAAACTCCTCTGTCGTTACGCTAATGAAGTGATGTGATTTTGATCACGTGGTTTCTCTGCAAGGGATTAGTAACAATAGTTTAGATTTTCTCTCGTCAGACCAAGGTCAGACCAAGAAATAAATGCGTCAGGATTACGCTGTTCCAGTTTATATGATGTCCCACTCTTTCTAAATTCCCCCTTTATGTCAAGCCAAAGCTCTCAACCGTGTCAGCCCGCTCTTAATTTCTATTCAGTTCCACACGCCATAAATTCAGTGTCAGAACTGTGCATAAGTTAATCGAGATGAAAGTTGGGCTGTGTTGGGATAATAAATTGAGAGCTCTGTCATTCATTCAATGATTGATTAGTTCAAGAGAGATCTCAAGATGCGTTAGTGCTGAACATGGTCCTTTAGGGCTTTATTCAATCAGATCCTCTTTAGCCGACGTCCACATAGCGGTCGTTTTGGCAGTTGTTTTGGCAGTGTTGGAGGTGAAACTAAATTAGAGATGTCAAGTCCACAAGCGGCTCAATTTCAGCGTAATTATTTCTATATAACACACTTTCTCATTCTGGACTTCTAACGCAAGTGGAACTGGTGTGGTTTCTTGACAAGTGATCGCAAGAACAGCTGCTCAGCGATTTTTAACGGATCCACTGCAGTTACACCTCCGACACTGCCAAAAACAAATCCACTATGTGGCTGTCCGCTATCCCCTGTTAACGCTTGATCTAATTAACATTTGCACGCAAAGCAGCAACTTTAATGTCTCCCAGAATGGACAAACCAAGTATAAATAACATGCTGGTGTGTGTATAGTTCCCTTTGGGGGGAGTGTATACACCCCCCAAAATGCTGACTTCTTAACATTGGCATGTAAGAGACATAAAGCTAATAAGAGGCGGTATGGATGTCAAATTTTAGGGCAGCGTAGAAGCATTCAGAAACACGGGGACCAGTGACGGACGGGTGAGGATACTCACTCTACCCAATCAGTAATGATGCACCAATTACCTGTAAATACCTAACAGGTTCTAATTACCTGTAAAAACCTAACAGGTAACAATCTTATTGGTCACATACACATGTTTATCAGATGTTATTGCGGGTGTAGCGAAATGCTTGTGTTTCGAGCTCCAAAGGTGTAGTAATATGTAACAATACACACAAATCTAAAAGTAAAAGAATGGAATTTAAAAATATATAAGTTATTTCCGGCTGTATGTAATAAAACAAAACAAATCCTGGGCTAATAATGTAAGAAATAACACCAAAAAATATAAATACTGCAAAGTCTGCTAGAAGCAGAGCTGCCCTATCTGTCGGCACCATCTTGCCATCTTCATGTGACTGGCGTAGATTGCCAGTCACATGAAAAAACACACTGCTTTGTGTTTTGATCAGCGAACAGATGACCAGAGGATCAGGTCTAATGAGGTTTAGTTTTCTGATGATGGAAATACTTCCTTAAAAAAAATGCTATGCTGCCCTTTTACGTCAACTCCTCTTCCACATGGATACAGTAGAAAGAGCCCAATATAACAATAATCTTGTTTCACATAAGATAATATTATAAGGTAAATGCAATGGACAGTCTGAAATAGAATTGTACAGCATAGCCCAGTGTTTCACGACCCTGGTCCTTGAAAGACCCCTAACAGTACACATTTTTATTGTAACCATGAAAAAGCACACAGGATTCAACTTGTCAACTAATTATCAAGCCCTCAATGAGTATGGGCGTAGGCCTGACAACTTTCTCAATGATAGCCAGGCATTATGCACAGTGATGTGATGTGTACTTACGAACAACTAACAGTCAGTCCAATTTCGTCAAAATATCTTAACAAACAAAAACACATGCCATTCCTGATAATGGCAAGATGGCGCCGACAGAGATGGTCGCCTTGCTTCGAGTCCTTAGGAAACTATGCAGTATTTAGTTTTTTTATGTATTATTTCTTACATTGTTAGGCCAGAAAATCTTAAGTGTTATTACATACATCCGGGAAGAACTATTGGATATAAGAGCGACATCAACTTACCAACATTATGACCAGGAATACGACTTTCCCGAAGCGGGTCCTTTGTTCGGACCACCACCCAGGACAACGGATCTAATCCCACAGGTCGACCCAAAACAAAGTCTCCGCAGAAGAGGTAGACGGAGCGGCCTCCTGGTCAGGCTTCAAAGGCGTGCACATGAAATTAGGGCAAGGGTTGCCTTCCTGAGAGACATCAGAGATTGTAACATTCTTTGTTTCACGGAAACATGGCTCTCTCGGAACATTGTTGTCAAAGTCGGTACAGCCACCGGGTTTCTTCATGCATCGCGCCGACAGAAATAAACATCTCTCTGGGAAGAAACAGGAAACTCAAGTCCTTCTGTTCACCTCACCTAGAATTCCTTACAATCAAATGCCAACCATATTATCTCCCAAGAGAATTCTCGTCAGTGATCATCACAGCTGTGTATATACACCCTCAAGGAACTTCACTGGACTCTATGTTAACTGAAAACCATATGTCCTGAGGCTGCATTTATTGTAGCTGGGGATTGTAACAAATCAAATTTGAGAACAAGGCTACCGAAATTCTATAAGCATATTAATTGCAGCACTCGCGTGTGCAATACACTGGACCACTGCTACTCTAACTTCGCAATGAATACAAGGCCCTCCCTCACCCTTCCTTCGGCAAATCCGACCACGATTCCATCTTACTCCTACCGTCCTACAGGCAGAAAGTCAAACAGGATGTACCTGTGACTAGAACCATTCAACACTGGTCTGACCAATCAGAATCCATGCTTCAAGATTGTTTTGATCACGCAGTTTGGGAAATGTTCCGGGCAGCCTCAGAGAATAGCGTTGATCTATACGCTGACTTGGTGAGTGAGTTGTACTCACTGTGACTATTAAAACCTACTCTAACCACAAACCATGGATGGATGGAGTTATTCACGCAAAACTGAAATTGTGAACCATCGCATTTAACCATGGAAAGAGGACTGGGAATATGGCTGAATATAAACAGTGTAATTATTCTCTCCGCAAGGCAATCAAACAAGCGAAATGTCAGTATAGAGACAAAGTGGAGTCGCAATTCAACTGCTCAGACACAAGACGTATGTGGCAGGGTCTGCAGGCAATTACGGACTACAAAAAGAAAACCAGCAACGTCACGGACACAACGTATTGCTTCCAGACAAACTAAACACCTTCTTTGCCCGCTTTGAGGATAATACAGTGCCGCTAACAAGGACTGCACCCCCCTCCTTCTCCGTGGCCAACCTGAGTAAGACATTTAAACGTGTTAACCCTCGCAAGGCTGCTGGCCCAGACGGCATCCCTAGCTGCGTCCTCAGAGCATGCGCAGACCAGCTGGCTGGTATGTTTACCGACATATTAAATCACTCCCTATCCCAGTCTGCTGTCCCCACATGCTTCAAGATGGCCACCATTGTCCCTGTACCCAAGAAGGCAAAGGTAACTGAACTAAATGACTATAGACCTGTAGCACTCACTTCTGTCATCATGAAGTGCTTTGAGAGACTAGTCAAGGATCATATCACCTCCACCTTCCCGGCCACCCTAGATCCACTTCAGTTTGCATACCGCCCCAACAGGTCCACAGACGATGCAATCGCCATCACACTGCACACTGCCCTATCCCATCTGGACAAGAGGAATACCTATGTAAGAATGCTGTTCATTGACTACAGCTCATCATTCAACACCATAGTACCATACAAGCTCATCATTAAGCTGGAGAACCTGGGTCTCAACCCCACCCTGTGCAATTGGGTCCTGGACTTTCTGACGGGCCGTCCCCAGGTGGTGAAGGTAGGAAACAACATCTCCACAAGGTTGTGTGCTCAGCCCCCTCCTGTACTCCCTGTTCACCCATGACTGCGTGGCCATGCACGCCTCCAACTCAATCATCAAGTTTGCAGACGACACAACAGTAGTAGGCTTGATTACCAACAACAACGAGACAGCCTACAGGGAGGAGGTGAGGGCACCCGGCAGACAGTGTGGTGAAGAAGGTGCAACAGCACCTCTTCAACCTCAGGAGGCTGAAGAAATGTGGCTTGTCACCTAAAAACCTGACAAGCTTTTACATGTGCACAATTTAGAGCATCCTTTCTGGCTGTATCACCGCCTGGTACGGCAACTACACCGCCCTCAACCCCAAGGCTCTCCAGAGGGTGGTGAGGTCTGCACAATGCATCACCGGGGGGAAACTACCTGCCCTCCAGGACACCTACAGCACCCGATGTCACAGGAAGGCCAAAAAGATCATCAAGGACAACAACCACCCGAACCACTGCCTTTTCACCCCGCTACCATCCAGAAGGCGAGGTCAGTACAGGTGTATCAAAGCTGGGACTGAGTGTCAGGCGGTGGGTGTAGCTGGTGCATGAAGTCAGGCGCAGGAGAGCAGAGATAAGTGAACAACGCACTTTAATAAAGGCAAAAGCACAAAGTAACAAACCCAATGTGCAAACAAAATAACGGTTGCCACTAATCACGGGTAAAACAGCACCCGGGAATAAACCAGCCGGAAACGTACCAACCTAACAATAAACAATCACAAAGACACGGGGGAAACAGAGGGCTAAATACACAACACATGATGAGAGAAATTAAACCAGGTGTGTGGGAAAACAAGTCAACACAAATGGAAAATGAAAAATGGATCAGCGATGGCTAGAAGACCGGCGACGTCGACCGCCGAACACCGCCCGAACAAGGAGAAGCATCGACTTCGATAGAAGTCGTGACACCGAGAGACTGAAAAACAGCTTTTTTCTCAATGCCATCAGACTGCTAAACTGCAATCACTAACTCAGAGAGGATGCTGCCTACATAGAAACTCACTAGTCACTTTAATAATGTTGACATATCTTACATTACTCATCTGATATGTATATACTGTGTCTTATACCATCTATTGCATCTTGCCTATGCTGCTCGGCCATCACTCATCCATATATTTATACAGTATGTACATATTCTTATTCCATACCTTTAGATTTGTGTTTTAGGTAGTTGTTGGGGAATTGTTAGATTATTTGTTAGATATTACTGCCCTGTTGGAGCTAGAAGCACAAGGATTTCGCTACACTTGCATTAACATCTGCTAACCATGTGTATGTGACCAATAACATATGATTTGATTTGATTTGAATGACAGGAAAGACTTCCACAACTAAAATGTTGTGCTGCCCTTTATGCACCAACTCCTCTACAAGTTAACAACGAAAGACGTCATGTAGCCCAATGATGACATGTACAGAGAATAGTACAGTAACTAGCTAGCATGTACAGAGAATAGTACAGTAACTAGCTAGCATGTACAGGATTCACAAATCAACAGATAAAAAGTTCATAAATGACTGGAATGCATACATATCACAATTTAATGGTGGGAGGCCATTATAATAAACAGTCAGTGACCATATCAACTCATTATACTGTAAGTGTAACACATAGGATTGATTATGATTTCATGGAACAATTTTACAGTAATTTTTCTCTTCCACATGGATGCAGTAGACAGGGAAGGGGTAAGGGGTCAGGATGTTGATGAGGGGAAATACAGAAGGAGAAGGAAATGTGCAACATTAAAAAGGACACTTACAACAACAAAGGGAATGTACAGCAATATCGGGCATGGAACTATTCACATTGTGTGTAATTATACAACATGAAATTCAACAGTTGTTACAGTGGACAATCTTTTAGGGAGAATAAGCATATTAGCAAAAGTCTGTGAATTTGTAAGTCTTAGGTCAAAACATGGACAGCCATTTTGAAAGAAAGGCTGAACACAAAAACTATAATTTTGAAAAGATTGTCATTTCCATTCTTACTTTAGAAAGGAAAAACAACCGATATCTATGTTACAAAGTCTGAAATAGACTATCAAATCTTAAAGATTTCTTGATCAAGCTCAGTGATCTGGCTCAGTTCATCCTCTTCCAACATCACTGCAGAATTAGGCACCAACATACATACATGGATGTTTCTATCTGGAGAAAGCTGGCATCGCGATGTATGCCATTTTCTTAATCATCTCTTTTGGGACTATTGTCTTGGAGCAGCTTCTACATCTACCTGAGAAGGTACATCAAATTGTATTTGTCACATCCGCCGTGAAATGCTTAATTACAAGCCCTTAACCAACAATGCAGTTTTAAGAAAATAGAGTTAAGAAAATATTTACTAAATATACTAAAGTAAAACTTTAAATAAAAAGTAACAAAATAAAATAACAATAATGAGGCTATATACAGGGGGTACCGGTACTGAGTCAATGTGGGGGGGTACAGGTTAGTCGAGGTAATTTGTAAATGTAGGTAGGGGTAAGGTGACTATGCATAGATAATAAACAGTGAGTAGCAGCAGTGTAAAAACAAAAAGGGAGGGGGGGGGGGGGGGGGGTTGTCAATGCAAAATGTCCAGGTGTCCAGTTGATTATTTGTTCAACAGTCTTATGACATGGGGGTAGAATCTGTTAAGGAGCCTTTAGGACCTAGACTTGAATGTTCCGGTACCGCTTGCCGTGTGGTAGCAGAGAGAACAGTATATGACCAGGGTGATTTTTTGGGGCCTTCTTCTGACACAGTGCTACAGAGCCAGATGAGGGTAACAGGTTTAGTCCAGACTGCTCTTTATGGACAATCAGGGTGATGTTTGTTGATGTACAGTATTAGGACTTTGATTCTCGTCGTTTTATTTCGGTCACATTTTCCTCTGTGTTTGGCCTATGCAGCTCTGTGTGTTCCTGGGGTTCTCTCGATATGTCTTCAAACAGAGGGTTGTGTCTCTCTTAGAGGGAGTTTTCAAGCTATGTAATAAGAGGGTTATACTGTAATGCCATGAACTGTTCACTGTATTCAACATTTATTTTATTTTAGTAAGACGTCCTTGGTCGGACCATAATTTGAATGTGGTGTGCTAGATAGCTAATACTAATGCTAGGCTAATTGTTTATAGCTTATTGGCTAATTATATTTCAGTAGCTGCATGCCCTCTCTTTAGCAAGCTATGTAGGCCTCCAGACAAATAGATGCAAAACACCCCCCACTTTACATGCTCAATGGAAGTACGATACGGTCAGTTTAAAATAAGTAAACTAGGTCACTAGCCACCTAAAAAACATGCCTCTGTTGACACTGTATGTAAAATAATCTCATCATCAAGACCTTGGGATGGTAAACTGAGAGAGCCATTATTCATTCCATGATTGAGTTATTCAAGAGAGATCTCCAGAAAGCAGATGTTTGAAGATGGATGACCATGTCTTCGCAGCAATAAGTGGACCCATTTCTTTTTCTGCTATAGTACTGAACATTGTCTTCTCTTTTTGTCTCCTATGTCCTCCAAGTGTGCAGGGGGTGAACCTTCAGCAGCCTCTAAAAGTCCTCCTGGTTTCTATGGTGATGTTTAGTTTTTTACACCAAACAACGATAATGTTCTTTGTTTGTCAAGTTGCAATCGCTCCTTTTGTCTATGGACTTTATTTGACCCTGAAGCAATTATTCTACTTCACCAATGTGGTCAACCTGTCTTCAGTGACCTGGCTCAGCATCCTCTACTACGTCAACATTGTGCCTAACAACGGACAACTTTTCATCTGGATAAAGAGACACATCAAGAATGTGGTGTACTTTGGTCTGGTTGCAGACCGGGGTATTGTTCTAACTGCAGGGGTATTGGACTATGTGTCTACACTCAGGCCAGAAGAACAACCCTTGAATTCATCGTCCTCTTTCAACGTCACTGCAGAATTAAGCAGTGATAGGGATGTATTTTTCTATCTGGGGAAAATATGCACTGTAATATATTCATTTCATCTCCTCATCTCTTTTGGGACTATGATTCTGTCTTGGAGCAGCACCTACATCTACCTGCGAAGGCACATGAAGAGGATGGAGGAGAGTAGCAGCTCTTTCTCCCAGCCCCAGCTTCAGAGCCAGATGAGGGTCACAGTAACAGGTTTAGTCCAGGCAGCGCTGTTTTTCCCCTACTGTCTGTTAATAATTACTCTGGTAGTTACGCACAGTCTGCCAGGTTATAATAACTTTGATCCCAATGATAACATCCAGACTACAGTTTCCTCACTGTTTGGCCTGTGCAGCTCTGTGTGCCTGGGATTCTCTCAATCTGTCTTCAGACAGAGGGTGGTATCTCTTTTAGAGGGAGTTTTCAAGCAATGTAATAATCTTAATGTGTAAATGTTTTGTGTTCTATTTTAAGAATAGAATTTCCATTACTCTAAAGGGCTGTTTCCCAGACACCGTTTAAGTCTACTAGTAGATGAAAAAGCATGTTCAATGGAGATTCTACAGGACTATGTCTTATCAGTGTCCGGGAAATTGGCACTAAATAGTACATGAATGAACTTTCTTGGTAATTAATTGTGGTGATGGGTGCAAGTCACAGACGATTGTTTGTATTAGCATTAGAACTAGCCCAGACAAAAAAGGTATGTTTATTTTACAGAAGGCACATCTGGTAATTTGTTTTTATTGTAGTAAACTATGCAAAACTTCAGGTTGAGTTGAAGTGTAACAACATGCCTCATGAATTTCATTTGATGTCAGGATTTACATATTAGAGTTTGTCTTTGGTAAATTAGTATGTAAATACTGTAAGTTAGGACTAAATTCCACCAGGTTTCAGTCATAAAGTTTGAATTTTTGAGAGACAAAGTGAGACAAAGAGAATGGGTCTTCTGGTGAACGTTTTCTATCTCCTCTTTATGCTGGCAGCTGGGAAGGACGCAGAGAGAACTTTGCGTCAGCCCGTGAAACTCCTATTTTTCTTAGAAGTGGGATGCAGTTTGGTGCTTTGAATGTCTGAGCTTGTGATACTCTTTGTGGCGTACTACAACATTCTGGAATATTTGGTGAGGTTGGTCATGTTGGCTTGCATGTCCTCGTGCGTATGGTGTCTTCTACCAGCGTCTTCTACCACACCAAGATCGTCCCAAACCAGCGACCGCTCTCCGTCTGGGTGAGGAGGAACATCAATGCAGCTGTCTACAGTGGCCTTATTGTTGACACACTCTACCTTAGTACAAAATGTTTAATTGTTGTAGGTTATGAGTATGTCAAATCCACCCATGTAACATTGTTTTAGAACTAACAGTTTTAAAGTACCTTCAGTTTTACCAAGATTGTGTTAGTCAAATGATTGGCGAATGGAATTAGGTGGATTGCCTGTAAATGTAGAATTGTGTGAAATATTTAAAATATGCTTTCCATTAGGTTTGTTTTGTTTCAGGGTTTAAGTAAGTATTATATGCATTCTATTACAGATTTCAAAAATAAGAAACACACTTCTCGTTATATACTCTGATAACATTTCTGTCTGAAGGCAATTTTTGGTATTTAAAACTTGTCTGTCTTAGTAACAATATTATATGGATTGCATTGGTAGGATGTGTTATGTGGTGTAGGCTATACATCACAATAAGACTAAATCAATTGCACAACTGGGCGCTCTTTAGAAAATTAAATCCTGAAGGCTGACATGCCTATTTCTACATCTGTTATACCACCAACTGTTGCTGTACAAATACACAGTTTATAGGTTTATATAAATTGAACTTTTTTTCACGCACACGCATACACACACACGCGGATATTCTGATTAATTAGCTATGGTTCAAATAGCAGCTCCCATTAACTTTAGCAAAGTTTGCATGGAGTTGCTTAACACATATCTATTTCACATATGGGGTGGCAGGTAGCCTAGTGGTTAGAGTGTTGGGCCAGTAACCGAAAGATTGCTGGATCGAATCCCCAAGCTGACAAGGTAAAGATCTGTCGTTCTTCCCCTGAACAAGGCAGTTAACCCACTGTTCCCCGTAGGTCGTCATTGTAAATAAGAATTCTTAAATTACTTGCCTAGTTAAACTCCTGTTCTGAACATTTTAGTTTTACTATGCAATCTGATACACGTCAAATCAGTTTTCTTGATCTTCTGATCTTGTGTGAAAATAATGTTCTATACACTGATCTTTACAGGAAACCTACTGATCGTAACAGTTTGTTGAGGGCTGACAGTTGTCACCCACTTCCCTTAGTTTGCCATACAGCCAATTCTGTCGATTCAAAAGAATTTGCAAAAAACAATCAGATTTCGACAGAAATATGGCTGAGACGCAAAGAAAGTTCAAGGAGAGGGGGTACAAAAATGATCAGATTAATATTGCCATTGAGAAAATTCAAAACAAAACGAGACATGACCTTTTTCAAGGGCAGTCTCGCAAAAAGACACATTCTTGCATTCTAACTACCCACTATTCAAAGCGCTCTGAACAAATTAAGGGAATCGTTCACAAACATTGGCACATTCTAAAATCCGATGATAGTCTCGGTAATGTGTTTTCGGACCTTCCCTTGGTCGTATTCTCGCGGGCAGAAATCTCAGAGACCAATTGGTACACTCTGATTTACCACCCCAAGATATTCCTGAACAACGTCTATTTGCGCCTCTACTGGATGGAAATTACAAGTGTAATGGCTGTGCTCAATGCAGTGGCATTTATAAATGCAGATCCTTCAAACACCCACAAACAGGGAAATTGATCCCAATCAAAGGTGTTATTACGTGCTCCACTAAGGCAGTTATTTATCTTATAACTTGTCCTTGTGGTAAAAATTATGTGGGTAAAACAAAGCGCGAATTAAAACGTATCTCAGAGCATCGTAGCACCATTAGGTGCAAAAACTTGACTTACCCAGTTGCGGCACACTTTTTGGAGGCAGGCCACTCGATTTCGTCTTTGCGTTATATTGGCATCGAACATGTCACCCTCCCTAGGAGAGGGGGTGACCTTGATAATTTATTGTTAAAACGAGAGGCTGCTTGGATCTTTAACTTAAAGACCCTTGCTCCCTTCGGTCTCAACGTAGACTTTGATCTGAAGCCATTCTTGTGATTATTGTGACTTTGCCATTGTAATTGTTTGTAAGCTTGTGTAGTCTAAAATTAATCTATGATCGTATGCTATCCATTTGTTTTTTGTATGCCATTTTAATATTTGAGAATTAACCAATGATATTAGGCCACTCTTGGCCATGATTATAGACACCTGTGTGTCTTTTGACACTATATAAACGAGTCATCCCACAGTGTTTGTGATTACACCCTGATGAAGACAGCTTGGCTGTCGAAACGTTGGATATTACATTTTTTGCATCTGAGCTCCTAGAGTGTGCGGCTCTCCTTTATTTTCAAAATCTAAATTGCACCTGGGCTGGAATAATACATTATGGCCTTTCTCTTGCATTTCAAAAAACAGAACAAAAAATGTTATTTTTTTCTTGTATTTTCTTTTACCAGATATATAGTGTTGTATTCTCCTACATTCATTTCACATTTCCACAAACCTCAAAGTGTTTCCTTTCAAATGGAATCAACAATATGCATATCCTTGCTTCAGGGCCTGAGCTACAGGCAATTAGATTGGGGTCATTTTAGGTGAAAATTGGAAAAAAGTTTGATCCTTAAGAGGTTTTAAATAAAGGTTCAATTAAAATAATATGTATAAGGTTGACGTAGTCTAATATATATACCCATTATATATGTAATTTAATTACGTTTTTTTTATTTTTTTATTACGTTTAATTACGTTCTGACAGAAATGCTGTGTGGTTTCACTGTTACCGTTGATGTCACATTAACATATCAAGGACATGTTTGAGTCTGCACTTAAAGAAATGGAAAGTTTTACATTATACGTTAGCACACACCACAATTATTTAAATAATAGATTTAACGTTTTCTAACACAATTAAACAAAGTCCGGAAATTACACTGTAGGAAAAGTGTTGAGACCATCACATATATTCAAACCGCAGCCTCTAAATTGAAAAATGTAGCACTTTCTGAAAGGGATTGGAAAAGCACTCCACACACTGTGGTAGCAGCATAACATGAGAAAGACTTATTTGAGATAAGAAATATAAAATATCTCCTCATGGAAAGCAGCAGAAGAGTCTCAGACAGAAATAACAGATTCTAATGTATGCCGTAAAGTGTAGCACAATCACAATGATTTTATCTGATTGGTGCCTGTACACATATAGTATGTAACATATAGTATGTAAGAATCAGAGAAAAAAAATATATAAAAATACACATTATGGAACCGTGGGGACTGTGAAGAACAAACACACAAGTACACATGGATTTGGTATTGTAGATATGTGATAGACTAGTGGCCTGAGGGCACACACTTAATGAATTGTGAAAAGTGTTATGTCATGCAATATTTTAAATGGTATATAAGAACAAATAATTTTTTACAATGACGGCCTACACCGGCCAAACCCGGACGACACTGGGCCAATTGTGCGCCGCCCTATGGGACTCCCAATCACATCCGGTTGTGATACAGCCTGGAATCGAACCAGGGTGTCTGTAGTGACGCCTCAATCACTGAGATGCAGTGTCTTCGACCCCTGCACCACTCAGGATCCCATATAATGACTCTTAACTACAAATATTCTGTCGTTAATTTACAATTCATGTAACTAATATATTCAGCGTTGTAGATGGGTGAGCAACATGCAATTAAATACCTTTTCAGGTGTTAATGAGTTTCTATCTGACAAGCATGTACACACACTGTGGAATGCACGCACGCTGTGGAATGCACGCAGGCAGGCAGGCAGGCAGGCAGGCAGGCAGGCACAAACAAACACACACCCACACACACATGGTGTGACAACATTGTGTGCGTGCGTGCGTGCGTGCGTGCGTGCATCCGTGTGTAATCCTCTGAGATAGCCAATCAGAGGTCTGTCGGGGCCTGTCTGTCCATGGGAATGGAGCACTTGTTGTTTTCAGTCATTGCAATAAACAAGCATCCATCTAATGCATGTGGAGACTGCACTAATGCTACAGATGAGGCAAAATTATGCAGCCAAAAACCTGAACGTTGGTTGGATAATCAAGTGTATTGGTATATTGACATAAACACCAGTTTGCTAGCAGCAGAGTGATACATACTCTGACAAAAAAAGCATTAGGACTTCTATACAAAACATGCTACAACAGGCTATAACAACTACCAAATTGTCAGACAGAAAAGGACAAATCCTTAGTCAGAACTGCATTTGATATATTTACAATTAAGGAAATTAAATAACACAAAGGAGTGCCTGCACACACTATCAAGTGGCACTGAAAAGGCGAGCCATGCAAATAGATACTCCTTTTAGTACACTCTGTAAATAGACCTATATGGTGTTTTATGCATATACTAACTTTCACTAAATTTGTGACCAAATGAAAAGGGGACAGCCATTTCAATCTGTAATGTACAGGGTAGGTTACAGGGCAGCTATATGTCAGGGGTACCAGCTGCTTCTCTTGTTCATCTGGGTCTAATTGTTTTGGGTGTTTTAAAATCGCATCTGATTAAAGCTGGAAGACATTAAAGCAGGGAAGATTGCAGGGCTATTCATCAAGTTGAAGTTCAGCCTCATTGCATTGTTTATCATTTTCAACAGGTTCATTTGACTTGAATAAAAAAGGCTTTTACTAGGGGTGGAAAGAGGCTCAGCAATATTGAAGTGGGAAAGTAATTATACCTTGGGTCATAATTTCATATTCTGTCGTTGTCAGACATGCATATAAATGTACTTATAGAGGCCAAGAATGGAAAGAGATGGTTCATGTTTATGTATGAGGGAGAGGGAGAAAGAGAGAGAGAGAGAGAGGGAGATGGAGAAAGAGGGGGAGAGAGAAGGAGAGAAAGAATGATAAAGAAAGAGAGGGAAATGAAGAGACTAAAGCTTTCAATAGGCTATCAATAGTCTAATCAAAACTTGGTGACCAATTTTGTGTGTCATCTTTGTAATAATATTACTCAAACGGTTGCCAAGCGATGTGTGACTGTTGATGATTATAGTGGCCTTACATGCTAGTCAATACATGCTAGTCCATACATGCTAGTGTATACATGCTAGGCCATACATACTAGTCCATACATGCTAGGCCATACAGTGAGGGAAAAAAGTATTTGATCCCCTGCTGATTTTGTACGTTTGCCCACTGACAAAGAAATGATCAGTCTATAATTTTAATGGTAGGTTAATTTGAACAGTGAGAGACAGAATAACAACTGTACATGCTAGTGTATACATGCTAGTCCATGCATGCTAGTGTATACATGCTAGTCCATACATACTAGTCCATACATGGTAGTCTATACATGCTAGTCCATACATTCTAGGCCATATATGTTAGTTCATACAGTATTATCCATACATGCTAGGCCATGCATGGTAGGCCATACATACTAGTCCATACATACTAGTCCATACACGTTAGTCCATACATGCTAGTCCATGCATTCTAGTCCATGCTAGTCCATACATGCTAGTCAATGCATTCTAGTCCATGCTAGGCCATACATGCTAGTCCATACAAACTAGTCCATACAAACTAGTCTATACATGCTAGTCCATACATGCTAGTCTATGCATTCTAGTCCATGCTAATCCATACATGCTAGGCCATACATTCTAGTCCTTATTAGTCTATACATGCTAGGCCATACATGCTGGCCCATACACGCTAGTCCATAGATGCTAGGCCATACATGCTGGTCCATACACGCTAGTCCATAGATGCTAGGCCATACATTCTAGTTCATATTAGTCCATACATCCTATACAGTACATTCTAGTCCATAAATGGTAGGCCATACAACAACCAAGTGCTCTTGTAAACACAATGTGCATAGGACTCAATACCTCTGTGGGCCCTCCACATGTGTCCCCACCCCTGTTGAAAATGTGACAACTTGACAAAGTGACGTCCATCGCCACCAGAGGGGAAACACATCACTTCTGCTCAGGCAGGTATTTTTAGACGAGATCAGCACGCTGCTAGAGGAGAGAGCAGAGACAGAGATGGTTAGAGGAGAGAGCAGAGACAGAGATGGTTAGAGGAGAGAGCAGAGACAGAGATGGTTAGAGGAGAGAGCAGAGACAGAGATGGTTAGAGGAGAGAGCAGAGACAGAGATGGTTAGAGGAGAGAGCAGAGACAGAGATGGTTTCACTGCATGTTTCACCAAACCGATGGGTTTGGATGTTTAGACTAACTTACAATCATATCAACTAAAAGTATGACGCATCTCTCTAGTCTCTAATCACCTGACATAAAAATTCAGTTTGAAAACTGAATTCAAGGTTAATTTGAATAAAACTTTGTTGAAACACATAATGTGAGAAACAGATTGAGATAAGAATATGTTTGCCTAGTGGCAATCTAGACGTTCAGATGTGACTATATGCGCACAGTGTATTACAATCTCTTGTTCCTTATTGATCTCTTATACACATCATTTGTACATCTCTGTAGTGTCCATGCATATATTTTTGACAATGTTTTCTTTCTTTTGTGTCAAAATAAAAAAGAAACATGATGCATACGTTTAGATTTGTTTTATGAAATACACTGATGGATATTATGTTATTCATTATGTCTTATTGATTTTCTATATATTTCTCCTCCATCCTTGCTAAATCCCCTCTGGAATGAGAAGGTCAAATAATGTAAGATATGTAAGATAGCACATGATATGCTTCCATAGGCTTTCGATTCGTTATTTGACATCAGAGAATGGCATCGGGCCAAATTGATCCATTATAGATATCCCAGTGCCACTCGGTAGACTGCCATTTCTCATACTACTTTCTGCCATTGTATTTATCATGATAATCTGTGAATTTTAAACATTTGGATTAAAGTTATCCTAACTCACTAAGGAACTCTGACCTCACACTTTACATCAAAATAAGTGAAATACTAAATAATGTATAGTAAGTGAAACACGTACATTTGGCGCTACCATATTCTATCTCAATCACGTCATGCTGCTTGCTTAGAGAGTATCGCTTCCTCCTGATTCGACTCACACCAAGGTTCGAACCCAAGACCTCTGCACAAGTGACTTGTCCTCCCAAGCGTCTTACCAGCTATTCGGCGGTGCAAATGGGGACATTTCAGGCTGAGGAGTGAGTTTCATAAATCCCCATGTGCTACAGTACATTCACCCCACAGACTTACTCCACAGCAACCCCAGTGTTGGGCTGAGTGGGTTACGGCACCATTTGTAACTGCTGTCACGATGCTTGCTTATCGAGTACCACTTCCTCCTGATTCAGATCACACCAAGGAACTCTGCCTTCCTTGCACACATGTCCGCCCTCCCGAAGCGTCTTACCAGTCGGCACCACCTACAAGCTAGCTATTTGATGACGCAAGTGTGGACACTTCATGCAGGCTGAGGAATGAGTTGCACACATCCCCATGTGCTAAATCAGCACACAGTCCCAACCCACTGGGCAAAAACTGGTTGAATCATCGTTGTTTCAACGTAATTTGTAAACGTATTGTGATGCAGAATCCATGTGGAAAATACATTGGATTGAATAAAGTCATCAATGTAAACTGTTGTTTTGAGGGTGAAATTTCAACCACAGGATTATGTCATCATGGTAATTACAATTCAAAATAGACAAACCTTGTTTAAAATCTTTTGAATTTGGACCTTTAAAACAACATCAGATCTTCAACGTTATATCCACTATCAGGAAATAAAAAAACATTAGGCTGGTCAGCACCTCCTACTGGAGATTTGATCAATCCACAGCTACTCTTTGGTCTCCCATCCAGGGTTGTAACGAAGCCCAGCTTAGCTATGATATTTGGCACTGACTATTACCAATTTGCTATCGTGTGAATGATTGTTGAGAAATATCCACTTAAACACTTTATAGATTCACTGTTGCTGTAGATGTCCTTCCAAAGGTTATGTTTAATAACAGAGCAAATTAAATCACTCATACATCATCAATGATGCTATTTAGGCCTACAGTATATAACATTTGCAAAATCATCAACAGCTATTGTTTCAATTCAACCCATAATTAAACTAAAACTATACAATAAAATAGGCCTAGAGTTTCAAGCTCTGGTTGATTTAAAGTGTAATGATATTTAGTGAGATTGAGTTGTGTTTGGTTGTCAACGCAACCAAATATTAACATTTGAAGGACATGTATCATCTGTGCCACTGACTTAGTCTGGCTTTAATTCCAGTTAGGTTTGCAAATTAATAATTCATATGTTGGATTCACGTCTCCATCCAAACCAAAAATACTATTTAAATAATAGGACTAAATCAAATCAAAATGTATTTAAAGCAGTGTTTCCCAACCCTGGCCCCAACAGTACACATTTTAGTTGTAGCCCTGAACAAACACATCTCATTCAGCTCAATGAGGGCTTGATGATTTGTTGACAAGTTGAATCAGGTATACTTGTCCTGGGTTACAATAACAATGTGTACTGTTGGGGGTACTCAAGGACCAGAGTTGTGAAACACTGATACATTTAAAGTTTGATTTGATTTGATTTAGTGATTAAGATTTTCGGTTGAGAAGGAGATGTGAATCTAACATATAAATAATTAATTTGTAGACAAACTGGAATTATGGCAGACCAAGTCAGTGGCAGAGATTGAACTCTACCAGATTTTAAATTGCCTTCAAATGTTGATATTTGGTTGTGTTGACAACCATGCACAATACAATAAATAGCCTATTAACTTGTCAATATATTATCAAATTATTTGTTGGAATCACGTCTCCAACTCAAGCAAAAATAACAATTACAGAATGGGTTTAAGCCAGTTTAAGATAGTTCCATCTGAGCGACGGAACTATCCAAGCAGTAGATACATCTCCTTTAAGTAGATACATCTCCTTTAAGTAGATACATCTCCTTTAAGTAGATACATCTCCTTTAAGTAGATACATCTCCTTGATATTTGGTTGCATTGTCAACCAAACACAATTCATGATTACTTTTGTAATACAGTAAATAGACTAAAGTTAAGGCTATCTTACAAACTAATGTAACATTCAACCTTAAAATGAGTAACACATCCATGGTCACATGTTGAGGTTACTGTAACTACACATTTCTTGTTATGTAATCATATTAAGCATGCATGTTAAATAAAGATAGCATGCATACAGTAGGTAGTCACAGGTCTGTAGAGATCTTCACAATTGCTGCAATAATCAACATTGATCACTTGCGCCATGTACTTTTAATGCAATCTCAACTACAATCCAAGTTATTTGGTTTTGCTATGAGATGAAGCACAGTGATAACACATTATTTTATTTAACCTTTATTTAAAACAGGGAGTCACATTGAGATTAAAATCTATAAAAATCTATTTTACAAGAGAGCCCTATACACATTACAATAAAAACAGAATATTAAAACAACATACACATGTGTATAAAAGCAATCATATTCAACTACATAGAGGTCCTCAATCAATCATGTAAACTGCCTGAGTGGCACCAGCACATCTAACTGCAGTGAGCTTTGCTGATTATTCCACAAATCTGGGGCATAAAAACAAAACGCAGATTTTCCCAAATCCGTAGAGACTGGAGGGACCTCTAGTGTTATTCATTCCTGTGAACGGGTTTGGTAAGTGATGATTTTTATCTTAATTAATGATGTTACATATAAAGGGAGTTTCTGTCAGATTGCTTTGTAAATAAATAAAAGAATGCAGCTCTCTTCTTACAGACAAAGAGGTCCATTCCACATTTTTATACAGACTACAATGATGAGTCCTAAAATTGTCCCCTGGGATAAAACGTATTGCTGAATGGCAGACTGCGTCCAAGGGTTTTAAAACAGAGGTTGCCGCATGCATGTAAACAACATCACCAAAATCCAATACAGGGAGAAGCGTTGTTTGAACAATCTTTCTCCTATTTTTAATATTAAGGCATGATTTATTTCGATATAAAAAAACAATCTTAGCTTCTTAGTCAGATATTTTTATATGCGTTACGAAGGACAACTTGTCGTCAATCCAGACACCCAGGTACTTATATTGAGAAGCAAGCTCAGTTTGGGCTCCATTTATAGCACAGATATGCAGGTCCTCAAGCTCAACATTTCATGACCTAGAGAACAGCATGAGCATGGTTTTACTAAAACGAACTTAAGATCTGTAAGTGGTTTTTGAATTGAATCAAAGTCACAAATTGCCTGCTGCACCGAGGTGGCACAGGAATACAAAACTGTGTCATCTGCATAGAGATGAATGTTACAAGTATTACAAGTGTTTCCCATGACAGTAATATACAAAGTGAACAATAATGGACCCAAAATCGAACCCTGAGGAACACCTTTTTCAATCTCAAGAAATTCGGATTTAACCCCATTTATCAAGATGGCCTGAGTTCTGTCGCTAAGATAATTCTGAAACCTTAAACAGGCTGTATATCCCAGGCATATTCTTGATAATTTCTTCAGCAAAACAGAATGATCAACAGTGTCGAACGCCTTTGACAGGTCAATGAACAAGGCAGCACAGCTCTTTTTAGCATCCGATGCATTGACAAGATCATTAACAACTAGCGTGATTCCTGTGGTAGTACTACGCCCAGGCCTAAACCCTGATTGCTTAATATTAAGAATATAATTATCAGATAAAAAGGAAGGAAGTTGTACATTAAGCAGACAAGGCTCCAAATGATCAGCCTCTGTGGATTTGTTTTTGTCTAATGTTAACAAAGCATCCAGGACTTCTTTATATCAGTGAATTTCTGAAAACTCCTGACTAGCATTTTCAGAATCATTCAATATATTTTGACCATCTACATCCAAACTACTCTTTTCAAGAGCTGGTTTTGAAATACATTCAAATATAAAGCCTGCAGAGATAAATGGTGATTAAATGCATTAATGATATCAAATTTTGTCAGTAATAGGCCAGAATCTAAATTAATTTCGGGGGAGAGAAGAGGAGACACAACACTTAAGTGATTTAACAGCTTTCCAGAATTTAGCTGAGTTCCCTGTACATTAATCTGTTGTATAAATACAAAATAACTTTTCTATGGTTTGAAATAGTTGAAAGCAAGTTGATTGGAAATTCAACTAATTTTAAGCTGTCTTTTTGAGTGGGTGAATATCAGTTGTAATCTCATTGTTCAATGTCTCAACCAAATATTATCCAATTATCCACATTGAAATTATGTAATGTGCCCAGTGGGAAGCCTCACACTCAATTCTTCCTATGTCTAATGACAGCTCGACCAGCATTAATATCCCAAGCTCCACATGGGATGGGTTAATTAAAAAGAGCTGGGAGAGCACGCATTGGAGCTGGGAAAAGTGCTGTACATTGTCAGTCATGGAGCTTAGTGCTCCTGTTCCACAGGAAGCAAACCTATGCTTTGTTCTCTGTCTACAGTATGTAAGATGGCTCTTTATTTCAGAAGTACGTTCAATAGGCAGGCACGTTTTTTTTCAAACGTCCCTCTAGAGTCCTTGAGGACAAATGAGGAGTCAGCGTTAGATCCTGCCTCGTTTAAGAGCTCAGATGAGGAGAAATGAAAAATCCACCCACAGCCCCAATTATCAGAAGAAAGAGATGCTTCATCGTCATTCATCTCATGCGTGAGAGCTAATGACAGATGGTGAGACGTAACAGATAAGGAAATGACATTTTCCCCATGTGATCATTCATATCAGTCACAAGACAATAAGGAAAACGTCTATTCATTTTCATCTTTGTCATATCCAGATTGACCAGGAAGTTATGAATGTGAAGTAGCTCTGTTTAAAGATTGCAATGTGCATAATTAACAGAAAATTGTCAAGTATTTTTGAGACTTGAATCCTAAACCTGCATCACATCGAAAGGGATCACACATTTTCAGACCAAGATTATTCTCAGGGCACACACCATTCAGGTAAACATTTCCTATTGAGCAGCACCTTGACATTGCTTTCACCCCATTAGTATTATAGCTCTTAATCCATTCACAGTCTCATCACTTGCCAAAAAGGACCAGACACCATATTGATTAGTCATCCTTTGAAATGTGCAATGGGATGAGAAATGTCCCAATGCCCTGGATTCCTGTCTGAACAGACATACATAGAGACTACAATCATTGTATCATGGTATTAGACTCCATTACTCTATGGAGAGCTCATTCTCCCTCATCTTCTGTGTTTTGCACCAAAGAACTGCCACGGTTCTTCATCCCTCCCCACAGACTGCAGACAGTATACCCAAACCTGCCCAGGCTCCAGTGAAGTCAGAGCAGAGCCGTGTGAATATGCTGGCCTCTCCACCCAGAGGGATCTTCTCCTCCACAAAGTCAGGGAGTGAAAACAACAGTGACTAATGCCCATACACGGAGAGAAAAGTGTTGTAATTCTGAATCATTTATGGCCCTGCTTCACTTGTATTGGCACGGGGCGCTGCAAAGATGCACATCTAAATCATTGATTTTGTGAAAAGTAGACTTCAATGGTAAGTAAATGGATTTCATAAAACTTTGCGAGGTTGGACAGTGAGATGATATCTGCTAGAAGAGAGCACAGCGGCTCCATTTTTATATATATTTTTCTCCTGAAAGCAAAAGCTTAAGAATCTGCATGTGCCTGTAGCCTTGAAAAATCCTGTCATGTTTTGTCTTTGATCATGTCTTGTCCCTGTGCTTCCCTCTGCTGGTCTTATTAGGTTCTTTCTCTTTCTCTCTCTCTATCGTTCCGTTCATGCTCCCAGCTGTTTCTCATTCTCCCTACGACCTCATTTACTCTTTCACACCTGTCCCCTATTTTGCCCTCTGATTAGAGTCCCTATTTCTCCCTCTGTTTTCCGCTCCTGTCCTTGTCGGATTCTTGTTTGATGTTTGCTGTTCCTGTGTCCTTGTTTCGCCCTGTCGTGTTCTTTGCCTTCTTCAGATGCTGCGTGTGAGCAGGTGTCTATGTCAGCTACGGCCTGTGCCTTCCTGAAGCGACCTGCAGTCTGTGGTCGCGTCTCCAGGCGTTCCTCTCTATTGACGAGAGGATTTCAGTTTCCTGTTTTGGATTACCATTGATTATATCCAGGAGAATCATTATTTGTTTATTACTGGAATAAAGACTCTGTTACTATTACGTCGCTTTTGGGTCCTCATTCATCAGCATAACAAATCCCTCACTGAAGGACAAGAAGAAGCTTTAGCATCTGCCCTCGGTACAACTTGCACTTACCATTCTCAATAATCAATCCTTATCTAATTAAGTGTTAAGGTTATGTACACCACTTTGCCTCTATCTCAGGTGTTTTTGATGTTGCCTGGTCTTATATTACTGCTGACTAATTGTAATGTGTTGGTGAGAGGGATGACTGGTGTGATGTTATTATTGATGCCGATGCTACTGCGTGATTCTTGACGTAGTTGTTTCTTTGAGGACGAAAACAAAAACTCAGCTTTTAGTTGACCATGCAGTGAAAAGCTTTTTTATACAATTCTATTTAGAACTTTTCCTTTCAACAGAGTAGCCTGTGAAGTGAAATTAAACAACCAGTCTAATTTCATGTTGAAAGCTCCCTGAAACCTAACCTGCCACAAACGGTGATGTATGTCATAGTTGTATACAGGATTACTGACATAGGACCAGGGGGGCCTTAACACGCATCATACGAGCCCAGGATCGAAGGGCCAGTGCTGACAGATTATCAATGAAACTATTATACAACCTGCCAAAGGAGCTGACCGACAGCACAACCACCATGTCAGAACACAACAATTGGAAAACACAACAATTGGAAAGCACATAACATCTGGAAAAAAACACCAACTTGAAAACACCAACTGGAAAACAAAAACTGGAAAACAACAACTGGAAAACAACAACAACTTGAAAACAACAACTAGATTAAACAACAACTGGAAAACAACAACAACTGGAAAACAACAACAACTGGAACACAACAACAACTGGAAAACAACAACAACTGGAAAACAACAACAACTGGAAAACAACAACAACTGGAAACCAACAACTGGAAAACAACAACTAGATTAAACAACAACTTGAAAACAACAACTGGAAAACAACAACTGGAAAACAACAACTAGATTAAACAACAACTTGAAAACAACAACTGGAAAACAACAACTAGATTAAACAACAACTTGAAAACAACAACTTGAAAACAACAACTGGAAAACAACAACTGGAAAACAACAACTGGAAAACACAACTGGAAAACAACAACTGGAAAACAACAACTGGAAGGAAACACAACTGGAAAACAACAACTGGAAAACAACAACTGGAAAACACAACAACTGGAAAACACAACAATTAGAAAAACAACAACTGGAAAAACAACCTGGAAAACACAAATTAGAAACA
>NC_036875.1:37859307-37878714 GCF_002910315.2 Salvelinus sp. IW2-2015 | reverse complement strand
CTGCCCAAAACACTACAAATTGAAAACAAAAGAGCTGGAAAACACAGTAACTGAAAACACAAAACTGGAAAACACGGGTTGTTGATTTACAGTCTTGTGTTTTATTATTTTCAGTATCAACCCACTGGCGACACACTGGTTGAATCAACATTGTTTCCACGTCATTTCAATTAAATGAAATGACATTAAACCAACGTGGAAGTGACGTTGAATTGACATCTGTGCCCAGTGGGAACCTTGACAGTGTAATACATTGAGTTACTTTAAATTAAAACATTTTCTGTATTTGTTTGCATAATAGAAGAATGCAACCATTGAAATAGTAATTGTTTTATAATGCTAATGGAGAATTAATAATGAATAGCTTTTTTATTGCATCTAGTATAGAAGCGCTTTACATTGTATAGGAGTAACTATTGTTCTGCACTCACTGGTTTCCCTTAGCTACTGGAAAAGGTGTTTCTGAACCAAACATGTCTTCTCTTTCTCCAAACAAATCATTTGTTTGGCAGTGCTTTGTATCATACTGGTTCTACTCAGAAGTGCTATTGCATAGATCTATGAATTGCCATAATAATGTCTTCCATTGCCTATATTATAGTAGCATTGTCTTCCTCTTTTTGCCCTCTGCAATCAAGCGCTACCACGTGGCAATGCTGCCATCTGCTGTATTTGTCTCTTATGAGACCCACTCAGAAGCCAGCGCACAACAGCCTTCAGTCTAAATACAAAAATAGATAGGGTTCCATGTCATGGTGGAAATGAATTGCAATTACACAATATCCTTGCTCATCACACTGGTAGGAATCCTGGGTGGTCTGCAACATACCTGAAAGAGTCTTGATATTCAGCACTACATCACCACACCAACTCACAATAATATACACCGCAACACATCTGACCATAATATCCACGAGACGTGCACTGGTCTATCTCGATATTCAGCACTCGCAATCCGCTCACACCACACTCTAGTAATCCCTAGAACAAACAACAACTGGAAAACAACAACTGGAAGGAAACACAACTGGAAAACAACAACTGGAAAACGCAACAATTAGAACAAACAACAACTGGAAAACAACAACTGGAAGGAAACACAACTGGAAAACAACAACTGGAAAACAACAACTGGAAAACAACAACTGGAAGGAAACACAACTGGAAAACAACAACTGGAAAACAACAACTGGAAAACACTACAAATTGAAAACAAAAGAGCTGGAAAACACAGTAACTGGAAAACACAAGAACTGGAAAACACGGGTTGTTGATTTCAGTCTTGTGTTTTTTATTTTCAGTATCAACCCACTGGGCACACACTGGTTGAATCAACATTGTTTCCACGTCATTTCAATTAAATGAAATGACATTAAACCAACGTGGAAGTGACGTTGAATTGACATCTGTGCCCAGTGGGAACCTTGACAGTGGTAATACATTGAGTTACTTTAAATTAAAACATTTTCTGTATTTGTTTGCATAATAGAAGATGCAACCATTGAATAGTAATTGTTTTATAATGCTAATGGAGAATTAATAATGAATAGCTTTTTTATTGCATCTAGGTATAGAAGCGCTTTACATTGTATAGGAGTAACTATTGTTTCTGCACTCACTGGTTTCCCTTAGCTACTGGAGAAAAGGTTGTTCTGAACCAAACATGTCTTCTCTTTCTCCAAACAAATCATTTTGTGGCAGTGCTTTGTATCATACTGGTTCTACTCAGAAGTGCTATTTGCATAGATCTATGAATTGCCATAATAATGTCTTCCATTGCTTATTTATAGTAGCATTGTCTTCCTCTTTTTGCCCTCTGCAAGTCAAGCGCTACCACGTGGCAATGCTGCCATCTGCTGTATTTGTCTCTTATTGAGACCCACTCAGGAAGCCAGCACAACAGCCTTCAGTCTAAATACAAAAATAGATGGGTTCCATGTCATGGTGAAATGAATTGCAATTACACAATATCCTTGCTCATCACACTGGTAGGAATTTCCTGGGTGGTCTGCATGTTCTCCCTGATAGAGTGTGGTTTGATATTCAGCACTCATCTGCTCCCATGGTGTTGTGCCCCAGCTCACAGCGGTTGAGTAATGAACCTCTTTTCCAATCATGTTTCCTCCACTTGATAGCTGGGCTGTGTTTAGCTGTGGGGATCCAGCACAACACATCTTTATGGAGCAGAGGAGCAGCAGACTCCAGGATCCAGGCAGCTAGTAGCATAGTCCTGCTCTCTGCTGGGTTTACAGAGTAAGCATGTGACTTCTAAATGATACGGAGTGAAATAAGGTCTAGTCTTCAAGGAGTGGAATAACAATGTAGCTGGAGTAACCACGTGTGCAACACTTAATGATGCTGGTTACAGTCAGAGATAACAGACAACTGCTGTGTCTGTCATTGGCTAGTCTACTGTAGACCCGGATGTCCTGTAACCCCATCGTACTATCGTAAGTGTTGTTTATTGATGCGGTGCCAAGTCTTCCTCCTCTTTCAAATCAAATCAAAAGTTTATTGGTTGCATACACAGTTTAGCAGATGTTCTAGCGGGTGCAGTGAAATGCTTGAGTTACTAGCTCCTAACAATGCAATAAAGAACCACTCCACCGTCATCACTTCTATCTCCATTGGTACAGTATGTGACTGTGACCAGGCAGGGTGGGAAGTCGGCTCTCTTCCTGCCACTGTGTGAATTATTCACACTGCCATTGTCAGAGCGGCCCTCACCTGTCAACAGGTGCACTAGAGGGGAGTGGAAGGGTTGAAGGGTGGAGGGGGAGGGGGGTAGTGAGCAGACCACCCCTTCTTTTCAGAGGTTGACAGATGGATCAGGTCAGCTGTCTGGTCTGTCTGGTCCGTGTGGTTCATCTGCAGGCAGTCTGGGCTCGACGCAGACATATGCTACATGGTGTGCTGAGTTTTACAATTAGGCTACCACAGACAACAGGTAAGGCGTGGGTTCTTCGTCTTGTTTTTTTGCTTAATAGTGTGCTAAAATAAMTTGCTGTTCCTGTCGCTTTGTCTGTTTGACATAACTGTTGTTAATTACAGGCTAACACTCTAAACCAGCACAAAGTATATTCAGCATACAGTGTTTGAACAGTTGTTGTTTTTAGACAGGGTAAAGTATCTGATGCTTTTCTCAAGCTTGTGGGAGTAGTGTTCACACAAACACTAACAAATAATTCAACGTCATATCATTTTTCAGGATATGTTGTGAAATGCATGAGCCTTTGTTCTTTTATTTGTTCTTTTATTTATTTCAGGAACAGGATGGATCCATCCCATTGGTTCATATTCATCATGTATGTTATCACTTTTCCATTGAAGAAAATTACTGCTTGCTATGACGGGTGCAGCTGCCTCACAGATATAAAATATATCAACTGTTCGGGTGGGAATCTTACCACTCCTCTTAGGAATGTCCCCCACAACACAGAGTACCTGGACCTGTCCAGAAACCTGTTGACAGTGCTCCAAGCAGGTTCATTTGGGACCCTGTGGAGCCTGAGGGTGCTCCTTTTAAAAGACAACAACCTCAGCCATGTAGATGACGGAGCTTTCTCCTCCCTCCAGGGTCTGAGGAGGCTGGACCTGAGCCGTAACCACCTTTCTGCCCTGGGGCCTGGCTTCTCCCTGGGCCTTGAATCCCTAACAGAGCTCCTGCTGGATCACAACCATCTCACCGTCCTGGAGAGTGGGGCCTTCCACAGCCTGGACAGCCTCCAGAAGCTGGACCTGAGCAGCAACCTAATCTCCACAGTAAAGCCCAGAGCCCTGGGTTACCTGACTGGCCTGCGCCAGCTCCACCTGGAGGGAAACCATCTAACCTCCCTGGGTTCCGGCCTCTTCTCCACGCTGCGCTCCCTGGAGGTGCTGGGCCTTCGGGGGAACTTGATCAGCTCCACTGAGCCAGGAGTCTTCGCCCCTATGTCTTCCCTAACTCTGCTGGACCTGGCCCTCAACCGCCTAAGCACCCTGGGCTACAGGACCCTGTTGAGCATCCACACCCCCAGCCTCCACGTCCTGTTGGAGGGCAACCCCTGGCACTGTGACTGCGACCTGCAGAGGGTGTTCAGGAAGTTGTCCAGCATCCACAGGGTCTTCCTGGATGACTACCAGGAGCTGAGGTGCAGCCAGCCCACCGAGCTAAAGGGCAGGTCCATGGGAGAAGTGGATGATGAGCTGTGTGTCGGAGAGACTGTGACAGTGCTCATTCTGACGGTCACCGTGGTGGTCACCGTGGTAGCTGCCATTATCATGGCGGAGAAGAACAAGAAGAATAGCGTGGCCAAGAACTGGGAGGAGAGCGTGGGGCTGGACACCTACTGTGACAATTACAATTAAGGCTGTCACCTCCTCATGATACAATAATGAAAACTCACTGCGCCTCAGCTCCCAATGTGGTTAAAGATCTGATTAACAACATTGAATGCAAGCAGATTTTCTTTGATAACTATAACTATTCTCAAAGAGATTTGCCCTCTTAGTTTGTAGAATAGGAAATCTCGTATTGATTCCCTATATAAGGCAGTGAAAGACTTGTTTGACAAGTTACTATTTTGCTGTGACAGTTGACATGGCCACCGTTAGGGAATTTACATACACTACAGTTCAAAAGTTCGGGGTCACTTAGAAATGTCCTTGTTTTTTTTTAAAGAAAATCACATTTTTTGTCCATTAAAATAACATCAAATTGATCAGAAATACAGTGTAGACATTGTTAATGTTTTAAATAACTATTGTAGCTGGAAACGGCTGTTTTTTAATGGAATATCTACATWGGCGTACAGTGGCCCATTATCAGCAACCATCACTCCTGTGTTCCAATGGCACATTGTGTTAGCTAATCCAAGTTTATCATTTTAAAAGGCTAATTGATCATTAGAAAACCCTTTTGCAATTATGTTAGCACAGCTGGAAACTGTTGTTCTGATTAAAGAAGCAATAAAACTGTCCGTCTTTAGACTAGTTGAGTATCTGGAGCATCAGCATTTGTGGGTTTGATTACAGGCTCAAAATGGTCAGAAACAAAGAACTTTCTTCTGAAACTCGTCAGTCTATTKTTTTTCTTTGAAAGGAAGGCTATTCCATGCGAGAAATTMCCAAGAAACTGAAGATCTGGTACAACACTGTGTACTAATCTCTTCACAGAACCGCACAAACTGGCTCTAACTAGAATAGAAAGAGGAGTGGGAGGCCCCGGTGCACAATTGAGAAAGAGGACAAGTACATTAGAGTGTCTAGTTTGAGAAACAGATGCCTCACAAGTCCTCAACTGTACTTGTCCTCTTGCTCAGTTTAAAACATTAACAATGTCTTGTGGTGTACAGCAGGTCAGCCACCAGGGGGAGACTCGTCGAGGCCATGGTGGCAGATGGAGTCTACATCACGAGGCGATGGCTCCCTCTGCTGGACGTGCCAGGTCTCGACGGGCTCTCCAGCCAGGACTAATTGGYGCTGATTGTGGTTGGTGTGTAATCAAGGGCTGATTGCRCACCAGCTGTACGAGTCCCATAAAGCTGCCAGGAGGGCAGCACACAAGGAGAGGGACTGGGGGAAGAAAGGTGACTTCTGTATAGTTGGAGACAGTGCCCGAGCTAAAAGGAGGGAGTTCAGTTTTTTACAGCAAGACCCGGAGTCCAGAAGATGGTATCCCGGAGAGGGTCTTATGGGGGAGACCTATCCTTTTCTTTTGATTTATTATTTATATAAACACCCTTGAAACCGAGCTAATCATACTCTGTCCGTGTTTGATCTGTGTAAAAGTCTCGAACAAACCCCCTGGTCTGCCACAGTCTATACTGTATTTCTGATAAATTTGATATTTTAATGGACAATTTTTTTTTCTATTCTTTAAAAAACAAGGACATTTCTAAGTGACCCCAAACTTTTGAACGGTAGTGTAAGTATTCACACCCCTGAGTCAATACTTTTTAGATCAACACTTGGCAATGATTACAGCTGTGAGTCTTTCTGGGTAAGTCTCTAAGAGCTTTCCAAACCTGAATTGTGCCCCATTTGCGCATTTAATAAAATAATTCAAGCTCTGTCAAATTGGTTGTTGATCATTGCTAGACAACTATTTTCAGGTCTTARCATAGATTTTCAAGTAGYTTTTAGTCAACTTTAACTCAGCCACTCAGGAACATTCACTGTCAACTTGGTAAGCAACACCAGTGTAGGTTTTACCTTGTGTTTAAGGTTATTGACCTGCTGAAAAGTGAATTAATCTCCCAGCGTCTGGTGGAAAGCAGACTGATCAAGGTTTTCCTGTAGGKTTTAGACCGTGCTTAGCTCGATTCCATAGATTTTTTTTATCCTGAAAAACTACCCAGTCCTTAACGATTGCAAGCATACAAACAACATGATGATGCCTATGCTTGAAAATAGGGAGAGTGATACTAGGGAGAGTGGTGTAATGGATTGGATTTTCCCAAAACATTAAGTTGGAATCAGAAGTTTACTTGAACTTAGGTTGGAGTCATTAAACTAATTTTTCAACCACTCCACACTGTCTTGTATAACAAAACTATAGTTTTGGCAAGTGTTAGAACATATACTTTGTGCATACATACATACATACTCGCTCCTCCGCTCTCTCCACTGGCTTCCAGTTGAAGCTCGCACGCCTACAAGACCATGGTGCTTGCCACGGAGCTGTGAGGGAACGGCACCTCCGTACCTTCAGGCTCTGATCAGGCCCTACACCCAAACAAGGGCACTGCGTTCATCCACCTCTGGCCTGCTCGCCTCCCTACCTCTGAGGAAGTACAGTTCCCGCTCAGCCCAGTCAAAACTGTTCGCTGCTCTGGCACCCCAATGGTGAACAAACTCCCTCACGACGCCAGGTCAGCGGCGTCAATCACCACCTTCCGGAGACACCGAAACCCCACCTCTTTAAGGAATACCTAGGATAGGATAAGTATCCTTCTAACCCCCCCCCCCCTTAAAAGAGTTAGATGCACTATTGTAAAGTGGTTGTTCCACTGGATATCATAAGGTGAATGCACCAATTTTAAGTCGCTCTGGATAAGAGCGTCTGCTAAATGACTTAAATGTAAATGTAAATGTAATGCATGACACAGTAATTTTTCCAACAATTGTTTACAGAAGATTATTTCACTTTAATTCACAGTATCACATTTCCAGTGGGTCAGAAGTTTACATACACTAAGTTGACTGTGCCTTTAAACAGCTTGGAAAATTCCAGAAAATGATGTCATGGCATTAGAAGCTTCTGATAGGCTAATTATCATCATTGAGTCAATTGGAGGTGTGCCTGTGGATGTGTTTAAAGGCCTACCTTCAAACTCAGTGCCTCTTTGCTTGGACATCATGGGAAAACAAAAGAAATCCACCAAGAACTGTAGACCTCCACAAGTCTGGTTCATCCTTGGGAGCAATTCCAAACGCCTGAAGGTACCACGTTCACTGTACAAACAATAGTACGCAAGTATAAACACCATGGACCACGCAGCCGTCATACCACTCAGGAAGGAAGACACATTATGTCTCCTAGAGATGAATGTACTTTTGGTGCGAAAAGTGAAAATCAATCCCAGAACAACAGCAAAGCCTTGTGACGATACCTGGAGGAAACAGGTACAAAGTGTCTATATCCACAGTAAAACGAGTCCTATGTCGACATAACCTCAAAGGCTGCTCAGCAAGGAAAAAGCCATTGCTCCAAAACCACCATAAAAAAGCCAGACTACGGTTTGCAACTGCACATGGGGACAAAGATCGTACTTTTTGGAGAAATGTCCTCTGGTCTGATGAAACAAAAATAGAACTGTTTGGCCATAATGACCACCGTTATGRTTGGAGGAAAAAGGGGGAGGCTAGCAAGCCGAAGAACACCATCCCAACCGTGAAGCACGGGGGTGGCAGCATCATGTTGTCGGGGTGCTTTGCTGTAGTAGMGACACAAAATAGATGGCACCATGAMGCAGGAAAATAATGTTGATATATTGTAGCAACATCTCAAGACATCAGTCAGGAAYYTCAAGCTTGGTRGCAAATGGGTCTTCCAAATGGACAATGACCCCAAGTATACTTCCAAAGGTGTGGKAAAATGGCTTAAGAACAACAAAGCAAGGTACTGGAGTGGCCATCACAAAGCCCTYACCTCCATCCTATAGAAAATTTGTGGGCAGAACTGAAAAAGTGTGTGCGAGCAAGAAGGTCTACAAACCTGACTCAGTTACACCAGCTCTGTCAYGAGGAATGGGCCAAAATTCACCCAAATTATTGTGGGAAGCTTGTGGAAGGCTACCCAAAACGTTTGACCTAAGTTAAACAATTTAAAGACAATGCTACTAAATACTAATTGAGTGTATGTAAACTTCTGACCCACTGGGAATGTGATGAAATAAATAAAAGCTCAAATAAATCATTCTCTCTACTATTATTCTGACATTTCACATTCTTAAATAAAGTGATGATCCTAACTGACATAAGACAGTGAATTTTTACTAGGATTAAATGTCAGGAATTGTGAAAAACTGAGTTTAAATGTATCTGGCWAAGGTGTATGTAAACTTCCGACTTTAACTGTAACACTTTTTATTGAGGAAAAAAAGTGAAATGCTTTGCCACACTTTTAGCAATTTTACTTTAAAGCCTTGTTGCAAACAGGATGGATGTTTTGGAATATGTTTTAGTCTGTACAGGGTTCCTTCTTTTCTCTCTGTCATTTAGGTTTGTATTGTGGAGTAACTGCAATGTTGTTGATCCATCCTCAGTTTTCTCCTATCACAGCCATTAACTTTGTAACCATTGGCCTCATGGTGAAATCCCTGACCGGTTTCCTTCCTCTCCGGCCACTGAGTTAGGAAGAACACCTGTATCTTTGTAGTGACTGYGTGTATTGATACACCATCCTAAGTGTACAGTAACTAAGAACTTCACAATGCTCAAATGGATATTCAATGTTTGCTTTTATTAATTTTACCCATCATGTTAAACACAATTATTGCACAAAGAGTGAGTTCATGCAACTTATTATGTGACTTGTTAAACACATTTTAACTCCATACTTATTTAGGCTTGCCATAACAAAGGAATTGAATACTTATAGACTCAAGACATGTCAGCTTTTCATTTTTAATTAATTGATCAATTGAAGAAAAAAAATGTTTCATTCACTTTGACATTATGGGGTATTGTGTGTAGGCCAGTGAAAAAAAAGTATATTTAATAAATTTTAAATTCAGCCTGTAACACAACAAAATGTGGAAAAAGTCAAGGGGTGTGAATACTTTCTGAAGACAAAGTAGGTGCTGCAGTTGTCCGTCAGTCTTTGCAGTTACTTGGGCAGTGAACTCCATTATAATTAAAAAGAGGAAGAATGAGATGCATGGGAAAAAAGAGTCTTTGGAATCCTTTCTATGAACCAACCATGTACTGTATAATGCATTATTAATACATGTATAAAGATTTTATTTCAAATAAACCAGGTCATTCGAGCCCCAGATGCTGATTGGCTGAAAGACGTGGTATATCAGACAGTATACAACGTGTATGACGCAAAACTACTTGTTTAATGTTCTAATTACGTTGGTAACCAGTTTATAATAGCAATAAGGCACCTCGGGTTTGTTGTCTTTGGTCAATATACCATGGCTAAGGGCTGTATCCTGGCACACCGTGTTGCGTCGTGCATAAGATCAGCCCTTAGCTGTAGTATATTGGCCATATACCACACCCCCTCGGGCCTAATTGCTTAATATCACACATAATGCTATAACCATTCATTAGCTGACATCTGGTTCATTTACTGGTTCATATAGGCTAAACATGCATAACACACAGACAAGATTCATTGAATTGGTAATCAAGGGTTTTAAGATATCAAATGACCTTTTTTCCCCCCTCACCTTAGCAGTTGTTTTAATGGCATCCTGATTAGAATTGTGTTAGTCTGGTATCTGAATTATTTATCTTACTCTACTTCAGCCTGCATGTTTTATCATCATGCTCCGTATCGCTGTAACCACATCCTGGTTGGCTCGCATCCAGCATGTTTCACAGCTCTACTTTGCATCTCAGAGAGTGGTCAAGGTGTTTCCATTAATTCGCACAACATTACATAATTAACTCTGCTGGTTTCGAGTCAGATATATAATTAAATATGGGGTTATTTTTACAATTTGCATTTGAACTAGGCCTGCATGAAATCTTAAAAATGTCAATAACTGAAAAATTGAAGAAAGCACCCTGATTTATCTAGGAAAGTTTTTCATAGATTTGTATGTCCAACCAAATCCAATCCAACCAAATGCAAATGTATATAGGTTTAATATAAGTTTTTCATAAATTTGTACGTCCAACCAAATCCAATCCAACCAAATGCAAATGTATATAGGTTTTATATAAGTAGTCTACCTTTTGGTTAACAGATTAACTAACTTTCGCAGAAGTTGGTGTAATATCTTTTCTCAACACCAGAGGTCCCTAAAGATGGTCATACCATAGATTTTTATTCAAGGGCTTCTTTGACTAAATAGTGTACCATCCAAGATTACCACTAGAGGGTAGTAGATCTTTAAAGTGTGCTGGTGGTCCTTCACTTCCTTGATTCTATTGCTGCTTGCTGCATTTGAATTACAGGATGATCCAGATCAGTGACTTTAAGGAGAGTTTGACACGGATACAACTCGGCACAACTTGGCACTAGCATCTGTAAAACACACAATCAGCGGTTAATCCACGTCACAGGGTACAATACTAACAGGATATCCTTTCATAACAACAACATCCGATGTGAGGGCAGGCCACGGATTTTTGCATCAGGTTCATTTAAACCTTTTATTGGCCCCCATACTATTTGGATTCACACTCTAGAAATGCCAACAACAACAACAACAACAACAGAAACACTCAGATTAGACGCCAAGACATTCAGCGTAGCCTGTGTCCTTGTCTCCCAGTTGACAGGAGAGAAGATAACTGATCAGGTAAGTATGGTGTTGTCTGAGGAAGGATGTTGAATGGAATGACTGGAATCCTCACAACACTCTGGCAGACAGACAGGGTATTGAATGTTGTCTCTAAGATTAAGACTGAAGCAAACAAGGGAAATCACTGAGTAACCCCTTCAATGTATCTGAATTTTGTGAGACAAATGACTTGTGCATAATATCTCAAAGTCCATCACTGCAGGCTTTTTTTGCATTTCAATCCATTCAGCTGGTAAATTACTGCCAATCATGCAAAGTAACACAAATCTGTTCGTGGGTTGTTATTTCAAATGAAGACAATTTATCCAAAGAAGATATACTTGTGAGACTGTTTGATATTTGAGATTACTCAAATAGATATATAAATATTTTGTGTTTGTGCATGGATGTGAAATAACAAACGGTTATTGCTTTCCATTTTATATTGCAAAATGCAATTTTCTGTCTGAGATATTGAGAGAGAATACAGTATGCAATCTACGGTGACACCAGCTGTAGATAGGATGAGAAAATCCACTTAAATGTAATAAAGTCACACGGAACTTGTCTAGAGAAAGTTGTGAGAAATAAAAAAAAGTCTACCAGTTTAATTTAAGGACCAGAAAATTGACAGCTGTGCCATATAGATCTCAAAATAGTTGGGAAGAGAGTTTCCATGTACCGATTCCTTTGGTACATGGTTTATGAACTGATACAGAAAACAACGCTGGATTCAAAACATAGAGTTTTWCTATTGAAATTATGATAAAAATTCTTGCAAACAATATAATGTTATATATATATGTGGGATACAACCATCCCAAATCTGCAGATTTAGCTGTGAAGAGATAGAATCATTAGATAATTTGTTTTGGTACTGTCCATGTGTAGCTTGTTTTATGTCACAGAGGAATGGCTGACGAATTGCAAKATMTACCTCTGCAAATAGCACTCCTGGGGGATTTAAAAAGTCATAGTCAATCGATTAATATTATAATAATAATCTTAGCAAAAATATTTATCTTTAATTTACAATATGTACAGTGGCTTGTGAAAGTATTCACCCCCTTGGCATTTTTCCTATTTTGTTTGTATCATTTTATTTACACAACATGCCTACCATTTTGAAGARGCAAAATATTTTATATTGTGAAACAGARGAGAAATAAGACAAAAAAACTAAAAAGTTGAGTGTYCATAACTATTCACCCCCCAAAGTCAATACTTTGTAGAGGTACTTTTTGCAGCAATTACAGCTGCAAGTCTCTTGGAGTATATGGCTATAAGCATGGCTCATCTAGCCACTGGGATTTTTGCCRATTCTTCAAGGCTAAACTGCTCCAGCTCCTTCAAGATGGATGGGTACCGCTGGTGTACAGCAATCTTTAATTCATACCACAGATTCTCAATTGGATTGTGGTCTGTGTTTTGACTAGGCCTTTCCAATACATTTAAATGTTTTCCCTTAAACCACTCGAGTGTTGCTTTAGCAGTATGCTTAGGGTCAAGGTGAACCTCCGTCTCAGTCTCAAATCTCTGGAAGACTGAAACAGGTTTCCCTCAAMAATTTRCCTGTATTTAGCGCCATCCACCATTCCTTCAATTCTGACCAGTTTCCCAGTCCCTGCCGATGAAAAACACCCCCACAGCACTACCTGCCACTACCATGTTTCACTGTGGGGATGGGGTTCTCGGGGTGATGAGAGGTGTTGGCTTTTTCCCCAGACATAGTGTTTTCCTTGATGGCCAAAAAGCTAAATTTTTGTCTCATCTGACCAGAGTACCTTCTTCCATATGCTAATTTTTTTCTTTAAGCAATGGCTATTGTCTGGCCACTCTTCCGTAAAGCCCAGCTCTGTGGAGTGAACGGCTTAAAATGGTCCTATGGACAGATACTCCAATCTCCGCTGTGGAGCTTTGCAGCTCCTTCAGGATTATCTTTGGTCTCTTTGTTGCCTCTCTGATGAATGCCGTCCTTGCCTGGTCCGTGAGTTTTGGTGGGCGGCTCTCTTGGCAGGTTTGTTGGGGTGCCATATTCTTTCCATTCTTTAATAATGGATTTAATGGTGCTCAGTGGGATGTTCAAAGATTATGATATTTTTTTATAACCCAACCCTGATCTGTACTTCTCCAAAAATTTGTCCCTGACCTATTTGGAGAGCTTCTTGGTCTTCATGGTGGCGCTTGCTTGGTCGTGTCCCTTGGTGGTGCCCCTTGGTTAGTGGTGTTGCAGACTCTGGGGCCTTTCAGAACAGGTGTATATATACTGAGATCATGTGACAGATCATGTGACACTTAGATTGCACACAGGTGGACTTTATTTAACTAATTATTTGACTTCTGAAGGTAATTGGTTGCACCAGATCTTATTTAGGGGCTTCATAGTAAAGGGGGTGAATACATATGCAGGCACCACTTTTCCGTTTTTAATTTTTTAGAATTTTGTGAAACAAGTCATTTTTTTCATTTCACTTCACCAATTTGTACTACTTTGTGTATGTCCATTACAAGAAATCCAAATAAAAATCAATTTAAATTACAGGTTGTAATGCAACAAAATAGGAAAAACGCCAAYGGGGTGAATACTTTTGCAAGGCACTGTAGAGTCTATGAAAATAGAAAGGTTCAGAACTTTTGTGAAACATCACAGCACAGTTTTAAAATACATGGCAAATATAAATTAATACTTGATGGTCTTCAGAGATAGATAGGAGGGGTTAAGTGGAYCTGAAGGATGGGACTAAAAACAAACAAAAGATAACTATTGTAAAATATACCTTGTCSGTAAAATGTATATAATAAGTAMAAGCTGGAAGTAGAAGCCTAAGAGTTYTTGTCCATTAGTTTACTCCAATAAGGAGAGGGATGGTAGGGTTAGGGGAAAATAAAGGAAAATATATATATTAATATATACATATATATTTACAAAAAAATATATGGGGGATTGGAAATGATGCAGACAATTACATTGATGGAAGCCACAATCTGCAATATTAAAACTGATCTACCCCCTGAAAAACAATTGTAATAAAATAAAGTCACTTGGTATATCTTCTTACTTTTGAGGAACAATTAGTATTACTAAGATCACAGAGAGAAGTCGGACTGAAAGAATGATGGAGAAATGTCTACACAGACAATCACAAGAGCAGACTAATGAGCCTGTTGATMTTTGCCTTGGTTTTACGCTAGTCTACAATAAGCTCACTTAGGCCATTCCGTGTTATTTATCTGGCTATAAGAGGCCCTTCACTCTTGTGTTAGTTTAATGGACAAACAACCACTCAGCAGAATCCACCACAACAAGTCTAAGGGAATCATTTAGTCTCTCACTTTCTGGGTCCCAGGGGTCAGAATCAAACAGTGGGGAGAAACACCCTCTGCAGCCTGGTCAAGCTCCTTACAATTAGGACCTATAATTCTCTCAGGGCATTTAACTCAACCCTAGCCAGCAAACATGCCACTAACTCAAAGGATGGATACGAGTAAGACAATGCCAACCCAACAGTGTCACYGCTGTCGAAAGAACAGGACCAAGGCGATAAATTGACAGAATTTTCACGATAACAATAAACTGAATGATACGTTTATAACATTTTTGTATAATACCCTTAAAACAACTACTACTACTTTGAATGTTGTAGCTATCAATTGTCACATTAACGATCAACCATAGCAAACTTATTTKATTAATTTCATAGGGCCCTATAGATTGTTTATGGTAATGAACGATATCAGCAAACTGTCCACGATAAGTGGTCGGTTTGTTCGGTGTCGATCATTTTCGGTTTATCATCCCAGTTCTACTCTATCACTTCATTCCTGTCTATTCCTCATGGTCTGTTCCTGGTCGTGGCATCCACCTTTCATAAACCTCTATCCTGACCACCAATCTGACTCTCCAGTTACACTAAGCTGTCACTGTCACCATGCACGGMGGGATAGCTCTGTTGTTGTTATTGTGTTGGTTGGGTCGTTTCTTTGCCTGGCTGGGAGCATATTGGCCTGCTGTGCTCTGCCTGGCTGGGATTCAGTATGACATGTTGTTGGAATACACTACTTTAAAATTCATTTTAGAGCCCAGATCCAGAAGGTCCAAATGCTCAAAGACTTGAATCAGAGGCTTCAGTGTTACAGCTACCATTCTGTTTTCTTGTTCTGAATCTTCCCTAAATGTCTAGAGGTGCGTTAAGGACTGTAAACCTTTACCATTCTGTTGACTTATACTCTGTGATCTATTCCCTCTGAAGAGAAGGGAGGATGAAGACAAGCAGTTCAAAGCATTCAAATGATATGACTTCTCACCAAGGTGGGGTCTGGCCTGGGCCTGGGAACTTCTATTGTCAGAAACTGTCAAAAGGAAATGTCGCCGAAGTCACATCCAGCCTTAGCGTYACCGACAGCAAGCCATAGGCTGAARATTGACTCCGTTAGCCKCTTGGCTCCCGTGTCCATAGCAACAGCTGAGGAGGTAGTTGTCACAGCTTGTTTGGCCTCGTGGGCTAGCGTGTTTCCTCTAAAAAGACCCTTGTTTCCAAATCGGGTCAGAGAGAGCATCGAGGGGTGGAGTTAAGTTGGAATGCCCTTGTGTCAAATCGGGTCAGAGAGAGCAATCGAGGAGGGGAGTTAAGTTGGAATGCCCTTGTGTCCAAATCGGGTCGAGAGAGCATCGAGGAGTGGAGTTAAGTTGGAATCCCCTTGTGTCCAAATCGGGTCAGAGAGAGCATCGAGGGGTGGAGTTAAGTTGGAATGCCCTTGTTTCAAATCGGGTCAGAGAGAGCATCGAGGAGTGGAGTTAAGTTGGAATGCCCTTGTGTCAAATCGGGTCAGAGAGAGCATCGAGGAGTGGAGTGAAGTTGGAATGCCCTTGTTTCCAAATCGGGTCAGAGAGAGCATCGAGGGGTGGAGTCAAGTTGGAATGCCCTTGTGTCCAAATCGGGTCAGAGAGAGCATCGAGGAGTGGAGTTAAGTTGGAATGCCCTGTGGTCCAAATCGGGTCAGAGAGGCATCGAGGGGTGGAGTTAAGTTGGATGCCCTTGTTTCCAAATCGGGTCAGAGAGAGCATCGAGGAGTGGAGTTAAGTTGGAATGCCCTTGTGTCCAAATCGGGTCAGAGAGAGCATCGAGGGGTGGAGTTAAGTTGGAATGCCCTTGTGTCCAAATCGGGTCAGAGAGAGCATCGAGGAGTGGAGTTAAGTTGGAATGCCCTTGTTTCCAAATCGGGTCAGAGAGAGCATCGAGGAGTGGAGTTAAGTTGGAATGCCCTTGTTTCCAAATCGGGTCAGAGAGAGCATCGAGGAGTGGAGTTAAGTTGGAATGCCCTTGTTTCAAATCGGGTCAGAGAGAGCATCGAGGAGTGGAGTTAAGTTGGAATGCCCTTGTTTCCAAATCGGGTCAGAGAGAGCATCGAGGAGTGGAGTTAAGTTGGAATGCCCTTGTTTCCAAATCGGGTCAGAGAGAGCATCGAGGAGTGGAGTTAAGTTGGATGCCCTTGTTTCCAAATCGGGTCAGAGAGAGCATCGAGGGGTGGAGTTAAGTTGGAATGCCCTTGTGTCCAAAGGCTGAGATTCATTCTTGTTTAGTTATTGTAATAGTTTGTGTGTTATTTTACATGACCAGACATAAGCTGCAGTATGTATGGATGTTTGTTTGATTTACTGTTATTAATGACCTTTGAAGACGAGCTCTGTAAATAGGTAGCTTATCCAGATTATTGCCCTTGTTACCACTTTCTTATTTTTCAGGACTACTTTTATTTAATAGTGCATTGATTTGGTATTCAGGAAGTGAACCCATTTAGCAACAGGAACCAAATGAAGCACGCATTATCTACTTTAACAATTTATCACGAGGATAAACAAAAAAAATACCTCTTTGACCTTCCCACACATCTCTAACCTTTTCTTTCAAAAGCATTCAGCAAGTAGTCCTAATGCCGCTCACTTGTTTGCAGATGACTGTGAATACCATTAGCTCTTCCGTTTTTATCAAACCGTCTAAAACTCTACAGGGTAAACTAAGTGTTTTTAGTGAAAATAATACATGACTGTTCTTTTTAATGTACTAACACATCAATATGTTTTTCTTCTACAACGGAGTACTGCACGTGTGTGTGTGTGTGTCTGTGTGTGTGTCTGTGTGTGTGTCTGTGTGTGTGTTTAAGGGTGTCTCCTTGTCAAAGAGGTCCCTGAACAGATCCCCAGCCTACGAGGCTCCTGGTGACGTGAAAAGTTTGAGCTCTTCCCATCTCCTGTGAGAGCGCTTGAACTCCAATTTCCTGAGAGACATGGTCCTGTGATCAGAATTTCAATGATTTTGGCCTTGCTGCGAGTGCGGAGATTTCTCATATCGCCACTCAGTGAGTGTCTTATATATCCACAACATGAACAGACTGCTATGGGACTGGTGTCGAGTAATGGACAGTGATGGATAAAGAGGAGGGCAAGTTTATATGTTTGCTTTTACTGCAGGATGAGATTGAACTATCTTGGGCAAACGCTGATCTGGTGATTATTCCCTTGCAGAGTTAACATCCAGCTGTCAGAATTTCCTTGAAATGTATTGTGACGTACTCTGTACTGTATTGTGACATACTCTGTAATGTATTGTGATGTATTTAAACAAAAAAAACAAAAATTCACCTTCATTTAACCAGGTAGGCTAGTTGAGAACAAGTTCTCATTTACAACTGCGACCTGGCCAAGATAAAGCAAAGCAGTTCGACACATATAACAACACAGAGTTACACATGGAGTAAAACAAACATACAGTCAATAATACAGTAGAAAAATAAGTCTATATACAATGTGAACAAATGAGGTGAGATAAGGGAGGTAAAGGCAATAAATAGGCCATGGTGGCGAAGTAAATACAATATAGCAATTAAAACAAGAATGGTAGATTTGACAGTAGATGAGTGTGCAAAGTAGAAATACAGGGGTGCAAAGGAGCTAAATAAATAAATAAATACAGTAGGGGAAGGGGGTAGTTGTTTGGGCTATTTATAGATGGGCTATGTACAGGTACAATYATCTGTGAGCTGCTCTGACAGCTGGTGCTTAAAGTTAGTGAGGGAGATAAGTGTTTCCAGTTTCAGAGCTTTTTGTAGTTCGTTCCAGTCAATGGCAGCAGAGAACTGGAAGGAGAGGCGGCCAAAGGAGGAATTGGCTTTGGGAGTGACAAGTGAGATATACCTGCTAGAACGCGTGCTATGGGTGGGTGCTGCTATGGTGACCAGCGAGAAGGAGTTAAGGCGGGACTTTACCTAGCAGGGTCTTGTAGATGACCTGGAGCCAGTGGGTTTGGCGACAAGTATGAAGCGAGGGCCAGCCAACGAGAGCGTACAGGTCGCAGTGGTGGGTAGTATATGGGGCTTTGGTGACAAAACGGATGGCACTGTGATAGACTGCATCCAATTTGTTGAGTAGGGTGTTGGAGGCTATTTTGTAAATGACATCGCCGAAGTCGAGGATCAGTAAGATGGTCAGTTTTACGAGGGTATGTTTGGCAGCATGTGTGAAGGATGCTTTGTTGCGAAATTCTAGATTTAACTTTGGATTGGAGATGTTTTATGTGAGTCTGGAAGATAGTTTACAGTCTAACAGAACACCTAAGTATTTGTAGTTGAACGCGTCCAGAGTAGTGATGCTGGGCGGGCGGGCAAGTGCAGGCAGCGATCGGTTGAAGAGCATGCATTTAGTTTTACTTGTATTTAAGAGCAGTTGGAGGCACGGAAGGAGAGTTGTATTTTCATTGAAGCTTGTTTGGAGGGTTTTCAACACAGTGTCCAAAGAAGGGCCAGAAGTATACAGAATGGTGTCGTCTACGTAGAGGTGGATCAGAGAGTCACAGCAGCAAGAGCGACATTATTATGAGATATTATGTAATGTATTGTTGATGTATAATGTAATGTAATTGTGATGTACTATGTAATGTATTGTGATGTACTATATAATGTATTGTGATGTACTACGTAATGTATTGTGATGTATTACGTGATGTATTGTGGTGTATTACGTATTGTATTGTGTACATTATGTAATGTATTGTGATGCATTATGTAATGTATTGTGATGTATTACAGTATGTAATGTATTGTGATGTATTATGTAATGTATTGTGATGTACTATGTAATATATTTGATGTATTGTATGATGTATTGTGATGTATTAATGTAATGTATGTGATGTTTTACAGTATGTAATGTATTGTGATGTATTATGTAAATGTTATTGTGATGTACTACGTAATGTATTGTGCTGTAATTATGTAATGTATTGTGATGTATTACGTGATGTTTATTGTGGTGTATTACGTAATGTATTGTGTTAAATATTATGTAATGTATTGTGATGGCAATTATGTGAATGGTAATTGTGATGTATTGAGTAATGTTATATTAGTATTGTGATGTATTATGTAATGGTATTGTAGTATGTGTACATACTGTAATGTATTTGTGCTG